>NW_024582057.1:1115891-1706613 GCF_017639235.1 Corvus kubaryi
CACCCCGCGCTCCGCCGGCCGCAGCTGAGAGCGGACCCCGCGCCCGCCCCGCGCCGCTTTATCCTTTCGCAGCCCGCCCCGCGGCCAATCGCACGCTGTATCCAACGCCCTCCGCGTGCCAAGCCCCGCCCGCCTCCCCGGGATTGGCGGCCGGCGCGGAGCGGTAATAATGGCCGCGTGCAATGGGAAGCGCCCGCGCTGACCTCATTCCCGGCGGCGGGGCGAACTTTTTAAAAGGGGCAGGAGGGCAGCTCCGCGCGCCGCCCCGCGCCTCGCCGCGCACGTGCCCGCGACCCCCTTACCCCCCGCCTCCCGGCCACGCTCCTCCCTCCCCTCCTCCCTGCCGGGGAAAAAAGATTAGGAAATCAGCAAAAATCATCATAGTACAAATAATTATTTAAAAAAAAAAAGAAAGGGAGAGAGGGGAATCAAGCTGTTCCGCCCCCGCACGCCGCGGCTGCGGGGCGGCGAGCGGGGACACCTGCCCGCACAAAGGGCCGGTGTTCCTGCCGTCCCGGAGCCACCTCACGCCCAGCGGGCAGCGCTGCCCGGGGGATGCCGGAGGGTGCCCCGTGCCCGTCCCCACGCCCACACGCGCAGTGTCACGGAGGGGTCGCCAGCCCTGGAGAAGCGCCCGCGAGGCGCTGCCGTCACGCCCCCTCCGCCACGGAGCTGGAGCGGAGCGGCGCAGGGCGTGGGATGGGACAGGCAGCGGGCACATCCCGCGGAGCGCCGGGCCCCGCACCAGTCACGGCGCTGAGCAACCGCTGCCACCCTTCCCAAATTCCCCGGCGCCGAACGAGGAAGAGGTGTTGCCCTTATCGCGCTTTTACCCTCCGACCCCCCTTCTGCGTTTCGCTACCTGCCGCTCCCGTACGGCGCGGTCCCGCCGCGACGCCCGATCCCAATCCCGGTGAGAAGCTGTGGCTGGGGGTCCCGGCCCGGCCCCGCCGGGTCCCCAGAGAGCGGGAGAGGCCGCGGGAGGAAGGAGCGGTGCGCAGCCGGCGGGCAGGTACCGGCCCTGGGGCGGAGGTGCTGCCGTGCCTCTGCCAGTCCGCCTCGCCGAGCAGGGCCCCCCCTCTCCGGGGCCCTTCCTAGGGTGCAAGGTGCTTTTCGGGGATTGCTGTTTGATCTCATGTGCCCCTCCCTCTGCCCTGCCATGAGTAATAGTGAAGAAAAGCAGGGCAGCGAGGTCAGGCGCTGTGCAGCAGCCCTTAAGGCCTCATAACATCAACCTCCCCCTCCAATATTCAGGCAAAGGGGGCCGGGTAAGACCATAAAAACAATGGCAGTGTTACTTCCCAAAGATTCCTCACATCATTCATCAGGCCAGGGACCAGAAAAGCTTTTAGGCAAAACAGCTGTGAAAATTTTTGTTCTACACAACACCAGTTAAAAACACCTTTTAAATCAGAAGCAAAATAATGGCTGGATACAGCTAAAATGTCTAAGATAGAGGTCTAAAAATAAAGTACACATTTTTGCAAGAAAATTTATGGTAGGATCCTTTAGCAGACTTCCTAGCTGGCTTGAGAACAGGCTTTGAATATTAAGATCTCATACTGGACTCAATGTACACTGCTTGTGAAGCACTGAGAAAAATCCTGAATTCTCAGTACCTCCTTGGGTAGGCCACCTACATTACTGAGACTGTTTACAAAGGTGCAAATTAAATTTTTGGGTTTTTTTGCAAAAATAATACATTGATTCCTCATACAGCCTCTGGCCAAGACTGGATAAAATACTGCTTTCCTCTAGGTTGACGACATCCAGTGACATCAGTGGAGTTTCTCACCTTTACACTTCGTAAGTAGTAAATCACGCTGTGTTTTTCCCCTGCAGCCCCAAAGCTAAGATCAAATCTGTTTTACCCTATACCACCAACATCTACAGAAATGGAGGCTCGCAGTGGGTTTGGTGTCAGGAATAAGCGCTGGCTTTTGCTTACACTCTTGGTATTCATGTGCAGCAGCGTGAAAAACTGGGACTGGGAGCAGTCAGTAGCTTCTGGCTGCTCCACCTGTCAGCACGGTATCCAGCAGGATTTCAACCCCCAACTGTCGTATTTTACATATAAATATCAATTTGTTTAAACTACAAAGCAAGTAAAATATTCTCATGTTTCTAGACACAAATTAAAGCAAAACAAACAAAACCCAAACTGATAGGCAAACATAGAAAGAAAAAGCTTCAGAAGCTTTTCACTTGGTTAAGTTCTGCAAGGTCTTGACCACCATGAATAAAATTTATCTCCAGGTGAGGAGTTAAGTGTCTTCCTGATCAAAGCGGCCGCATCAATTTAATCTTGGTTCAATAAGCATGTATGTGGTATGGAGAGAAGAGTATTTTTTCCTGAACAAAAACTTCACGAAAGTGAAATTTAGAGCTGCTTAATAAAGCAAGTGTAAGAACACGATGTGAAACTCTATAAAAGCATTTTACTACAATTTCTTAGCTGTTTCCTCAAAGTTAATTGCTTCCATCCCTAATCCTCCAGTGGCGAACTGAAAGTACCTTCCAGCTCCCCAAATTTTTAAGCCTAGGCGTAAAGCGCGACCATTCAGCTTCCGTCTAAAAATGAAGTTTTCAGAGCATTGGCAAGACTTCTCCGCGTTTTACAACTTAAAAAGCCTTGAAACTCCATTCTGTTTCCTGCAGGCTCGATGAGGCCGGGGATGCGGCACGGGACGCGAGGTGGCAGCGCTGAGCCTCTTCTGCCAAACGTGGGAAAACGCGGAGCTAGCGAACCCACGATTAGTATTTTTTAAATTATTTTTTTCCCCCTGTGGTTTTACGGAGCAGCATAACGCTGCAAGTTTCTGACTGAAATTCGGTGGGTTTGCATCAAAGAGCGGCAGTGCCCACGCAGTCAGCTGTACGCCGCCGGAACAGGGTGCGAGTGATGCCAAACCGCGATGCGGGGTTTAAGGGCAGGGGCACTGAGAACACCCTTCTAACACACCGGGATCTGCAGTTCGCCTTGCGCTTGGAGCAAGAGATATTGTTCAGGAACAATGCTATGGACAAATCTACTGCAGGGCTGGGCGCCTCAAGCATTGATTCCATCATTCCCATCTCTGGAAGTGTTCAAGACGAGGTTGAATGGGGCCCTAAGCAGCATGATCTAGTGGGTGGTACCCCTGCCCATGGCAGGGGGGGTTGGAACTAGGTGATCTTTAAGGTCCCTTTCGACCCAAACCAATCTATGAATCTATGATTCTATGATTGATTGCAGATTTTATGTGTGAATGAGCACGCAGTCCCCACCGGTTAAAACGTCTTAAGGACACGCAGATTTAGCACCGTTCTTTTTTCCCCCCCTCTTCTGCTTGCAACTGAGGATTACCAGCGCACAGGCTCCTTTAACTGCAGCCCTTGCCGTTGATCTTTTCCACACCCCCAGCTCCGTAGGCTGTGGGAAGTGCTTTGCAGCTTACTCCGTCTGAGCTCTCGGGAGCAGACCTTCCCTCCCGTGAGCGTGTTCCTGCGTGCCCTCGCGGGCTCGGAGCGCTTCCCTGCCCTGGCGCTGCGCAGCCAGAGGCCCCCGCAGCTGCTGCGGCCGCCTCTTCCCCTCTGCAGCCGCCCGCGCTCCGCAGCCGCCGGGGCCCGGCGAGCTCGGCTTCATTAACACGCTCGTCAATTCCGCGCTGTGACCCGAGCAGGCGCCCCCGCCGCGCTGCGCACAGCCGCCGCCCGCAGGGCTGCGCGGTGCCGCGCGGTGGGCGCTGCGCGGGGATGTGTGCCCGCAGGGCGCGGCTCCCCGCGCCCCCCGCCGTCCCCCGAGGTCCCCGCGGCGGGGCGGGGCCAGGTGGCGGCGGCCCCGCGGGACTGAACGCGCGTGGGCCGTGCTCACCCGCACGGGAGGAGCAGGGCTCTCACCCCGGCGCGTCCGGAGCAGTGACATCCGAGGGTCGCCCAGCGACCCTACAGGACGCGCTGCAGGGAATGAATGAAAGGCGATTCACAGACATCTTGCTTCCGTGCCCCCGTGATAGGCATCCACAGGGTGTGGAAAGGCAGCATCTTATTTATCTTGAAAAAACCCCAGTATTATTTCTGAGTGTTTTCCTCTCTGCGACCAAAATTCACCTCTGTAATACACATTTTTCCTGGCATTCTGTGCCACGTTTGAAATAGGTGTATTTGGGTTATTTTAGCCTTTTTGAACTGCAAATGAGGAGGCCAGAGCGGAGGTATGCTGCTGAAGAACACATTCCCCACCACCTTTCTATTGCCTATTTTGATCCAAAGAAAACAGATGAGATTCTTGCCATTAAGGGAAAAAAAAGAAAAAAAAAAAAAGGAGCCGTGTCTTTTAAAATAACGTGATGATAACACATATTCATCAAAGATCAAAGAAGAGCGCGCTTAAGGATCAGAGGTGTAAACTGAGACATGAAAGTGGGCCCTCCTTCTTCGTCCTGTTTGCAAGAAGAAAACTCCATTGTACAATTGCATCGCTCCTATTCACAGTGTACCTTTATTTAACGTGATTCATAAGTGCTTTGAACTCTCTCCGATAGCTTTGTGGAAAAGAACTTTTATTACTGGGAAGTGTTTTATGGAGGACATTATTTACTTAGGAGTGAAAATCTGTTGCCTAAAGTTGTACGGTATTGTTTCCTTCCAGACTGTATATTCACTTGCGTTTTACTTGAATACAAGCCTGCACATAGACACCCAGTGCTCCTGCTATGAGAATGCCAACACATTTCTAGCTCATTTAATACCCTAGGTAGGTAAGAATCCATTTACATATACATATTTATATTAATTCAGATATTTATCGCTTATATGTAAATGTTTTTTTGGGAGGGCAGGAACACCTCTCCAGTGATTTTAGTAAGAAAACATAATACTTTCTATCCTTTATCCACTTTGGTGACTTTTTAAGTTTAAACGTGTTCTCTAAGAGTAAAACAAGTTCAAAAAGCTCTGTTAAAAATAATAAAAAAGAAACTTGGAAAACACATTGTTTGCATTTACTTAGAAGGAGAATTGCAATTCAATCCTTATTCAATCCTGTAAGATTTAGTAACTTTTTTTTTGTTTTTAACAGCTTCATATAGGAAGAGCTTTTAGTTCATTTTTGAAGACGTTTTGGCAAGCCTTTGCTGCGAAGTGAAAAGCCACAAGGTTGAAGAGGAATTACCGGTCTGCTGCATATGTAGCAGCAGATTGCATATGCATGAGCTGCAGCTGCGTGAAGGCCACCCCGGGAAGGGGAGCCCAGGAGGAGAGCCAGCGGAGGGGAGCAGCGGCTGGCGGTGCCTGCAGCCAGCTCTCTGACAGTGCCGATCCTTCCTCCCTGCAGGAGGGTCAGGGAGGGAGGGCCCCACTTCTTTGGACCACTACACTTTTTGAACGTGTTCCTCGCCTCTGCCCCGTACGCTCCCTCACAGCCATCTGTGTTCTCCTTCCTGCTTGCTCTCACCTTCCCCTGCCTTCTCCTACAACCTTATCATCACCACCACCCGGCTAACGTTCAGCTCATCTTTTCCTGCCATCTCTATGAAAGAGCAAACAGCTGCAAGCAGGCAGTTCAGCAGAAGCCCACATAGTACCAAGAATGTAGTAATATTTGTGCCCACTTCCACAACATCATGACGTCACCCAGACTTTAGCATCATTGATAAGAGGGAGCTACAAAACCACTGTGCATTGAACTAAATGTGGGTTGTTTCCAAAGATCCTCAAGTGGGATGTTGTGCACTATTAAATTCGGTGTATGAATATCTTCTTGTATTAAGAAAAATGTTGGTTGTACTTAGTCCTTCTGGAAAGGAGGCATAAGGTATTCCCTGTGCACATAGAAAAAAAGGGGTTTTGTAAAATGTAGATCTTAGCATTTCTAACTCAGTTTTTGTGAGGTCATTTCTTGAGTGATGTAGTCAAGATAATTAAATCAAAGAGGAAAAAAAGAGAAAAATATATTACATACTGTTTAGTTGTGAAAATAGTCCTTTCTTTCTTTTGCAAGCTCTGGGTTATTCACAAGTGCTTATCCACAGGATCCAGCTCTAAATAAAGAAAATTCCTCTGACAACATGCAAGCAGTTGGGGTTATCCATGTACTCTAAGGTATTCTGGCAGAGGTAGACTAAGAGTGGTCTATCATTTACATCCTTAGAGAGTGTTTAGTACTTTTTATCATAAAATTGCCTTTGTACTCAAAAAATCAATCCCCTTCATTCAGTCCCATAGTCCTCAGACATTAATGGATTAATTCCTGTCAAACAATTTTTATTTCATTTTTCTGATGCACAGATCAAAAAAGCTACAGGAGGTTCTGGTGGAAAGAGGAAAAATACATTTAAATCTAAAATGAATGAGAGAAAAAAGTAATTTTTTCCCCCTTTTGTGCTCAGGACAAATAGAAGTCTGGCTTTCATCCTGATTTCCTTCCATATAATTGTTCTTAATGATGGTGCTGGTGTGACAACTAGTAAGTAGATTTGTTTTTAATCTTTCTGAATAGACTGCTCAAATGATACAACTCTGTACTTGCCAGAATCTCTTCTATAATCTGTGACCTACCTTGCTTAGGCTGTTTGTGCAGAATAAGTTTATTAGTTTGATATTTAACATGAATATTTATTTTTAAAATAAATATTTTTTCAAAACCTTGTTTTCTCTAAGAATTGTACCTTTTTGAACAGAATGCCGGAAGAAGGTGGTGGAATTCTACACTACCCTGTGTAATCCTGGTCTAGCTGTCACACTCAAGAACTGTATTTGGAGTTATCTCAATGTGCAGGTGTGCTCAAGTGAGGCAGGATGTCTGAATTTGCATTGCTCTATAGAGTTTGTATTTAAGCTAAGATTAGTTGCTATGAGAGATAAATTGTCCGTATGTAACCTTGGGAAGCTGGAATATTATACACTACAAGAATCAGGCATTTTCTATGTATTATTCAAAAAATTTAATCATGAGCTCCTGTGTTTCCACCAATAACACAAAGTCTGGTGTCTTAAATAAATATCAGAAATTAATTTAAAAAAAACCCTGAACTGTTCAATTTTGCTTTATAAAATTACTACATTATTTAAATTGTATAAGAGTATGCTAGTGTATAGTAATTTTGTGAGTTACAAATGCAGTAGTTGAAAAACGTGACAAATGTTGCATTTCTGCTTAATTAAAGCTCTTCCATAGAAAGATTACCTGCTAAGCCCTTTGTTTGTTTTTTGGGACTGCCTTTGAAATTGGAGGTGTAAATCTTGTTGTTGAGTTAGAAGACACTGCTGTGTTCAGGAAAGACTGTGCACATCCAAATAGTCAGTTCTTATTCTAATTTAATTCAAATTTTTTTAAAAATCCTTATTTTAATGTCTGGCTGATGGGCAGTTCAGGATGGGGGTCACTTCCACAAGTTAGTAATCTGCTCAGAGCTATTGATAAGTTACACGATTCGATGCCAAATAAGATGCTTTATAATGGCCTTACAACCCAGGCATCTCCCAGATAACACAGAAAGTCAGCATTTACACCAGCATTGCTTAGACTTCATCAAACCTGCTTTCACCAGGATTTTGAGGTCTACTCCTTCATGCACTCCTCCTGGTCTTTGTGGAGCTCCGAGGTGGAAGGTAGCGGTGCTGGTGGGCGATGGTGCAGCATCCCTACCCACAGACCATTCCAGCCCCAGGGATGGAATAACCAGCAGCTGCCCAAGTGTGCCCCAGGGCGGGGGCGTTGAGGCACTTACTTTGTTTCACTGCAGATCTTACGGTTTTCCTCAGGCTCTCACCCCTGTGACATAAAGCACCAGAGAAAGCCTCTGCTGGGGCGGCCCGGGTGTTGTGTGGAAACAGTGTAGATGTTTCACAGGGTATGAAAGCAACCGGGATACAAGGCTGTATCTTGGGTGTCTTGTACCTGGTGTGTTAAGTAAGGCTCATTCCGGAGGTGTGCGACTGTCAAGGAACAGCGCTGAGGCACCACAGCATGTGGCTAAAACGAGCACGTGCATATGCACAGCCACTGTACTCAAGACTTCTGTGCATGACCTTGTCAAGGGGGAGAAAAAAATCGCTGGCAGAAAAAAATAGTGAGACCACTGGGGAAAAATCCCCAGTATTTAGACCATAGAGCTTAAAAGGCAGAAGTGTGTCAAGTTCCTATAGAAATACACACTGGAGACACTTGCTTTTTAGGATAGATATACACTGCAGACTGTGGAGTGGAGTAAAAATACCTGAGCTAGCTGTAAATGAGCC
This sequence comes from Corvus kubaryi, assembly GCF_017639235.1. Taxonomy (NCBI): domain Eukaryota; kingdom Metazoa; phylum Chordata; class Aves; order Passeriformes; family Corvidae; genus Corvus; species Corvus kubaryi. The sequence continues at coordinate 1,124,112 of NW_024582057.1, forward strand.
ATCTCAGGCACCAGAAACAATAATAGCCTTTTAGGTTCTTACGCTTGTTTAATGCATTCCATCGGCAGTGATTCCAGGGTGGCTCCAGTTCTCTGAGGTATTTACACAGCAGCTGGGAATGGGCTGCGGTGCTGCCCAGCTCTTGTCCTGCTGCTCCCCTGTGCACAAGTCTGCTCCCCATTCCATCCTGAGGGGAGGGTTCCACCAAGCAAGCACCAGCAGGCTTTTGGCTCCTTTGCCTAATATCACCAGCCCACAGCTTTTTGTGTCTTGAACTTTGTTTCCCTGTTCTCAGCCTCCAGTATAACTTCTGCACTAATTTCTTATTAATCACATAAAGGAAATTTAAACAGCATTCACCCACAGCACAGCTCTCATTCCATCCAGCTTTGCAAAACTTTACCTATGGGTAGTTTATTGATTTTGTCTTGAGAATCACACAGAGCACATAAGCAGAAAAATTGGCCACCTACTGATGAAGATAAAAATCATACATCACTTAAACTTTCTCAAGTAAACTATTTTTGCTTTTCCATTTTCTTATCCTAGAAATATATTACTGTCTTTACTGCTATAAATGGAAGAAGTTCTGCTGTTCTTACATATATATATGCTGATGTATTTTGTAATCTTATATGCTTCATATCTATATTCAGTAACTGAGGTTTCAAAATGCATGCTGCTGTACATCCTGGTGTTAAACAGGCTTGAAGCTGCTTCTCCGAAAAGCTCAACATGTAATGCCAAAATTACTGCAAACTAGGGGAGCAGAAGTGGTGTCTGACTCTCTTTGGATTGTTCACAGATTTCTAAGCAATTCCAGCTGTGAAAGGATATCTGACACTCAACTGTCTCACAGCCATTGTTAGATTTCAACTCAGACATTTGATTTTATTTACTTTTTTTTTCACCCCCTGCAATTGTTCTTCTTTTGGAACACAGGGCAACAGTGCTATATTAAGCAGACAGTGACAGGAGCAGTGGAATCTGTTGCTTAATGAGGTCTGTAATATTCATGTTGGCTGCTATGATATGCCATTACTTAAATGAGAGACTTGTATAGCTGATACTGTCATTTGAAACAAAGAAAAATTATAGCACAGGTACATTTTCAGCAGTATGGTTGAGCAGTTTTTTAAGGTTTAGTTAATAGAATAGAGGATAATGTCTAGCTGGAGTAAAAGAATTATTCAGCTGGAGTAAAAAAAGGTTCTATATTCAGAGCACTCCTTATTAATCATTAAGCACTCCTTATTTATCATTCTGGCTTTTGATTCTTCAAATTGACTTGTGACTGCTAGGTCTGGTTGCACATTTGGCAAGTCTACTCAGGGCTGGTAATTCTTCAAGACACCTCTCGGGCAGCTTCCTTCCATGATAAAGCAGGAAAACTTCCTGCTGATTTGGGCTGTGGTACCAAGCTGTCCTGCCCCTGGGAAGAGTGGCCAGGCATCCATGAGCTCATGGCACTGCCTCTGGAGAGGAGTGGGTGCTGGCTGGGTGTTTTCCAGCCACGGGTGTGCTCCCTGGGCCCACTCAGGTTTGCTGCCCTCCCTGAGGAGACGCCAACCCCAGCACTGATGTGTGGAGGGGCACAGCAGCTTTGGAGGGGACGAGCGCTGCTTTCTAGGGGGTGACAGAAGCTTTGCATGCCTTGGTCTCTGCAGCAGCCCCATGCTGCTCTTCACAGACACCCTCTTCTGCTCAGCATTTTGACACCCACTCATGAGTAGGCAAGGCAGCATTCGAGCACCACACGTGCAATGAGCCTCCTCTTCTTGTGTGGTTTTCCTAGGCAGAAAATAAGGGATAACCATCATCATCATCAACACCATCACCTGTTACTCAGGAGCTGTTTGTGACTCTCTCAACTGCTGGTAACTTAACCTACACTGTAGTTTTGTTCAAAACCTCAGGACGTCTTGCAAGGCCTTTGGAGTCCTGAAGACAATTTTGCTACAGAGTACTATTTCCTCTCTCCATCAGAAACACATTTAGATGCCTTATTCTGTCCACACTGGTGAGATACAGTCTCATTTATTTGATTTGCTCCTTCTTTCTTTAAAAGCAGGAGAACACCAGGGCAAACTTCGCACAAACTGTAGAAAAATAAATCCACTGCATACCAATTTTTTCTTATTATTTCCTCTATTGTTTACCAAAGGGAAAAAACCACCCCACCAACAACAGTTACTCTGCATTTATCAGAGTGACTAGTAGAAAGCATGTGATTCTTATGGTAAGCAGCAATTTACAGATGGCCAGGTGCAAACAACATATCTAATCTTATCATGAATTTGTTTTATTCGCAGCTGCAACAGTTGGTGTCAGTTAATAGGTTACCAACCATGAAGTATATTTATTTCCTTTTATCCTGCTTTGGGGCCACAAAAGTGATTTGCAAACTGTCCTAGATGTTGAATTTACATTTCATTTTTGTGTGTGTGGCTTTTTTGTTATTTAGTTAATGCTACTCAGGAAGAAAATGACAACTTCTTTCAAAGAACCCATTTTGTTTTCATTTTATCTATTTCCTTTTCTAGGAATTTAGAAACTCTGAAGTAGTGTGCTCTCTGGATTTCTAATTTACAGTAAAGCACAGTGTTTTTTCAAGCATAATTTTTTTTTTTTAAGACTATCATCAATGAGGACTCATTTTTGCCTGTTTAGTTCCATCAAGTCATGTGATGGATTCACTATCAGCCTTTCCAAATAATCAAACACAATCTTTATAAGCTGATCATAAAAGAAATAAGTATTAAATTCTCTGGCCATAAAAGAAATTTAAATTTTAAATACCGGTCATAAAAGAAAGAAGTATTAAATTCTCTTCTTAGCTCCATGGCTCACACTGTGAACACCAGGATGTATAGATTTATATACAGCAGTGAACCAACCAAATAAACCACATAACCTACAGAGCTTTCCATATTCTGGTACAAAAATAAAGATGCTGTTTAAAATAAATATCCTTACTAATGAGTCTTTTCCAGTTTTTGTAAGGTGTGACAGTATTGGTTGTGCTATTTTTGGGGTTTTGCCTTCACTTATATCAAGACTATTTTGTGTTAGGTAAAGAGTGATAAAATAAATAATTCCTTGATAGCTATATATATATATTGCTTACATTTATCTTCAAATCTGCTTCCCAACAAAAGGAGTTTTAATAATAAAGAGCACAATTATTAACACATTTCCATGTGTGTAAGTCAGATGTTCTTGAAAGTAATGAAGTTGCACACGTAAATGAGTTTAAAAAAATACAAAGAGAAAAGAACTCCAAATTTTGATCCTGATGATGGTTTTAAAATACACAACCAGCAGAATCTTATCATTGGCATAGAGCACTATATATGCATAGTAATTGGAAATAGTTAAATGTATGAATTTAATGGACCTGAAGAAATAATTGCAGGGAATAAGATTAGCCCCCTTCTCTGCACACATGGTTTTGAGGCGGATTGGAAATCCCTCTGACTTTTTATCCTGAATTATGTTTCCCTTTTTAACACATTTTTGTTGCTCTGATTCTTAGTCCTAGCATTGTATTTGCACTGCTGCATAAAACACTAAAACTAATATCTTTGCTAAAAAAGCCTATTAGCAGTTTTTCATAGACTGAGCATCTAAGATGAAGGTTTTAAAGCATTTTGTAATTTTATATAAATAATGATTGGGTGCATGCCAAGATTTTGCACAAATCGACCTTTTCTCACCATTGGCCTGTCTTCGAAGGCTCTGGTGTTTATCCTTCTTATTGCTCAGCACACTATTGTAGATGGAAAGTCTTCTCCAGCTAAGGCTAAAATCTCTCCAGATGTATCTACATGAGTTACTCTGTCACTGGGATTGGAGACAGAGTTGTCCAGATTGAATAATACATTGTAAAAATGCATGAATTTACTGTTAAGGAAATAGGGCCATAACAGCAATTTTTAAGCTTCCAGCTTAAGGAGCTTTAGTTGTTGCAAGGTATAGTTACTGCCTTACCTGGTCTACTTGTCAAATCGGTACTTAACTTTCATAGACTGAGTATTTGAGTAGTTGACTGCTTATCCTTGTTCAAATGTGCTACTTCCAGTCTAAGGCAGAAGTTTCTAACACGTGTACGCACATCTTACTGCTGTGATGCTACGGACATCACACCAAGTGAGTTCACTCCCTGCCTGCATGTGGGGTGGGGATGGGGGTGCACGTGGCCTCACATCACCAGTGTGGGGCTTGAACCTTCTCCTTTTGCGCTTTTCTCTAAGACTGAGACCTGCTTTTAACAGCAGCAAGGACTATAACATGATTTCCTTATCTCTGGCCCATCCTTAGCTCCTTATCTCCAATGCCCATCGATGTGATTTCAGTGGTTTACTGCCAAGCAAATCAAAGAAGAAAAGCATAGGAGCAGTGGCCCATTTTGATGCTGAGGCAGGAGGATGTTTAGGCAAATGCTGCTGCTCTCTGGCCAGGTCAGTCCACAGAGTGGGACACCCTGTAGAGATGCTCAGGGCATCAGAGGTTCCCATCCACCCCCCACTGAAGGGAAACCAACTGCAAAAGTGTGGAGCACTACCACTCCCAGCCAGGCTATTCCTCACTGGAGATCCACCTCTTCTCTAGAAGCTGGGGCAAGGTGTTGGAATCTCCCAATTCTCATGACATCTGCTTGCTGACCAAGGCATGCATCTCAGTAGCTTTAACACTTGGGTCATGTTTTCATGTTTTTTCTTTTTCTCCCAAAGCAAGCAGAGTGAGAACCTTCTGGCTGTTTGCCAAGGAAATACTGGCTTGAGTGCCATCAAAGGTCTCAGGGTATCATGATTCAACATACTTCCTTATTATATTACTATTTTTGACTGCAGCCCTCTGTAATCCACTGAAGGAAGTTTCAGTCTTAGGAAGGGCAGGGTTCATATCATTTTCTTTAGAAACACAGGTGAGTGCACAGCTGAAATGGGTGCCATGTTGGAGAGAGGTGCTGCTCTCTGCCTCACTGTGACAGTTCCAAGTGCAGAACAAACCACCAGGTGCTGAAGTGCTCATCACCCTCTTTGTGCCTGTCTGTTCTTTTACTAATTGAATGTGGGCAACTTCCTAATGCGGGACACAACTTCATAAAACTGCCTAATCTGATGGGTTCTCTAGGGAGTGTTTTGTGTTTGCCTTTTGTAGTGCAGAGCATGGTCTGACTCCTAATACCATGCAGTCAGTCCTCAAAGTCCATACACCATTGCAGAGGCAGCAGCAACCCTGAAATGACCTGGCTCTCCTGTGCCATGAAACTTTTGGCTTTTGCCCTTTCATTGTAGGTACGTAGAGTTGTTTTGGCCCTGGGAGTTCATCAGTTCAGAACCTGCATTACTTTACTCTGCCAGGGTCGAGCCTCTCTCCCTGCAGGTGGGTTAGGGAAGGAGTTCCCCACTCCCAAGATGACTTCTTAAGTCAGTCTGAGAGCTTTCTGCAAATTTGCCAGTTTAGAACTTGAAATGGTATTGGATTCATTTTGCTTTTTAATGACTAAACACTTCTTTATTTTAATAATGGTGCTTCAGTCACCCAAGTAGTCATTATTCCTGACAGTGTACAGGTGAGCATATGGAATTCAGAATATGCTACTAAAACAATGCTTTGTAAGATTTCAGAGCAAGAAAACACAACTTTTTTTACCCTCACAGAATATTATTTTTTATTATGGACAGTTTTGTTGAAGTACAGAATTTTAGATTTTAGAAGTAATCTTCTGTCTCTTGGCTTAGGGGAGAGATTTATGAGAAGGGGTAAGAAATGCTTCCTGTCCTTCCTAAATTTATTAAGATACACCTTGATTCCAAGCCTTAAAAAGACTGTTACCAGTCTCAGATGCTGCCTCTACAGCAGGTGGGCATAAATTTAAACATTAGCCTCAGCTAAGGGAAGTGAGTGCTGTTATTTGAAGGATGCAGGAACTTCCCTTTCCATTCACAGCCAACCTTCTGGAGAGTGACAGTTCTCCCTGGACTGTGCAGCACCATTTGTTGCCCGCATCAGTGTGTAGGAGAAAGCATGGCTCTCAGCGGTCTCTAAACTCTAACAAACCTCATCGGTATCCCACAGCAGGAACCCTTCTGTTTGTGCTCCAGACTTGAGATTTCATTTTGTCAGCCAAAGTCCTCTGCTGGATATAAACTCAGCCAGGGAAAGACAGGATCATCCATTGGAGCCAGGAAACGACCTTTAGTTTTGACACAAGTCTAAACAGGGACAGATGATACTGTTGGTGCCTTTGGTGCTCCCAGTAATAATTGAGTTTTCAGAGCAAAATTAGATCGAGGTGATAAAAAGAAATATCTTTGATCCTCATCAGTCCAGGCAGTATAGTGTACAGATGGTAGATGGGACAAACACAGTCTTGGCTCTACAAAAGGGGTCTTCTGGCCGAGTAACTCAAAGGCTGCAGTAGATAAAATAAAGAATTCTCTAGGAAAACAAAAAGAAGGATTTAGAGGTCGGTAAAATATTTGATTCAGTGGTGCACAGGAAATAATTAAAGTGGAGAAGATGGGGAAATTTCATTTGTGAGGTTAGTGAGGCATGGGGGCAGGGAGATCAGCTCTGGGGGCTGCTGAAAAGGGAAGGTTTGACCTGGAGGGAAGCTCATCGTGAAGTCGACAAGGATTGGCCCTGACATTGTTTTCATTTTAGTATTTTCATTAATGATTTGGAAGCACATTAAGGAAATCTGCTCATAACTCAAAGAGGCACTGGGTTACCATATGAATGGGGCAGGAGAAAAGGGCTGCAAGAGTACAGAGTGCAAGTCCAAGCTTGTAGAGGCTACCAGCAATCATTACTCCTGTGGGATAAGCGTTTGGTGCTTATAAATGATAAAGGCAGATGGAGCATTCTGGATATACAAGTCTGTCACAGCAAGGTTAGTATCTTTCAAGGTGCAGCAGCCACAGAAAGCCATAAATTTAATAATTTCATAAATCATAGTGATCCTAAGATCAATCTCATTTTCTTCAACGGAGGTTTTGCAAAGCATTAGTACTGTTATACACGGCCCTGGTAAGATACCAGTGAGAAACCTGGGACACTAGTCATTGATTTTTCAGAAAAGATGAATTCAGACTAGTATAGATTTAGAGAATAGTCAGTCCCTAAGGGAGTGGAGATATCTGACAGGTGTATGGAGGCTAAAAAAGATGGGCTTCTTTAATCTGGCAGTCTAGAGGCAGAGGGGGGGGACTTCTACTTACTTAAAATAAACAGCAAATAGGGTAAACAGCTCTAGGAAAGCTAAGCTATGAGTGGGGTTATCAAAGGATTAAATGGCTATAAAATACCTATGAGCAAATTGAGAACTAATTATTAAATACAAAGTTCTGCACAATGAAATCATGTGGTGAGAGCAGGACTATTTAAAACATAATTTAAAATGCTGGCCCAGCAGTCTGTAGGATATATTAGTAATGCATTTCTTTCATTTTAACCTTAATCTTGGTATTCTGTAAAAACACTTTTTGTATTTAATATATACATTTTTATTATGTAAGAAAATAGATTCTCTCTTGTCAAGTAGTATGACACTCTTCTTTGGATTGCAACAGCCTTTAATGGTCAAAAAGCACAAGTACAGGGAAATTCTGTAGCCTCAGACTATATCATGCTTCCTTGGAATGACATGTGCATTGGCCAGCCTCATACCAAGAAGTGCAAGAGGATGGAGCACCATCAGTCACTCTGGGGATGGAACAAGCAGAGCCTGGTGGGCAGCTCCTAATTTTCCAAAACACTGAATACTAAACCTAAAACCCCAAATACGTGAGCTTTCATATTTCGAGCATTCATTATTTCATCACACTGTTTCACAGTGATGCAGTTCTTTGGGCTCTCAGATTTTCAGTCCATGCTTCAACAAAGCAGCTTCTCAAGAGAGCTGCTCGTAAAATGTGGTGGTGTTCCTAAGGAGGACATGTTCTTTTTTGGTCACAATATCAAAATGGACTTAACTCCCACTTCTCAGTAAAATGCCAGTCTGAGCTAGATGTGTGCCATGGAACATTTCAGCCTAAGCAATTTTAAGTATTGCAACAGTAAAATTAAGACAGTATCTTGCAGTAGGAAAAGAGTTGCTCATTCATAAGTTTCGGAATAACTTAATTTTACACTGATTTTGTTATATCTTTGTTATATCTTTCAGATATCTGTTACATCTTTCAGAAGCATTGGTATAATATTTTTTAAATACATTATGACTAATTTCATTATATGGTAAATATACACAACTTTGTTTATACTGTCATAGATGCACAGTATATTTTGAACCTAGAATTTCGGTCTAACTCAACACATTCAATTGCTTAAACTTATTACCAAATAAATAACAACCATACAGCAACTCACCAGCCCAAAACTTGCTCACAGACCATGGAACTAAGAAGTTCAACCTGGAAAACAAATAAAAACCATTCACCTGAGTGAACTTTCAGGAAAATGGTTAACAGAGATCAGAGAAACCTCTTTATAGGAAAGTGCTTTAAGTAATTTTTAAGCATATACTTAAATTGAGGCTTCTGTTACTTTTGAAGCCATTTAGTTCAGTTTTTAAACTATGCCAGAAAGGAATGAGGGGATAAATTTGAGGCGAGTGTTAATTGCATCTAATGGCTCAACTAGAAGAACTGGTTGAGCTTCGTTTGCTGATTTTTTAAAAAAATCATTAATTACTTTGTTGTTTAGCATAACAGCACTTTATAGTTCCAGATAAGATCAGAGATACACTGCATTTTATGTTAAGAAACATGATTCCCATCCTCAGACTGCAGAGCAAAGGAAGTACTGCACATCAAATGCTGGCCTTGTTAAGTCAATGGGAAAATATAACCACTATTATTCTTTTCAAGTTTCAAAACAGAATGGCACATTTTTATTTCCCCTGAAAGAGATTTAAATTCTGTTTTCTTTTTGATCAAGCTATATTTGATTTTCAGATAGAAGGAGGAATGACTAATTTTCAGGGGCTATATAAAACTACAGACACGTTAAATAGAGCAAAACTGAAAATGTAAAGTGAAGAAGTCTGTAAACTGTGGGTGACTGTGAAGCACTTTCACGTGGCTGGTGAATGAGCTGTGGATGTAAGTGCACGTCTGCTAAGTGATGTGTGCTTGCCATGTGCTTAATATAATTGCTTTAGAGTTCCTCTGAGTGGGTGAGAGTCCATCAGACACAGTTTTCTGCTTCTGGGAAGTGGAATGTTGATGAAAAACAAAGCATGAGAAAGTGGGTAAGTCTAGGGTGGTATTTCCACAGATACATGCCTCTAGACTTAGCAATTTGCTTGTCATACATGCATAGCGGTGAGTTTGCCTGCCTGCATTTGTGTCTTGGAATGAAATGTGGTGATGTAAGTGTGGTTTACCCCTGCCTAAAAAGGAGGAAAGTTCCTGGGTGAAGGATGAAACAGAGGTCATTGGGTGTAGGGTCTTTATGTGCACAGGAGCCTCCAGTGTTCCAGGTGCTCAAGTCTGAACCTGTTTGCAGGTGTGCCCATGTGTCTTACAGATGGGCCTGTCAAAAATCCATGTACATGTATGGAAGATGGTCTTCTAGATGTTACCTTTGGGTGCACTTGCACAAGAGAAGCGTTTATTCCTTTATACAGGAGCTTATGTACACCATCTTCTCTTAATTTAAAAACTAAATCACAGTGGTTGCCTTCAGCAGCATCGAAACCAGTTTTAATAATCTTATTAATTCTGACTAATAATACTTTATTCTATAAGCGACCTCACAGCTTCGGAAGAGTGAGCTATGCTGTGTACAGTATAAGGGCCATACACAAGTGCAAGTGTTCTTCTGGTTCAGCAGTAGAACAAGTAACAAATCTGCATATAAAATGGTTTCCATTAAGCCAGTGAGCAGACTGATGATTTGGTTAATTCTAACTAAGTGGCTGCGTTTCCACAGCTCCACAGATCCCAGCAGACCAAACATGAAACCTGCATTACACTGTGATTTATTGCTCTACTTACTCTAGAATGCCAGAAAGAATATTTGCAGAGAAAGCTTGCTAAGGCTCATTAAAAATATGTATTTTAGTTCTAGGAAAGCTAAGCTGACATCCAGGGTATGGAGAGTCCTGTGTCTAGAGAGGAGGACTGTGCAGGAAGATTTAACAGGTTTGTCTGCAGCCAAGCCAGGCTCTCAGGACATTTTCGCTTGACTCTTGGGTTTTTTTCCTTGGGAGAGAGGCAGATTAGCTCCTTGCTACCTCACAGCTAGGTGATTTTTTTAATGCCCTGAAAGGCAGGGTATTTAGACCCTGAACTTTCCACTGTACGCATGTAGGAGAACTTCAAGCTGGGACTTGCCAAATCAATGCACCTGGATGGGTGGGACAAAAGGCTGAGCTCTTGCCCCTCTAGTAGGGGAGGTCAGACCAAGTCACAGTTGTGCCTCAGAACCACAGTGAAATGGCAAGTGGCTGTCAGAGTTGTGCTGTGAGAAAGGGAAAAGTAAGGAATATGCAAGTTAAAACTAGTAGAAATGCAATATCCTTTAAAGTTCTTATTTAATAACTGAATGGGAACAAAAAAATAATAAGCAACTGTGTTAATTGGTTACTTAATTACATTACACTAACCCACACAGTATTATCTAAATATTCCTACAATGTTCTTTTTTAATTTTACACAAAACCCCGGGTGCTGATATCCTTTTGGGTATTAAGCAGTTTTGTATCACACAGGGCCTGACAGGACACAGAGCAGATGGGGGCTGGCAAGGGAGTAGAGGTCAGAATGGCAGCTCTGTCTGTTTCACTGAAATAGTCCAGTGCTATGACTGACCATAAGATGGGAACAGAGTCTCTGTCTGTGGCTCTACTACCCCTTCAGTTTGGATCAAGAGGGTTATTTTGAAGCACAGCTTTCAGCTGTAAAGTACCAAATCAGCCTCATAAGTTTATATAGGGCCAGTACCTGGTGCTTGGCATCAAATGTTATGCTCTATCACTCAGCTGCTAGTGGGCTGCATCCCTTGCTAATTCCTGGGAGCGCAGCCCTTGCCCATCCCGCCTGTCTGTCAGAGATTGCCCTCTATAAACCTAGTAGGATCCATCCTGAGGGATAACAAATTTCCGTGGTTTTTTAGCTCAACTTCTCCATACCGTAAGCCTTCTCCAGACTCCCGCTGCTCCACTGATTAGGAACACTCTGCCACCATTTTAGGAGGCTGCTTCCTTAATTTTGAAACTTAGTGCAGAACATGTAGAAAATTAAGCCAATACCTCTGTTTCTTCCCATTTTTAAATGAGTGAAAATAGAAGTCTGGAATGACTCTAAAGAAAACCACTGGTAACTGCCATGCGTCCGTGACCACCCAGTAGTGGAAAGGGGGGGAGGGTGAGTGTGGGGAGGCTGTTTTAAATCTGGAACTGATTGCATTCATTTTAGCACTTCCCTGCATGTTTGTTTCTATTTGCAATTTTTAATTTCAATTTTTATTTTTAGCTGTGTGCATTTTAATAATTTAACTCAACATATTGATTTATTTTCCAATTCTGCAAGTAACAGTGGTCATTAAAATGGCATCTATTAAGAGTATGAGATTTTTTAATAAAATCATTACCTACCAAACACAAAAAATATCAACTATGTAAGCACTGACAGCTTGGGGTTCTGGACATAGGTGTGAATTTTTTTTTATTGGAGGATTAAGTTCCTGAAAGTTTGTGGAGAATTTCAAGTTTCTGGGTGGGCTGTAGCTGATTAATGGCTTTATCTGCAGACTGCTGCATTTGGCTAATACATTCAGTGCACTCACTCAGTTCTTTCCTTTTATAGAGGTTCCCCTTCTTTACACCATATTTTTTCATTTTTTCTTTCTCTCCTGGATTGTTTCCTCATTCATCCCTGGCACTACTGCAGTCTTTCTCAGCAAACAGAACTACCAAGTGAAGCACAAACAAAAGCTGAAACAACAGAGGCCCCAAATGGATAATCTCATAGATTATTCCATGATTAATTATCCCAGATTTATCAAATGCCACATCCAAATAAGGTCAAACATGTAATTGTAATCTTCCTCAAGACACGCAACCACCCCTTTGCACAAGCCTTGGTTTCTATCATGGAAAGTTTAAACTGACTTCCAGTAGAAATGATAGAAAAAAGAAGTAATGTTGATACATTCTGAGCTATATACTCAACATGTCAAGGAGATCATTAGTGAATGACACCAACGATGTGTCACAGACAACAAGATGTCTCTTTTGCGCCTGTCCTTTACTGACATCCCTGTCACATCCTATTCACCAACCTTGTGCAGTGATCCTCTCGCACTTTGGATCAAAAAATTTCCATGTTATTGTTAGTCAGTTTTGCATACAACCATTTTGTTCTATTTTTCACGCAGTCTTGTTTGTATTTTAATCACTTGAATGAGGAAAGGTTATTCATAGCAGAAATTAGCACTGATAAATATATATCTCTATCAAAATATACCTGTACCTGTACCTAGTTGAATATCACCTTTTTAACAGGTTATAAGCCTCAAGTCCCAGAGATACCCGCAAATTCACTTAATTTCCCTGATTTCACATATAAGTCTCCACATTAGCTATAAATGTGTAAACCCACGTGGAGGTAGTTCCTATTTACTACATAGCTGAGGAGGCACATGGCTCTTTTTTTCTTCCACCATATGGCTGAAGTAACTCATACACAAGCAATTTGTTCTGATTCAGCTGTTTCAGCAGGAAGGATTTGCAGAAGCAGGATTGGGAAATACACAGGATTCTCTTTCACTTCCGTGACAGGAGTTATATTTTTAATTAGCCCCTGTTAGTCTTCTGAGGGCAGCTTGTAAAAGTTTTATTCTATGTCTCAAGTTTGAGTCCCATTTGATAAGGCCATTTTTAAAGTGCATTTAGGGACTATTTCTGAAAGCCTTTTCTGGTTTTTAGAAAAGTCAGATCCTTGGCAAATTCTGTGGAAGAAAAGTAAGAGTTTTGGAGTTTCTATTCTCCCAGTAGACCCGACTTACATGAAGCTAATTGAAGGTATAGAGAAGAGGGGGTAGTGGTCAATATGGTACTTCCTGAAATCTTAAAAGAACCAGCTGTTGGGGAGATCTTATACAGTATGTGCATATCATTTTAAATACCTGAAGGCCCCAGGCTTGTACACTAGGAAGTAATGACAAAAAATAGGTCAATGAACAATGGACACGAAAAACCTGCTAGGTTAATGTATTCCCTGTTACTTGCTTACACAATAGTATCATTAAAATCAAAACAATCAGATTTACTTAAATTTGACAAGTAAAAAGAAAAAAACTGAAAAGGTCCATTTGATATAAATATTATTTAATGAAAAAATAGGATTTAATTATATACATTGACTAAAAATTATAAGCAATATAAGAAACATAGAAAAAATGTAGAACATAAACCAGCCTTATTAATTTGCAGTGATGCCCTGAGAATTTAAAATAATATCTCCTGAACGGATATGGTGTTGCACATTTTTATGAAGGGGGAACACAACATCCAAAAGACTTGCAAAACATTTTGAGTTTGTAATTTATGTAGGATCATATGGCAGATATATCTGGTGATGTCTTAAAAATTTATCTCTAACACAGCATTCTGTCAGAAGTGCTATGGTTGAGAGCCTGTGAGAGAGCGTCCCTTAAACGTCATTGGCCCTTCAGCTTTCAGTTTAATATTTAAGCTGTTTCTAATTGTGTTCAGTTGAAACTTGGCATCCAGTTTAATTTCAGTGAAAAAGAAAAAGGGGAGAAAAGAGGCAAAACTTAAATCTGTTCTGTTCCTGGAGTGCTTAAGTGGTAAAGGAGGTAAAAGTTTCAATCTCTTTTCCCAAATTTGTCCAAGTGTGATTTCTTACCCAAAACATAATGCAATATCATTCAGTGTAACACAGTACAAACACATGGATACATAGCCAAGAACTAATCAAAACACTCAACTTTGAACCTTCTGCAACAGTCTTCAAGAAAACCAAATTAGGATCTTTTTCATGGGGGAAAATGTGTGTGTTAATGACTAGAAAAGGAGCTCTGCACACATTTCAGGAAATTGCATTAGCCTTCATCAACACCAGAAAACTAAAGTGAAAAGTTAGTCTCAGAAACAAACCCTGATGTGGGCTTTAAAAGAGCTTCTGAATGGTTCTCAGTGGATATGTCCCATCCTGCATTTCACACATCACTGACCCCCCCCCAGGCACTGCTGGCTTTCCTCACCCTCTCCTCAGCAGAGGCTGCAAGACGTATTTCAGCCTATAGGGCTTTGGGGGAATAAAATGCCTCTACCTACCCCCAAAGTGACAACAGGATTGCAGGGAAAAAAACATGGTGGAAAATTCAGATTTACAATTGTTACAGCTGTAGCTGGCCCCAGAGAGCTGGTGACTGGAGGAGCAAAGTGCTCCCTCCTTCCCTCTCCAAAGGCTGTAATGGTTGGCGGAAACACAAATTCTGCCATCTACAGACCATCCTTCACTTAGGAAGAGCTGTGGCTTGAAAGGCCCTTGTTGAAGGAACAGCCATCCAGCTTATCTTGAAGCCAAAAAGTGGGGCTATGCAGAGCTCAGCAGAAAAAGAGCCTTTATAAGCACAGTCAAGACAACACTAGTCACTCAGCAAATTCTGTAAGGCAGGAAAACTGGCATCCTTGGCTTCCAGGAGTTTGGTTAGACTTCATGCTTCTTCCCTAGGCTTCTGTAGGAGATCCCAGAAGAGCAAATAAAAAGATAGTCTTGAACATGAAATGTATGGGGCTGAGAAGACACAGCCTGTAATTGAGGAGTGTGGTCTGGGGGTTGTAAAGGGAGGGGGGCAGAGCACAGGCATTTCCCCACTAGACATCTGTGCTGATTTTGCTGATTGCAGGAATAGTGGCCTTCAGGGCATTTAATAAAAAATGATTAAGGAAGAGACAGGACTGTGGCTATATTACTCATCCATTAACTGTCTGCACATGAGATCAGACATCCCTCCCCCTGAAGCAATCCAGCAATGGACTACAGTCTTTGCATGGGTGCTCTGCTTTTCATGTTGTCCAAGAGAATTGCACTTTAAAGATACAGCAAGACTTCTACGAGTTTTATGGCTTTATTACATTTTGTTTGGGTTTTGGTGCAAACTGCTGTATTCTAACAGAATTTTGTATTATGTCCATTTTAATGCTTATGTAATTTAGCATGAGTATGGAAATCACAGGAAATACCAGCCTGGTGTATAATGCCTGCTCCTTACTTGGCTGTTGCTAAACTCTAGGATAAGACTTTCTGAGCACTTTACAATGAACTTATAAAGTGTCTCACTGAAATGCACAGTCTACAGTAGTAGCAGTGAGAGCCAATTTAGCTCTGGCCTGAGCACGTAGAACACATCCACTGAGATGAGTGGAAGCTGATCTGTCCTTGGCCAAGGATAACGCAATGTAATATAAATTCTTTCAGTAAGTGACTGGCAAGCTGATTTATGGCAATTTCTGACAAACCTGCTCTAGCTTTAGGTATAATTTAAGTAGGCAGACACATGCTGGAGGTTTTCGAGAGCTTGCCTGATGCTCCCCATGGGAACTTTCAAAGCCCCAGGTGGTGGTGGGGCACTTGACTCCTGTTGACTCAGAACTCTAATAAATTCCCATATTTGCCAACTGTAAGTTTAAAGTTCTCCCCTCTGATTTCCCAGAGGCAAGAACAACCAACTGTTCCCAGTGAATTTAGTTGGGAGCTACAGAGAACCGTGAAAATTTGTCTAGCTAGTCAGATGCCTCAATGAGAACTCAGAAATACACTCGCCAATTAGGATTTGCCTTTCAGGGGTGTTCACCTGATAACTTTCTCCTGGAGCACATTGATAGTCACAGAGAGGAGGAAGTTAATAAAAACCCCTGATTTCTTGTGGAAATGTGGTTTAAAAGCAATATTTTAAAAACAGTTTACCTAAACACTGTCATTAATGATAATTGTTGTCATCGGCTGTACATGATCATATTGACTGCTTCATGATAGAAGAAAAACTGCTCAACAGATGACAAGTTGTGTTTGGCAAAGGAGGAAAGGAGAGAGGGAAAAGAGACCTTTAAAGACCAACACACTCCTGATCATAATGCTATACATCATCACAAAATCACTTGCAGGTGTACACAAGTCTTGCTGCTCCTTCTAGCCCAGTTTCTGCATGCAAGGTCATCCTCCTGGTGCTACCTTAGAAACTGGCCTTATTCTATAGAGGACATTGAATGATAACACTGTGAGTCAGCTGACTGCTGTGTCACAGAGCTGCTGCTTTCTACATTATCGCAACTGCCAGAGCTCTTACTGCTGCAGTTTTCTAGTCGCAGTGCGGCAAAGCAGACGCATAGAACCAGGCACAAAGCAGCATAGATTTTTTTTTTATTCTTATCTTTTTAATACGAAGGGAATATTCCTGGTGTTAGCGTAGGAACAGACACAGCTTGGATGTGTTGGCTTCAGCCTGGCAGCATTTTCAGCTGAGCAGGGACTGCTTGGAGCTCTGTACCCAAATTGCCTCTGAGGAAGGACGCCTGATTTCCCACTTTGTGTACTAAAAGGGTTTTTTCTTTATGCTACGGTGATGTACCTGCAGCAATCGGACAAAGGAGGTGGTACTTGTCACTGTCTGTCCGACTGGGGCCTTTTGCAGGTACTCCACGGCCGAAGCTGTGCCAGCATCCCAGGGTCAGATAGATTGGTAATACAGGTTGCCGCAATTTCTTACATCAGTTAGAGCAAAGCTCAAACAAGAAACCAGACTCTCTGACCTAAATCAGTCCCAGTCCTTCTGGATACAGGGCAGCAGTCGACTAGCAATGACACAACCAGCCATCAAGTGGAGAGTCTCTGGGATTGCAATCTGTATCAGTTGGAGTCTGAGAGAACGAAACCCTTTCGGGTATCCAGTCGCTTCTCCTTCTAATACTACAAATACTACAACTACAACTACTGCTACTACTGCTTCTGGTTTTCTTGCCTGTAAGAAGCTGTTAATTGTGGTTGGTCTCTGACTGTACATTTGCGTGGATTAGTCTGCCTATAACGCAGTCCTTATCTGCTCCTGCTGGAAATCGGGGCATGAAGTCAGCCTGCTTTAACAGTTGTTTCTTTCTGCGTGATGCTATGCAACTAGAATGGGTTACACTGACAACAAAGGAACAAGCACAAAGCACCACTTTCTTTGCTGGACTGTTACAGGAACATAGCTCTTCTTCGATATGACACCCTGGTCTCTTCTCTTTGCTGGCTTTTTATTTTTTTTAAAATTTAATTCATCTAATCGAAGAGCCTAACAGACACCATTGTGAATGTGGCTTTTAATGATTTGGAAAAGACAGCCTGTGGAGACTGCGATTCGAGACAGCAACACATTTAGGTTATTGCCAATTTTAAATACTTGGTTTGTGAAGCACAGCCCTAAGGGACGAGCTCAGTAACTGAGAAAGAGATTGTAGATAAAGAAATAAAAATGACAAGCGTAATGGAGGCTCTGCAAAAGAGACTGTCAGAGAATCAGTTCATGGATGGCAATTTCACCAGTCTGAATCTGAATAATTCATAGATTGAAATTACCCTGCTTTCACCTTTCCATTTAAACCGGCATGATCTGAATCTCTAATAAATTTTCAAGATAAAGTAAAATGCCAATTTGAATCTGAAGAGCTTTTAAAACCAGATGCTACACCCTGAATCTTTCGATACCTTTCACAATTATCCTGTGAGAACCGCACTTCATCACGAAGCACCATTACCAGTGAAAATTACTGTGATTACAATAGCAACAATAGAATACCATCAAATGATCTCTAATCTACCTAATTTACCAAGGCTGACTGTGTGCCCATTGTGTTTCACTACGTCTGGCATTGGATCAATATCACAGTGGAACAAAAATGCCTTAGTATGTGCTTCCTTTTGGTACCTTTAACTTTGACAGCACAGGAAAAAAATCTACCTACTGTAAAATATTTTTACAGCCAATCTACATGCCTGCTGTAGGACCTGATTGATTTTCTATGATTTTCTTTACTTCTTGGGTATCAGATGTCTTTGTGTTACTAATTAGTTTATAATGTATACTCATGCACAAAGACTGCAGCAAGCGAGTGCCAGCACAGGGACCCTGCACTGCTGCTGCAGTTGCAGCACTCTCACTGGGGAAGCCAAAATGAGTTCGGTGCCTTATGTGAATAATTACTCCTGTATGAGTTAGAAATGCTTTGTAGCATCACCGGTCTTGGTTGTACTACATGCAAAATGTATGCAAAAGCCATGGTCAAGAAAAACGATCGCTTGCAATACTAACAAGATTTTCCCCCCTGTTCAGCAGTTAGCATGTGGTTGTGAGAGACAGGCTGCGACTCCTTCTGTGCGTGTGTGTATGTGTGTGTGTAGGTACACATGCACATACATAAATGTAAAGCTACTGTGCTCTGTGAATGAATATGTGCTGATCTCTGAAAGTAACAACTTTCTCTGACAAGCCAGGCGCTGTGTTTTGCCGCAATCTGCTCAGTTGTAACAAATCCCTCTTTGGAGGCGTAAATTTCCTATAGGATGATGCATGACTTCTGGAGCAGTAAGTACCCTTTATGCAATATGTTGGTGCCTATAGCTATGCTGCAGAATAGCATTTTAAGCATAGTTTGAGTCCTTGTAGCATAACTAGAATGTGAAGAAGTGAGAAACGTGTAAAGAAGGCTAGAAACAGGCATTCTTCATGGAGGCGACTGTATCTGCTGTTTGTTTGTGTGTGAATTATATACTTCAGGCTTGTTTTTCATTTTATAATCAGATTTCCTCTGCCTTCAGGGAATATTTTCTAAGGGAGGAAGGTAAGCAGTATTTCATCTTATTTCTATGACTGTGTTGTATTTCTGTTGAGGGAAATGCATGTTTACAGCACATAGTTATATAATACAGCATGATCTCATGACATCTAATTAAATGTTTCAATATTTGTTCACATTAAAACTGGGTGAGAAAACATATTTAAAATATGGATTTTTATTGAAAATACATTTCTAGAAATGCTATGCAAAAAGCAATTTACAGACTGTGTTTGCATTCATCTTTTGCTCTTTACTGTTGTTAAATAAGTGCCTATTCTACTGAAATACTGATGGCCTTGAAACCTTTGGATTTATGTATTTTGTTTTCTCAAAACACAATTTACTGTACTTCTAAATTTTCCGTATATTAGTGGAGACTGTTTTCTAGAGGTAGAAGAGGCAAAAGGTTTTACAGCTTGAGCTGTGATAACAAAGGAACTTGAAAGGGCACAAAATATGACTATACAAAAGTCTCAAATTTTAAATTATTCAGTAACGTGATTTAGCAAACTGCTGTTCTTAGACTACACACTCTCAAGTTACTACACTATCTGGAAATATTAAGTCCATTCAGTGCTGTATTTATATTCTTCATTTTCATGTAATATTCAAACTTAGCAAAGAAAAATCTGAGAGCAAATACTGAAACTTTGGTAAAAGTGTAAAACCTCCATTATGTTACTTTGGTAATAAAATCAAGAGATTTAGACTGAGCTTTGCTGAAGAGAACTAGGCATTGTGGTTTAACTATTTTATGAAAAGTGTTTTATGTTTTCATGTACAGAAATATAACATATACTGCTTTAGCTATTGTACTGCAAGGACCATCCAAACAGGAATGTGAATGTTTTGCAAAATACCATACAAGTACCTGGCAGCATTTACAGTATTATTATTACTGCCACAGTATTCCAGTATCATATGCTACATTGAAATCACTGGTCTGTTAACCAGTTGGATTTCATGGAGTTTTTACAATCCTAATTTTTTTATCAGTCCTATCTGCTGCGACAGCCTGTAGAAAGTAGCTGGCCATGGGGTACAAGGTGTCCTCACTAACAAGTGCAGAGCAGAGCTAAAGGAGAGTTTACAAGCTATTGGTGGGCTTAATGTAAGGGCCCAATTCGAATCCTTCTGTGGAGCCATGTTGGAGTCGTCTAACTTTGTGTTTCTGTTACTGAAACAAATAGTTTAAGCTTGCCCCTGGCTTTCTCCCACTGCTCCATACTGGCCTCACATTTCCAAACATGCAGTGCTGGTCAGGCCTAATGCTGTTTGCCAGTGTGAGCCCCTGCAGTAGTTGCCAGAAGCTGTTAGGACAGCACAATCAGATGGTAAGAGTATCTGTGAGACTCTGCTAAAAGTACTCTGGAAAAGTTTGGAAACCTTGGGAAGTGAACTCTGCCTTTTGGGGTGGTGTGTGTTTCAAAGGCAGCAGGACTGCAGTCTGTCAGCAGGATATGCTGCACATACAAATGGAAAAAAAGCCTTTAAACCTTTTCAGACACAGGATTGCGAAGAGAATCTTAGCACTATTACCTCATAGAAAGTATTAAAATGCAGTCATATCATCCATGTGTTTTCTGATATGGCTACAGCCAATCACGTAGCTACAGCTGACCTATACAGTTTAGGATATATAATTATATGTGTCAAAATAAATGGCAGACTGCAACACGAATCTTCTAATTTAAGGCCACTAATTTCAGAAATAGAGATTCAACAGTTAATATACATCATATCGAAAGATGATACATGAAAAACATACTGGAGCCCATTCTACTACCACAGAATTTAATAACAAGTCTCCCTGTGCCATCAACATAAAAGATAGATGCACTAATTTCCTTCCATTACATCCTTCTTGTGAAAGTTGCTACTATTTTGTTGGGTTTTGTTCTCCTTGGTTACAAGAGTTCTGTATAGTCGACACAACGTTGAACAGAAGATCCTTTCTGTTCACCAGGACTCAAAACCTGAGCTAAACATACACTGAAATCAACATCTCAGAATAGGTTTATTTGACAGCTGCAGGGACCTTTTGTCTGTAGTTTTGTTGATTATATTTGTGTTCACTTGCTTGTTAATTCTGCATGATCACCTGCTATAAAACACAAGTTCTGATCTGTAATGGTTGTATCTATTTGGACAAAAGCCCTGAGGATAGGAGGGTCTGTTGTGGGTTTCATTGTTTTGTGGGTTTTTTCACTGTACTGTTGCTTTGAATTAATTGCAACTGCCTATGGAAATATGATCCCTTAAGAATGTAGAGAAATGCATTATTAATGATTATGTATGAAGAATTGCTAGATTCTCCTGCACTCTGGTTGCTATGAATTTCACACCATTATTCCCAAAGAAAAACATTAGGAAGAAAGCAAGACCAATGTAACTTGGAATGAAAAGAGCAGCATTTCCAAACCAATCATTTTTGACACAGAAAATTCAGAGTTAAACAGAAGAAAATCCAAATGGTTCATTGACGCAATTAAAATACCTGAGCAGCTCACTTCCTCTTTGATGCCATGTGATAACTCCAGGATGTGATAGAGGTAAATAATTTTGCTATGTCAGTTTATACTATATGGACAGGATCAAAAACCACCTTTGGCTTTAAAAGTATTTGCACTGCATCTCACAGTATCAGTTCAGTTTCTTTATGGACTATAAATGTACACCTGCTCTGTGCTTTTAACTGTGTAACATAACCAGAAGTTCTGAAAACTGAATGATTTCTGATCAACCAAAAGAGGGAAATGAAATCCTAAATGGGAACTGCAGAAGAGCCAATGGGTTTCCCAGGTCTCATGCCAGCAGACACTCTGGCTGTGGGTTTTCCAGGTCAGGTTAAACTTCTTATTGTGTTAGGACTTGTTCTAAAAAAACCCCATAGTTAAAAATGAGCGGGAATTCAAAAGAGGGCCAAAGTTGTGCCCAAAAACATAGGGTTTTTTTCTTTTCTAATTACATTTGATATTATTTCTGCCACAGGTCTTTTCTCAAAGTTTACCAAGAAATTGTATCCAGAAGAATATTTGCAATAGTATACCTCAATTTTAACTGGTCATGTATAGTGAAGCACACACAATGAATTAGCAGTTGTGGTAAATGCTAAACTGGGAAACATTGTTGAAAGGGAAAAAACATAATAGATTGTGGTATTGACTTGGCTGTGGCTGTACTGTTCACTTATACTCAGTATTTCACAGAGGTAGTGCAGAAATGCATGTACAGCTAAATTATATGCAGTTACACTCAGCGAAATGCTCAATAGAAAAGCCTTTTGTTGTACTCACCTGTTTCTGTTTCTTCTGCCTATGTTCGTTCAAAACCCATCTCCACTGGCACAGCAGTCACAGCAACTGGCTGCCCCTCTGACCTGCAGGTAAGAACTTTCACTGAGATAGCAAATGGGTGAGATCCCACATCCTGTGCTCCTAAAGTCAACGTCCTGGTTGGTGGGGCCAGGAGAGAGGCAGGTGTACAGAGGGGCATTGATGTGACAAACTTCTGACTCCCATACAAAGCAAAAGCCGTTATTAAGTAATTAAGGAGGAGTAGGAACATCTTTAATTTCTACATTTTCAGAGGTAGCTCTTCTGCAAACTTGTCAAATTCATACCTAGCATGAGTATCACGTGGTGAAACTCCGAATCACGCAGAAAATTTAAACTGTCAAACTGACATTGTGGGAAAAGGATCCATAACCCAAGAGACTACACCAGCGTTCACTCATACACATATACACAGTGCTAGCACTACTGTTCAGATACAGCTTTAAGGCCCTTTAATGTGCATGTAAATGCAGCTGCCTATGCCACTGCATGCATAATGTCTGCAAAGTGACCATGTATTTCAGATTTGGCTTAAGCAGCTGCATCCCACTTAAACTGGCCTTTTTGGTAATGGTATTTTTGCTTTTCCTTTGAGTGACATAGCATGCCCAGTGTTATGCATACAAGTAAGCATGAATTGTTGCAACTCCTGTTCTCAAAAGATATTGTTTTACTCAAAGCTTGTCTGTACTAAACTTACCACCTTTTCATGAGGGGCAGCCTGTCTTTGCAAGCTGATGGGCTTGATATGGTTATGAATTGCTTGCAGTTTGTGTTTTCTGTATTCTGTCTTTGTTTCATTATATTTAGGAGCTGGAGTGCACCCTTTCCTCTGCCACAGAACTTGATGCTAGGTAATTATTTAAAAAAACATTTTAGGGACATGTGCTCATCTTCTGAATGTCCCACAGTGTGTGTGACTTGCTGAGCTCTCAGAACAGTATCTGGAGTCCATGGGGGTATGTGCAGGATGGATTTCATTAGGGAAAAAACCAAAAAAAAGTAATTTTCTGGTGCTTCTGATGATTTGCCTCAATTTACACAATACTTTTAACCATAATCTCTGAGTCTTTATTTTATTTTTTGTAAATAAGTACATCTATAAACACAATTCTTTCACCTTACAGGGCACTTCATGAAAATAATTTAGCAAATGTGAGTCACATAATGAATCAGTAACAGTTGGGGGAAATCCTGATGGAAAATAGTTCTCTCATCTTTAGTGCTGTGTGTGGTAAATTAGGAGCAGGCTCTTCAGGAAATGAGGACAAAAAGGCGGAATTGCTGCTCATTGAGAGTTTGTCTTGAGCACAGAGTTCATGCTCTTTAAGAACAATAAGAACATCCTAAGTCTGTGTTTGATATAGATATATATGCATATATATATATACACACATATATGTACATAACTCGGGGGAATTTTGATCACTAGCTAATACACAAAAGTTATAAAATAGGCTACTCTAAAGAATTTTAAGTTTCAGTGGTACATGGGAATGTTAGGGGCAAAAATAAAATACAGTTGTTAAGGGGCATCATAAATGTGTGAAAAAGACTGAATACCTGACCAGAATATTTTTTAATTTATAATGCATTAAAATACTGTCATAATGTAGTACTGAAAAATTCCCAACCTCCCTTCTGTTTCAGATTTGGAGAGGTCCTTTCATCTTCCACTATAGCAGTAGCCTAGGGCTCTTGGCAGGTACATATTTCTACCCAGATAGTTTATATTATTTGTAGATAAGTAGTCCACTTTCTTCCACAATTTCTGTGCATTCATAACAACACACTGGAAAATAGTTGCATTATTATATATTTAACCACAATACCTGTCAAGAAAAAACAATTTTATTGTGCAAGGCACTGTATGAAGGGAAAACAAAAGGTCCATACTTTGGAGTTGATTTTTATCTGAATGAAGAATGATCACTAAATACTTGAGAAAACAATGTGCCATTTTCATATAGAGAAGACAATTTTTAGAAAACATACAACAAATAAAGTTATAAACTATAGCTGAAAGATTCATATTAAAAGGGTAACCCAGTTTTTGAACAACCTTATTGCAAGCCTCACCTATTTTTATCAAAAACGAAATGCGCTTGCAGTGATGAATTGATGATTGCTTTTAAAAGAAAGTGTGGCTCCCACTCCCTCCAAAGAATAACTGCTTTCAGTACCTGATTAGGTGGTAGAAATAACAATAACAATAGTAATACCCCTAACCAATCATTCTTGCACCATTCATAAACTTACATGTAGCAGAAAGCAATTTAATTTGTGTGTGAGTCTTGAAAAGCTATTCATCTGCTGGCACCAGTTTTGCAAACTTCCTGTGTCTTCTGCAAAGATTTAAGAACTTATCAGGCCTGGGTTGGAGTGACTTCTAGAAATGAGGTAGCCTATATTCTGTATATTTATCAGTGGTCACTTAAATACAATGCAAACAGATATTTTCATGCTCATGAACAATCTACCATGGTAACAGGGAAGTTTCTGTATTTTCATTTAAACGACTCACAGTAAGTTGCTGATTTTTACTACCCACAGACAGAACACTGAATTTTATGAGACAGATTTGAAGTAAGAAAATCAACTATGTATCCTGGAATATAAAAAGTAGGGAAACTTTTTGGTTTAGACAGACAAGCAATTTATACCAGAAGTATTTGTGATTATTTCCGTTACGTGCATTTGGTTTTCTAATCATTGTAATTATTAAATTGGGCTTGGTTTTTAGTTAGTTTTTCTAAAAAAAGTGGTCATTAACCTGCATCAGAGCTGTGAGTTCATTTAAATTCCTTCATAATTCAGGTTCAGTCAATCTTCTTGTATCTGCATGAGAAAATGATTTAAATTAGTAAGGTGAAGTTATATGAAGGGACAAGGTGGCTTTTGCACAATTAGGAATGCAATTTTCATTGATGATGGATAAGTATCTAGTTATTTTAGAAGTGCCTGTCACCAAGTTTCTTAAAAGTATATTTACTCTTTTCCCCCATCTTTTAAGATTTATCACCATTTGCAAAGTACTTTTATTTAATATTCTTCCCTACTCCAAAACAGGTTTATTCAGTTTTCTGATAATTAATAGACACTACCGAGGGTATTGAAACTGTATTTAATAGCTTCCCAAATATTATATTTTTTTCTGCTGGATTAGAACATACTCTGTTGAGAAAACTTACTTCAAAAATCAGCACATCCAATAGCCAGAGACAGACATTAAAACTAGTCCAACACAAAGATAAATCAGAAACCATAGGTTACTGCCTCTATTTCATGATATTTCCAATGTTGATGACCACTAGAGCCTTGCTACTAATTTCATTCTTTGAAGCTCAGTTCGCTAGTTAAATCATGAATCTTTCCAGAGCTGGAAAACTACTTGAAGTAGAATTTTGGATCTTGCCTGTCCCATTGCATCACAGCAGAGACATGAGTCTCAAGTAAAACCTGGAGATTGTAAATTGAGGTTGAATGTAACTATAGTATATAAAGACTGCTAGCAGTGGGCCATGGGGGCCAGGATCAAGAATCAGTCAGAAGTTACAAGGGACAGGACTAAAATCTGGTCTTCTTCATTGCATTTAAAGAATCAGCTTTGGTAGGATGTGCTACCTAGTATAAACCAAACCATCTTTTGAATCCTTACCAATGGTTTGGGTTTTGCTCATGAGCTCTCCACCATGAGCAAAGGTGTAAAACTTAATGGAGAGAGACACCTTTGCTTTCATCTACCTGACCTCTACTGAGCACTGATCACACCCAATGTGTTAAATTTCATCCCATATTGTAGTTGCATTTCCATTGCTCACAGCCTTCAGAAACACACAATAACCCAGCACTTACAGTTGCTTCTCTTTGTTTCTCCTCCTTGGAAATCGTGGTTTCACTTTCAAAAACCAAATCAGGGGCTATTCATTTACAAGCCACAGTAAAACTTTACCAAGTCCCACCTCTGGCTGGGTGCTATTGGGATGGGCAGACCAGACTTCACAGAGGGGAAACACATTCCTCTGTTTAACAGACAAGACATGGTGTCCTCCCAAAAGTTTACTGAGGCCTTCAGGCTTGTAGCTTTAGTTAGATGTAAATGGCAAAAACTACTGAACACTGTAGCTAGTAACTATGGGTAAGAAGAGGTTAAAAAAAAGAAGAGAAAAAACATTTTCATACAAAGGTGAGTTTAATTGAACTGAATATTATGTTTTGACGTTTTCACAATAAGCTAACAGCTATGAAGTTGATAATACAGCTTCTTCCATAGTAAATCTTTTGCAAGTGGGCTTACAGAGAACACAACTTATAAATCATTTATGATAAAATTACATTTATAATTACAGACATAGATGCACAGATACTCTTGCAAATAAGAATTTTTAACACAACTTCATGCATATGCAGTCATTTTATTTTCAGTAGGGTTCTGTCACTTATTTATATTTTTATACTGTTAGGGAAATACCACTATTTTGCCTTTGCAATGTTTTGGTTTCCTTTCTGCTGCTTGGCTTTGCTGATGAGACAACACAGATTAGTTTTTAAATAGCTATAGTTCTTCAGATGGCATAGTGGTATACCACAGATCTGAATTTCAAGAGCCACTACAGTGTTGGGTGAATCATATTTATTAGCTATTAATAGTGAGACTATAAAAGGCATCAGAAGCTGCACAAGAAAACCTTAAGAAGTGCTTTCATTTTGGGTCTCTAGACTAAATCCCTGACTGCAATCTCAGCAAATTCTTTCTGTGTTAGTGGAAATTAGCTTCATAATATTTTCCTTGTTTTCTTTGGACACCTTTTCTGAATTTTAAGTTATTCTTCTAACTCAAATATGTTTGGTTGATGCTTGCTTCTTTCTTTCTGATATTCAGATTCCATCTTTCCATGGTGACCATCAGGGGCTTTTTTCCCTAGTACTGGGTTAGAGTTACAGCAAATGCTCATCTGAAGAACTCAGGGGCCAAATGTGGATCAACTGGTATAAATAAATAGGCAGATTTTTTTTCCATCTGTCTCTCATTGTTGTTCACACAGTGATAATATTGTTGTCTACACCTTTAAAGAAAACAAGGCAAAATAAAAGTAGTAGAAAGATACGCTATGAAAATTAGAATATGACAAATTGCTTCTTCACATTAAAAATAATTAACTTCCAACCATTGAAGTACAATGCGATACCTATTTATCAAGTTAAATTGTTTTCCTGTTGCAAAGCACAAATATAATTACAGAGGCCTTTTACACATGGATGGCACTTGCTTAAGGACTATTTTTAACACTGTATGCATAAATAAGGTTGAATTTCAATTTCTTTTTTTGGGGTTTTTTTTTTACCCCATACTTTCAAAATGCAGTCCTTTACTTATTCACGGAACTATGTTTGTGGCATTTTCCATGAGCTCAACAATCCTCATCATTAAATATCCTGAGCTGTTATTTTTTTGTCCCCACAATTTGTATTGAAAAACTACTCTAGAACCTCACCACTTTTATGGCCAGAATCTCTCTAGCTTTCAGCCTAAATTTATTCATGGCCAAATTACACCCATTTGTTCTTGTGCCAACATTGTCTGCTAGAGTAAATAGTTCTTTTCCTTGCCTACTGTTTACCACCCTATTGTGTTTTTAGAGAATAATTATTTCCTGTATCAGTTTTTGTTTCTACTAGACTAAACAAGCAAAAATTTTTGAGCCTTGCTCTTAAAAAGACTTCACTCCGGTATTCTATCCAGCTGTACACCTGTTTCACTCTCCACAAATGTGATGAAAAAGATCTATGTGAGACCTCTCAGGTGCTTTAAGCAGTGGCATAGATTTTTTACTTTTCTCTAAATAGTTTTTCTGGTTCATGCCTGGGTGGCATCTGCTTTTTCATGGTTGTATCCCACTGGCAACTTAAAAACCCTGCAGTCAGCTAATATGCATATGTAGATCTATCTCCAGTGTTATTTACAACTGATGTGCTCCTAGTTTATAGCAGATTTTTAAATTAATCCTAGAGTACATGTCTCCACTGCCAACACCATGTGTTTCAAGAGTGAGTTTAGCAGTGTGTATTTTTAATGTGCTTTTTCCAAGGGTAACACATGTTTGGGATAAGATGATGCCAAAGATAATAGAAAAATAAAAAGGAATAATGTTGTGAGACCAAAGGGAGGCACTCAGCACACTGACAGGACCAGGCGTGATATATTAAGGGATAAGGAGTTTTCACAAATGCTTCAGTGTAATATGATTAAACATAAAGGTTTGAGTGTGATACACTGCATACAATACATTAGGACATTCTTTTTTGGCCTTACAAAAAAAAAAGCTGCTTAAATACTGCATTTCAAAATAATTAGGATTATTACGTCAATTACTTCCAGGGTAAAAAAAAGCATTAATACTGCCTGGTCGTAAAGGTTCCATTTAAGGACCATACATTCTGGAATGAAGACTATATAATTCTTATGTTTCAAAAGACATGGACATTTTCACAAGCATGGTGATGATTTTGGACTGCAAGTTCAGATAGCTAAGAATTTGGAAACTTTGAATCCTTAAGAAAATGATGGACATTTCCTCCTTTTGATGTGGAAGCCAGCAATTTATAAAATACCTTTGGCTGTGCAATAATAGATAGCAGAAGGGTAATGAATTCCCACACTTACCAGCTTTGCCCTTTATTAGAAAGATAAACTAGATTCTTGAAGGATTTTTTTAGAGGGAGAAAGATTATTTAAAAGTCATATGATAGCGCTTTTAAAAAAAAATTTTGTGTAAGAGTGCTGGATGAGAAAATTTATTTAAAAGAGTTATCTGCTAGGGCTTGCAGCTTTAGAGAACTCTTGAAAAAACTTTTTTGTCAGTTTTAAATTTGATGGGAATCTGCTTATTGGGAAGGGAGTCTGTATCTGCTCAGGATTATTTTATTAAGTTATTAAGAGGTAGTTTTACTTAGGGTGCCCTCCTTGACTATTGCTACATAATACCTTCTTTGATGGTTGAAGTGGTAAAGCAAGCACATTAACTTTTTGATGCATTATAATTAATGTTTAATACATTATGTTTTGTTTGGGGCAGGGGCACCCCTGTGGAACTGATAGCTGTGCAATAATCACTGCTACAGAAAGCAGGGGAGTGCCTGGAGCGCCACATCCAGCTCTGGGGTCCCCAGACAGGAAGGACATCAACCTGTTGGAGAGAGTCCAGATGAGGCCCAACACAATGATCAGAGAGCTGGAGCATGTCCCCAGTGAGGAAAGGCTGAGAGAATCGGGATTGTTCAGCCTGGAGAAGAGAAGGCTTTGGGGTGGACTAATTGTGGCCTTCCAGTACCTGAAGGGAACCTGCAAAAAAGGGCATGTAGTGAAAGGACAAAGGGAAATGGCTTCAAACTGAAAGAGAGTAGGTTTAGATTAGGTATTAGGAAAAACTTCTTGACTGTGAGGGTGGTGAGGCACTGGAACAGGTTGCCCAGAGAAGATGTGGATGCCCCTCCCCTGAAAGTACTCAGGTCTAGGTTGGAGGAGGCTTTGAACGATCTGGTCCAGTGAAAGGTGTCTCTGCAGTTCACAGAGGGTTTGAAGCTAGATGGTCTTTAGGGTTCCTTCCAACGAAGCCATTCTATGATCCTATGATATGTAAATAGTGGCTTCAAGAAGTAAATTGTTTGATATTTCTGTCATAAGAGTTTATTTTCTTTACCCACAATTCACTGTATTTTTAGAAATATTTGAAACATCATAAACTTGCAGGCCTTCACTGCAGCAGGGTGCAACCAAGTGATCATTTTAACTTGACAAGATTAATTTTAAAACAGTTCTTTCCCTTAATACACCTCTTTCTTTTGTCCTAGCTGTAGCTAGTAAGAGTATTTGTCAAACCGGGACAAAGATTCGTTATTAGTCTTTCCTCTTTAGAGAATGATACACTTTTTGTGTTGATAAAGGAAAAGGATTTGCAAAGTGCCTGACAAAGAGAAACATCACAGAAAGTAGAACATGTAGTAGATGATAACACTACCCTACTGATTTTAATCTCATAGACGTGTTGGGCTAATTAAGAAAGAATTAAACTACACATGACAGATACCAGTCACATTGCTTCATATACTGCTGGAGGATACACAGGACCATAGGGGTGATGAAAGCAAGAACGTACAGGAAAAATGAAATACAATTGCTGCATCCAAGTACGGTGGGTTTGGCATACTTGTTTGACAAGATGTTCTTTTGCACAGCATAATTTTGTTATTAATACAGATTCTATATGGAAAAATATTTGTTAAGTGATTTAATATAGGCTGGGGGTGGGGGGCAAAGAAGAACAGAGAATCACCCTTCAGCAGGTATTTACATGGCGAATGCTTGTATTACTATCTTAATACAAAATAAGAGTTTCTCCTTTTGTGCAGTACTTTCTGGCGCCATTTTGTAATTAAAATCAATAATAATTTCCCAAGCTGAGAAAATTTATGTTTCTCTGAGAAGCTGACCTCATCAATAAGTTAATACTGTTTGGCACTTATAGGGAGAAGCATCCAGAAAATATTTTCTGTGTAAAACAGAAGGGGTTTTTTCCTCAGTTATTTTCATTACATGTGTTAGCTTCTTTGCCATTAGATTTCTTGGAGCTCTGATTCAGGGCAAAATAGATCTGTTGTTTCCTGAAAGAAAATTAATTAGTATGGAGATGGTAAGGTAACTTTGGTGAAATAAATCTGTTTTAAGAGGGTTAAGGTGGAGGTAAAACAGAAGGATATGATAAGTTTCAATTTCACTTTGTAAGAAGTGCCATGTTAATTCAAGAGAAAAGGTGGAACAAAAATCCACTCTGGGGATTAGGAGCTGTGCACAAGCATGGATGCTGCTGTGCCATGCAGGCTAATGCAGGCACATGGCAGCTGATGGGACAGACCCCTGTGCCTTGCTCCAGCACTGACTCCAGCTTCCCCTTCAGTCTGGGATGGGAGTGGTTTAAAATGACATAGTCTACAATGCTATAGTCTTATAATATGAGGGTTTTGGCAACTTGGTCCTGCTTCAGAGTAGTTTAATGCTGAGAGCAACTCTACAGCTGATGAGGATTTTTCTGTCTTTCAACTGACCCCTTAAAATCAGGTGTTTCACGGCATATTTTGTGTAGATGACTGGAGTGTTGCATGCAAGTAGTTGGCGACTTGTGGTTTCAGAGAAGGCAGTGTGTGTACTGTGCACAGCCTGTGTGACTACTGAAATGATACAGCGAGCCACAAATGTGCTCCCAGTTTCAATGCCCACACATTTCCTGCTTCTTCACACACAGAACTGCAATAGGCAGGGCTGGTTTAGGAGGCTCTTTGGGATCTTAGCAGAGCAAGTATTTCCCCACTGGAGTCGGGAAGTGAAAGAAACTGTACCAATTGGGAGCCAAACAGCAGCAATGCAGGACCTATGGCAAGATGCTGCAGCTCATGAAGGTTTGTAATACCATAGGTTACTGTAATTATTAAAGAAACAGGAAATAAATAATCAATTCCTCCCTTATAAGCACTTTATATACGAGATGTGCAAAATGGTGGAGTTGAAAGGGAGATAAGGCTGTTCACACTCTCTGCCCGAGCTGGATGTGGGTTACTCCCTTTCAGGTGTGTGGTCTAAGCTTCAGGTGATGGGAGTGGTTCCATGTTTTTTGAAGTTTTACTTTTTCTTCTTTTTTCATCTTCCTCCTGGCATATCTCAGGCCTTTCCCATGAGCAGTGTCAGTAGCAAAGATTGAGCAGATGTCTCACAGTGCTGTTCCCATTTTGCTACCACAGTATTACATACACTGGGTCACCAAGCTTTCTTTTTGCCTGTTCCCCTCTCTGTCTAAGCCTCAGCTGAACAGTCTGTTCATTTAAAAAACACTATCAAACTCCAAAACCCCCACAAAATTACCCTCAGAAATCCCCTGCAAGTTCACTTCCAAATTTGAAGCTGCTCTTTCTTTTTCTTCCAATTCTGAGACTTTATCTTCAACTTTGTTGAGTCTTTGCAGGCTTTGTGTCACTTGCAGAGTCCTAGAAGGTGGATTACTGTACATTAAGAATAGACTCTTAGAGGCTTCCAGTGTGACTATCCAGGTTAAAAGTCCTTCTAACAAACTTAATCAGTTTAATCATTTAAAAAAAAAGAAACTTTCAAACCATTTTGCCTTCAATAGCAGAAAAAAACCCCAGCAAAACAGACACCCTGAGAAAATGAAAACAGCAAATCCACTTGTTATTAAAAAGTAAAAAATGTTAACAGAAAAGGTATATTTAAAGTAATATTTATGAGTGCTATACACATGAACATTGAACATATATTCCCTTAAAATAATCTAGTAAGGAAATAATACTACCATTTGCATTTCACTTTTGCACATAGATTTATTAAGATAATATATGTATCTTCTTGTTTGATGAGCCATTGCTTTGTCTCTGTCTCAGCCTGTCCAAGATGTATGAATATTGACTAATGTACAGCCCATGGTGTATTATTGCTTACTTGAAGCATAATACTGCATGACCTTGTTTTTTCTCTTAATTATATTTTTCCCCTTGTAGGAAAGTAAGTTTACTCACTCTGAATCATGCCAAACCGCATAATTTGGAAAGGAATATTGTGGCTCTACTTGGAAAGTACTAATTGGGCTCCAGCCATCACTGGGAAAGCTGTATAGTCTTTTATTATTTTAACTGGCCAAATGCCCTTTGTTACCACATTAACAGTCTCCCTATGGTGCATGTAACTTTGATATTATTTTCACTTTTAAGCTAAATTTGACCAGATGAAAGACACAAACCCTCCAATTTTGAAATAAAAAAATAGCATGTTTTGTTAATCCTGCATTTCAGAAGGAAAGTCTGTGAAAACGATAACCTTTGTCTGCTGGCCAAAATTTTGTTCAATAAACCCATCCTGCCAGCTGTTCTCATTGGCAAGAGGAAAGATAATGTTTTGGTATCTTTAATATCTCCATTTTGAGCCGAAGTTTTGCTTGTGCCATCATTTAAATCATGCATGTTAACGTCAGTCTGGCAAACAATACTGCACTTTATAAAAAGAGCTCAGTTTGGATGGTTTCACTGCAGTGTTGCAATAAAGCTGCTTCAGACTACCACATACAGCTTCGGTCACTCACTGCCTATGGACTCTTGCAGGCTCTCTGGACTCTGCTGCTGAGGAACTGCTTTCAAAGTCCTAAAGAAGACACTGAAAGAGATATAAAGGTGCATTGTAGTCCAGTGTCACTAGGAGCTAAAGGCACAAAACATCTCAAAAGACTGGGCTCTCACTCACATGCCTTTGGACCTCATCTCTCGAAGCAGACTGGACAAGGACCAGCTTGGTGACTAAGATCCAGACCCCAGCAGATGAGGAGGGATGGCCAGACAGAAACACTGGCATTTCTAGGAGACAAAATGTGGTCACCTAAAGCTCTAGGCCTAGACAGATACACTTCCCACACTAAGAATATCTGAATCAACATGCGCATAGGGAATGCTCTCTCTCCAGATCCATCTTTGACTACAAGTTTTAATTTCTGCTGGAACATAAAGGGTGCTCTCATCAAGTTTAAGAACATTTAAGAATGTCTTTCTCAGTTTACAGGTAACCTGAAGCCAGAGTGGTTACAGGATCCCACACCTTGGCAGAGGATTATTTCTGCACATGTTTCGAGACAGCTCAGTACTAAAAGCTTACAAGGGGAGGAAAAAAAATTATGATCCTGCAAAAATTTGCTTGGGTCTTGTCCTGAAAAAGTATGCTTGAGGTTGCTCAAAAAAACACAGATCCCTTGAAGGTTTCAAAGATTTCTTAAAGCCCTCAATGAGCACAAGCAAATTGATTGGGATAAAAGTAGGTCTCAAGTCTTTGCCTGTCTAGACATAAAGCCTCTTTCACTAAAATGAAGCATGAGGGAAGACAAGAGAGTCTCATAAAACAAGAATTTCATTCATTTGTGCATTACTATAATTATACTACTGTCTTAAATGCTCTCAGGTTGATGGTCCTTGTGACCTTCCCAGTATGTTTCAAAAAGGGGGACAGTGCAACCTTGCAAAATCTGAAACAGAACTGAGCCCTCCCTGAACCTTATTGGCTCCTTTATAGCTTTCTACTTGTATTTGACAGTGTAGGGCACATTCCAAAGAAAATGAGCATAGTTCCTATGTCCTGCTCACCTACTGCTGTTGTAACGCCTTGATGTAAAAACTAATAACAAAATAGAGGGTGCATTTTGTTATCAGGCCCAACCCAATAACCATGCTAATGATAGCGCAGTTGTACTTGGGATGCAAGTTTTCATTTAAGTACATCTCCCCTGACATCTCCAGTATGTGATTTTTGAAAAAAAAAAAGTATTTTTTCAACTTCTAATTTCCTCCAGAAGCATATAATCATTCAATACCTTTTCCTCTCCTTCAGGTTAGCTTTCATCACCTCAGATACAGCTACAAGTACTTATTTGAAGTTTTCTTGCCTGCTGAACTGCCAGAGCCTTTCAGAGTACATTTCAGGTGAGGTAAATCCATCAATCAAGTGCAAAAGCACCAGGGAAACACACTTTAAAATGACAAATACTTTTTGGTAGCACTCTCTCAAATTACTTCCTCAAATTTGGCTTTTTGCAGTTAGCATGCCTCATGCACCAGCCTGCCCGCTCCCCATATGTCTCTATGTTATTATTAATGTGTACTGCAGTTCCACAAAGGTGTTCTGGGTGGAACTTGGCCCAGAGACCTTGGTCAGAGGGAAACTGTAAACCCTGGCCTCTCTGGAAGGCCAGTGTTCCTACGCCCCTGCTCCAAACCCTGCAGTGGGTGGCTGAGCACCCTGGGCAGCGTTGTCCCAAGCAGCACAACAGGACAGCTCCCGGGACATGGCCAGGAAACATGCCAGGCTCAGCCCTGCAGGTTGAGTTACTGACACTTGCCAGCTGCTCCTTGTGTGGAAGAACTTCAACACCTTCCTCTTGCCTTATAAATACAGGTATTGTAAATAATACAATTATGCCAATAAATAAAGGTAGTGAGTTGAGAGAAAAAGACACATGTTCCATT
This sequence comes from Corvus kubaryi, assembly GCF_017639235.1. Lineage (NCBI taxonomy): Eukaryota > Metazoa > Chordata > Aves > Passeriformes > Corvidae > Corvus > Corvus kubaryi. The sequence goes on from NW_024582057.1 coordinate 1,159,368, forward strand.
TTTAAACATCAGTCAGAACAACTTGAAAAAGGTAGATGGTCGCATCATCTTAAATGAAAGGAAAAGTAATTGGGGAAAAAATCCACAGCCACAGTACGTGAAGCAGACCATGAAAGCCATCTGACCTGTCATGTGAATCCTTCTGTATGAAAGAACTATGTTAACAATAACTGTAATGAAATTAGACTTATTATGCATGCATGAGCAATAAACCTCCCCCAGAAAATCTACTACAGTAGTAATCAAGGTTAAGAAAAAGAAAGTGGAAGCTTGTAAAAGATGTATCAAAAGTGACAAGCCCAAGAGGAAGATACCTCCCAGCAGTTCAAGGCCTCAGAGAAGGCACTTTCGAAAAAGCTGCTGTGGTTACAGAAGTAGTTTTTTACCAAAGATTACATCCCTCACAAAGTTTAAGGTGAAAATAAGCCCTAATAAATCACATGCCCAAAAAGACATTGACAGCCATCAAAAACTTGTAGCTAATACTTTTCTGTAGCAAGCAAGACACTTGTCGAAGAATGTTGTAGTAGATTGCTAAGATATAAAAGGAGCACACAGGAGAGAGAAGGTCATGCCAGTGAGCTGCAGGAATTCTTTGCATCCCTGTTTGCTATAAACTCAAGGACGTTCCCTTGTTGGAAGCCCATTATACAGCTTATATTGGAGAGATCACTGAAAATTATATAACTGTTTCTAAGAAAGAGAAAATAGAAGAAATAGAATACTAAGTTGTAGCAATTTCAAAGGATAACGAAAACTAGGATTAGTTTGGCAAAGAGAAGTCAAAGAAGTGAACTCTCTAAAATCATGAGTAGCAAAGACAGGTCAAATAGGGAATGGAACTTTTTTGTATCATGGGAGGCAGTGAACAAGGATGCATCAAATCATTAGCTGTTTGAAAACAAATGAAACCAAAAGCATTTCTTCATACAGCATGGTGGTAACCTTGAACCTCTTTGCCACAAAATGCTGTGGTTTACAGAATTTGGCATGAGTTAAAGATCTCCTGGACAAACTCATCCATCAGTACTTGTTAAATAGAAAGTCTCTACCTCTGACTTTGGAAGTCAGATTGCTAGAAGTTCAGAACACAAGGCAGGTAGTTATCACTACATGATTGTTGTTTTATAATAATCTTTAGTAATTATCCTCCATTTTTGACCACTTTTCATCACTCTTGGAGCCAGAATACCTGGCTAGATGGACTAGCCTGGCTAGATGAACCTAGATGGTTCAGCCTGAGCCAGAACAGCCCTTCTTACATCCTGCTTTTGAAGTAGCCTCTGCAGTCTGTGAGGAGTCCTCCATGGATTCACTTGAGTTAAGCTGTATAACAAGATAACAAGAGTCAGATAAAGGATTCCAAACAGAATTAAGACTGAAAATACTAAGTAGATTTTGCTAAGAGAGCAGGATCACCAAGTAATGTAAAGAAAAGGTAAAGCAGAATTAAACTTGCATATATTCTGTAACTCTCAGAGTAAAAAACGACACCACACATGAGGAGACAGAAAATAATTCTTCATGCCTGAAAAAGAGAAAAATATTCCCTTCCTCCCAGCTGGTGAAATGGCAAGAAAATTGTAATGTGTCCTTAAACTGAAAGAAACTTAATTCTCAGGTCAAAACTTTGTCAACACAAGTTAAAAAAAACCAGCAAAAAACCCCCTCTGCAAATGGACAAATAAGTATACATTGAAAATGAAAAATATATTAATATACAGAAGTGCAAAACCAATAGAAACTTAACATTATCTGCCTTTTTTTATAAAAAAAAAACCTGAGGTAATATAGCTATGTAACCCAATAAAATGGTCTTGGTCATGTCAGTCCTCTGTCATGGAAAATGTTTAAATACAAAATGTTCTTTCATATTCGTTCTGTTAAAGAAATCCTTACACAGTGTGAATTACTCGGGATTCACGCACTTCTGCAGATCTATAACAAGGCACAGCAGCTGAGAGCCCACCCAGAACATTCCATGTTGGCTGACACAGCAAAATTGGAAATCCAGCCTGACAAAGCAGTTTTCAGTGAGCTCATTGCACATGAGACTGTCAATTGACCATTAACTGAGCTTTCCATGCACCAACCTCTACCAAAAGGAAGAGAGAAAAGAGAAGCAATGGTGCAGGGTCTGCAGTCCCCCTTTCCTGCAGCCCTTTTCTCACAGGGCATTTTCTAGGATCTACACAGTACAGCGACAAAGTGAGGCCAGGAAGCTGTGGGACCTGCAGCTTTCATTTCCATGGATCGTTTTCAGTACAAGCCTCAGCTGAAACCTGTTCCCTTTTTCCCATACACTCAAGAAAATATCCCTGATGGTACATGCTTCTTCTACAATTCTTCACAGTGAGACTTAAATTGCTCACCTCTAGTTGTCCCACCTAAACTTTCTTTCACTCCAATTTCTAGGTCAAATAACTGCGTCAAGTAATTTAAACTTTATAATTCATAGGAAACGCTTTGCTTTGAACTAAAATGAATTTTTTTTTTTTTTTGCATTTTCAACCAGTGAAATAAAACTGCAGTCATTTAGCAAACATCATAACCTGAAGTTAGCCAGCAATTTCTTTCATGACATACACTGAGAGAGAATTTTGCTTTTGTAATGCAATTCCCTAATGATCCATAGTGAACACAATAGGTTGCTTTCTGTATAACCTTGAGAAAAATACAAAAGGTATTTCGTTATTGTATGAGATATGTAAACATGAAAAAGTTTCCTGTTGTTTTAAGGAATGACTTCTGTAAGCAGTTATCCATAGTACATCTAAATTAAATAGCCACATTAGAAGGAAGAGAAGCCATTTTGTATTCAGTCATTAAACAGAATCAGGAACAGTTGCTAAAATAATGTATCCCCATTATTCATTACTATTATGCTTCACTTGTAGGAATAGATACCTGATAAGAATTGTACCAGAACTAAAAGCTGCTAATGAATGATTAAAGACTAGGCAGCAGATGTGAAGGGCAAGTAGAACAAGAATACCTCATTCCTTTTTTTTCCTGAGTACACTTATGTGTTCTCCTTCATTCTCTTCTACTAAGTTTTGGTTTCAGATCTCTACCATATAATGGGCTGAACTAGGATGGGATTTGGACTCTTTCCAACCTTGCGGAAAGCTGTCTTTCTTAAACTGTGACAAAATAATCAAAAACTTGACAAATTTTATTAACTACTACTACTACTACTACTACTATTAATGTCCTAAATGTCAATAGAAATACTTCATTTAGATGATTTTCAAAGCATTTCAACTATACTTATGTCTTATAACTAAAATCCATTTTAGGGAAAACCAAAATTTTTAATTTGATGTGTCAAAATCTTGCTTTATAAAAACTAATTTTTCATGGCCTTGAAATCTGATTTGACCTACTTCTGACAAAGTTTTGGCTAAGAAAAATAGAGGCATTTTTGGATGAAACTCATTTTGTCAAAAAGCTCCAAGCTAACTTTGCTGTCTGTGACAGTCTGTACAAATATCACAAGAAACTTCTGGTATACGCAATGGCTTAATCAGCTGGAACTTGAATAACACGCAGACACGTACCTAACTGATCCCCAGCTGACTAGGAAATCTGTGTCCCATATGCTGTTTAAAAAGGGAGGTCGTAAAATTTAATTAGACAGGAGAAAGAATTGGAGCTTGGTTTCCTGGGATCTTTGTTTATTTGTTTGTTTTTAAAATCATCATTCAATGTTTAAAAAAATTTATATGCCTATTCAAACTCCATATATTCACCTAATCCACAGATTGCTCCTGCTTACAAGGTTTGTCATGTACTACCTAAATTCACTGAGAATTTTATTTGCATCCCAAGAATTCAGGTCACAGAGAAACCACCTTGAGAACCCAGGAGATGAGTAAACCCATTATGGACACACATGCTAGATTGCCTGGGAAATTAGCATGCAGTCATTTATACCACAAATGAATGCTTCACCAAATCAGTGTCTTTCAGTCATAGCTGTCAGCAGACTCCTCGTTTTCTTCTTCTTCCTAGTGAAACGGCTCAGGTTTAGGTAGCAAATCAAAACTCCCTGACTCTTCATAGGTAAATTTGCACAGATCTTTCGTAAAAAGCTCACAGACCTCCTGAATCCATGGACTACATGGAGAAAGCAGCACTAGCACCAGTGCTACAAACTTCTTTCCACATAGAAACTCTTCACAATGCACAAAGACTGTGAAGTACCTTTACACTGCTTTCAAAAAAATCCATCTATTTCTAGTGCAGCGACTTTCTGGTTACAAACACAGACCTGTGTTTCTAAGTGACCTGTCCAAGTGACAACGGGAGATCTTTGGGTTATGATTAGAAAGCAGATTGATTATCTAGTCACATAGTCCTGTGTTTTCTGGTTCCAATTCCGGGGATTTTACCCAACCACATTGAGAAAATTTTCCTCCTGCTCAATGAAGAATTGTGCTGGTGGTGCAAAATAGAAATGTTGCTACGTTTCTTGGGCGTAATGAAGTGCTCGTGGCACCAGCAGAGACTTCGACTTTATACTTAAGCCTTATTAAGGCTTAGTTAGCTTTTAGGGTGGTAGGAGAGCAAGCAAAGAGCCTGATGTGCTCTGCCAGAGCAGCTTTATCAAGCCCTGCAGTGGCAGTCCAGGGGATTACCAGCTGCAGCTGCCTGCCTTCGGCAGGGCGGGATGCCAGCCCTCAGCTGCTCCCCTTGCTCTCGTGACTGCAGAACGTGTACAAACACAGTTGGGTCTCCTCATGTCATCTGCACTTAAAAAGCAAGAGGAAAATGCAGGGCCTGGAAAAGACCATCTCCCTGATGGCAGGGCACAAACAGCTAGCTGTCCTCTAGCAAATCTAACCACAGTCATCCCTGCACTGAACCGGGTGTGAGAGTCAGTTCAGGCTAAAAATAATCAGATCGTTTTGGGGAGTGTGGCAGGGCAGGATCCAGGTTGTTGGCCCCATAAACAATTTTACAAGAGCTAAAGGAGGGCATAGGCTGGGAATGAGCAGCTGGGGGCTGTTAAGATGTCATTGTCAGTGAAGGGCACCGCTTCCCTGAATTTTCACTGTAACAGAGCTCGAGTGTTCAGATAATCAGCCACGACATCTGAGATATGGGAGCAGATGGGCCAATACCTGCTTAGAGTGCTCTAGTTTGAGTCACTGAAAAGGACATCTGTCTCTGCTCTCAGGCTGGGTGCCTCAGTGACCCCACTGCAGCTGGGGAGCATCTTCTGTGTGTTTATGAGTGAGTATTTCTCAGAAGCCTGTACTCTGAGTGCTATTTTGAATGAATTTTCACAAGGCAGCCAAAACCCCTCCTGCTGTTAAAATGTGCTGAATATTGAGCCCTTGTTGCAACACATGAAGGTACCACAGCTCCCCAGAGCAACAGCTGCAAGAATGTTTTTAAGATGCCAAGCCCAGCAACCTTTTCCCTTAGCCTTGTTCAACAAAATAATACAGTATCTGAAACTTTTCACTCTGAGGCACACAAGTTTTTGAGACTTCAGCCTTCAGAATGAGAATTTAGCATAGTTAGTGACATCTGAAAGTTGAATTTCAGAAGACAAATACTGGACACCTGTGGCTACATTATCCTTAAATCTAAAAACTTGCCCTGTCTTTTTCCTTGTATCAAACTCCAGGCCCATCACGTTTTTGTCAGTAACACTTGGGCCAGCATACAACACTAAAAGCATATAGAAGTGACTAATATGAAAGGGCTGAGTAAAAGGCACTAAAAAACTAAACCAGAAATAAATCATTGCTTAAGAATTATTGTTTTATTTGCTTGTCATTAAACATCTGTTCATAGGCACTGCAAACGTTCCACTTTGTGCCTGGGCTTAATAGTGTCAACTTTGCAGAGATGCCTTCTTCCTCCTCATTGTTTTCACTTGGTTTCTAGGGCAAACAAAACCCTCTTTTTTTTTTTTTTTAAGTCCTTTAATAAATTAAAGCTGTTATAGAGACAGAAGTAAATAACTGCACAGTATGGAAATTTTTATCCAGCAAGCCTCAGAGCATAACAAAGGTCACTATATGCACCGTATCAAACTCTTTCTTGCTCCCTTTGTGCCCCCCACTCCACATCACCCCAGTAATCCCCAGAACTCTGTGGTGACTGAGTAGAATTTGAAGTCAAGTTTTGTCCTGAAAAAATGTAGAGCTAGCCCTCCTCTTCCTCCCCTCTCCCTGTCATCTGCTGACATTTCCAGATGACAGTGTACTGAATCCGAACTGTTTCTTTTGCTGGGAATGCCATCTGTGAGGTGGCAGCTGGGGTGGGAGGGAAGGCACATAGCAAATGAACAGTGATAAATATAGACAGTAGACTAAATTAGGGGAAGTTCCACTTCTTTCCAGTGTTATGGATCTTTGCACGCTTCCATTAAGTGGATACAGCTTCTCTTTAACTGGTGTTTGAACATCTGGGTTGTTTAGCAAGAGAGCAAAGTCGAAATATTGGAATAGAGATGTCAAACAAGCCAGTTTGGGAAAAATGCAAAAACTACTGAAATTTCCTAAGTCATTTATGGTTCCACTCCATTTCTATCATGTTACACTATCCTGGAACTAGCAAGATGAGTGTACATATTGTCAAAAGGAATATGTCATAAATCATCCAAAATGAAAAATCAGTGAACATCTGAAGGTCATACTTCTTGCAGAGAAAAGATAACACCAATGACCAGATCATTGACAACTGAACATGAATGCTACAAAAAAAATGGTGGCATAACATTTTAATTTCTCATTTTAATATTCAAAAGATTACATTTGAATCACCTTTTTTGCTGCATCACAGAAAGAATAACTCAATAATTAAAACCCCATATTAAGGCATTGAGTTCTGTAAATAAGATGATGGCAGAGGAAATTCTAGACACTAAAATTTTGTTCATATCTCTTCCCTAGAAGATTGCTAACAGCATCATGCCTACACAGAGACACAGAAGGCTAAGGTGGGAAGGGACCTCTGGAGATCTTCAGGTCCAACCCCTCTCAAAGCAGGGTCCAAAAGGTAGCAGGTTGCTCAGGGCCATATTCAGTTGCATACTGAACTCTCTCCAAAGACACAGACTCCACTTCCTATTTGACTCAGTGTTTGATTACCCCCATGGGACAAAAGTTTCTTCTTCTGTTTAATGGAATTCCCTTTGTTTCAATTTGTGCCCACTGCCTCTTACCCTTCCCTGGATACCAGTGAGAAGGGACCAGTTGTGTCTTCTTTGCACCCTCCTGTATTTATAGACATGGATAAGATCCCGCCTAAGCCATCTCTTCTCAAGGATAACATATTAATAAATATTAGTAAAACATTAATAAAATATGTAAATATATACGTTTACTTTGGAATCACTTCAGGAATATCTGCCCTGATTTATCCATGGTTTTCACACTGAATTCAGCTTCCAAGATACCTTTTAGGCAAGTGCCATTGTTGTTAGGAGTTTTATGAACTGGAGAAGGAGACATTATTTCAGCAACGTTGTATCCTTTCCAACTAAATATACCTAGGTAAGTAATTTGGTAAGACATTCTTCTCTTCCTTTCAGTGTTCAATTAGAACATTTCAACTTTTTTTATCTCACTCCTAGGGTTTTTCTAAAGTTCATTAATTTTAACAGCAAACAATCACAAGAAGTGAGCTCAGGCCTTGAGCAGCTCTACAGCCTACAGCTGCACTACACCAGGAGGAACTAAACCACACAGAAGCCTTTTAGTGCATTTTAATTTACAGAAGTTGGATTCACATCCCAAATTCACTTGTTTTACCTTAACTTTCTTGGCTGACTTTATTTAGCATTGCCTGGAAGTAAAGGTCCTATACTCAGTGCTGCAGTTCTACATACACAAGACTTGAAGAGAAGGAAAGGATATGTCATACCAGCAAACAAACTTAGCTGATGTTGGTTCGCTTCAGCAGAATCTGTGTAATCAAAAGTGTAAAACTACATACACGTGTCAGTTGTAATAAGCTTGTCACTCTATCCACTCTTCAGATTTCCTAAAAATGCAGTCCACTGTGGCAGTAATATTTACCTGTAGTGCAAGATAAGACTTTTTCTGTTACGATAATGCACAGACATCTTATATCTTCATTTAGGCATCAGATCTTTTAAAGCTGATACCCCATGCTGATAAACAGGGTTCTCAATGGACAGCATGAAGTTCATATCACCAGCAGTACATATCTCCTCTGGGTGTGGGAAACCACACAGTAGCTACCTGTATAGGTTGCAGTTCCATGTTTCCCCTTCAGGTGACAAGCCAGCTCCCTCCTCCCTGCTGGTAGAGCTGTCCTCACTTTATCCTTGCACCACTGAGTGACATTTCTGCATGGTTGCCCACCAAAAAACCACAAGGTGTCTGCTGCTGGGTTGGATTCCTGATGCCTTACCACACCGAAACTCTTCAGTGACCGTGGTCAGCCAGCACCCAGCCAAGCCACAGTGTCAAGAGCTGACTGTCTTTGCACTCTGAATGACACTCTTGGAACTTTCCAAAGGTATTGGGAAAGTGAGCAGAAGTGTTCTGGTTTAAAAATGGGTCCCCAATGCTCAGAGAACCAGCTGAAACAAGGGGACATGCTACTAACTGAGCCAATTGCAAGCATCAGTTATATTCTAAACATGTATTATTATGTGTAATCGTCCTCTACAGTGTCCATGATGGATTGGTAAACAAAGGTGAGCTAACATGCATCACATAAAAATTAAGAATAGTCCACACCTCCAGTTTTCAATGGGGGATATATTACAACCATTCTGATAACTCCTGTGGGTTCACTTTCTGGCCTTGGTGGAGCAGTTTTCTTTGTCCTTCTCGGTTTACCTTAAAATCTTTCAGTTTGATTAAGAACTTACAATTTTTCTTGAGGAAGAACCTGGAACCAGAGGTCATCTGCAATAAATTCAGAAAAGGTTTTTCACCACTTCCAGTGAGTGGCTCACAGAACAGTAAAGAAAGCACAAGCAGATTATTATGATATTTTAAGAATATTCAATCCCATTGCTTTGCATAAAATTCTACAGAAATTCTTAAGGTGTCAAGTAAGCATCTGAATTGTATTTAAATAAAATTAACCTTACAAAACCACTGTGTTCTTAGTCTAATAATTTTTCAGGTATCTTGATATTTAAGACCTCTCCCCACGAAAAAATCAAATACACTCATAAAAATATAAAGTTTATTGACCCATTTAAGGTTATGTATGAAAATGGAGAAACTACATGACTTCTGATGTGTAACTAAGAGAGAACCATTTGAGTGAACTGGTTCTTATTCCTGAATGGTTCATGCAGCTCATATACTCCCAAAACCAGAAATGGAGTCAATATAATGCATGAGGATCAGATTTTGATCATCCAAGGCCATTTATACCACATCAGAGAACTTCAGCAGGCACTTACCCAAACTCCACAGTCACCTTCAATATCGTAATTCAAATTTGCATCAGAAAACCTGCAAGAAAGCAGGAGTACTATGTATATCCTAGTTTTCTTGAACTCTTTTCTGACACAAAAGCTTTGGTGCTCAGCAAACACTTTCCTGTATTTTGCTATTTGTGGATTTATTTCTTTTAAGTGGCAGGTACTATACATCTGTTTTGCTCTAAAAGAAATATTTGCCAATTCAGAAATGGAGTGATGGTTGAGCTGGGTAACTAGCTTAATAATGAGGAGGTTTGGTAACAAAGCAACTTACTGAAATGGCCACAGAGATTTTCATTGAGGTCCCAAGGGACTTTGTGCCTCCTCTCCTGTAGGAACCTCTCATGGATGATCCAGTCTCCACCTCAACCATCCAAAGTTACTTAGTTCTAACTAAAATGATGTATGCAGAGGATAACTGTGAGAATGACAATCTTAAAAAGAGGCAAATTGTAATTTTAGTTGTGAAGAATGAGCCTACTTTTGAACATCTTACGGGAGCAGTATAGCACTGCTTCTTACACAGCATCCCTCCCCACCAGCATTTTCTGTGCTGGAGTAAAATAAAGCAGCTGGAGTAGGATGACAGTTTGCTTCCCTTCTGATAGTGGTGCTTGAGAAACATCCGTGTTTCCTGGGATGGGTTACACAGGTACATGGTAGCACAGCGGCCACTGCAGACACACAAGAAGAAAACAGTCCAAGGAAACCAAATGCTTCAGCCTGACTCTTCCTGGCCTTCCTGGCTCTGACCTCTGTGTGTACAGTGCAGCCCTCACACAGATACATGTAAAGCAGTTTTTTGTATTAAAGGAATCCATTAGAGATGGATTTGAACTTTTGTTCAGCCTCCTGCCACCAATGTGCACTGTGATCGCACAGAGAACATAGCCCACTTGTCTCCATTTTCTTCCTTCATGAACCAGAAAGTGAATATGATGTGCTAGTAGTAGTTCAGAAGTGGTCAAACTGGTGAATGAATAAGCTTTTAAGCTAATGAATAAGTTGTCATGCAAACACTGATTTTTTTAAATATCCTTTTCCATTGCTTAGTAAGCCTTGATAAATAGGTGCACCAGAAACCAGTATATGCTAGAAATTACATCGAAGCTGAAATCACCACTTTGTCAGGAGGGAAAAAGTTTACACAGAAAAAGGATAAATAAGGTGAAAGAGAAAGGATGGCAGTATGAACAACAGGGGAAAAAACCCAACAGTGAAACATAAGTGCTGTGGTTCAAACTATTTTCTCTGTTTTTCTCTTGGGAGAACATTCAATGAACCTGGGCAGAAATGCCTTTTATTGCCACCTAAACGTCTTCTGAGGTTTCCCCTCCAGCACGTGGAGAGGAACGGAGTCCTCTGAGAGGCAGTGAGAGCAGAAGTTTGGGTAGGTGCACTAAACACTGCCTGGAGGAACCTTCTCCTTCACACACTACTGAAAATTAGGACACTGTCTGGCTAAGTGAAGTACTTCACCTTGGGTGTTCCACATTAAAAAGACTCTTTAGCATTTTAAAAGGGAAGATAGAAGTGTTACCTGAGTATAATTATTATAGAATCCTGGAAATTCAAATTCTTGTTTTTACACATATTCATTCATGCAAATGTGGAACCTGACCCAGAAATTTTATTCAGGTGAGTAATCTGCCTTTGACTTCAGTGGGATTATACTATATATGAACAGAGCAATCAAGCCAGGTTTTGCATTTGCAGTCACCTCCATTTATCTTCAAGGGGGACTGCTCAGTTGTAAAAATGCCCAAATCATGCCAATTTGTCCAGACAAGATATCAAGTCTCCTTTTTAATATTCAGCTTCAGCAATATGGAAAGCAACACTGCCAAATACTCCATAACCATTTTACTGCGATTACTCACATTTTGATTAGAAAATTCTCATTTCACATGGGTGTTGTCACCTGCCCTGTGCTAGATACATCATGTCTGCTGTGCAGTTAATTACACAAACACTGAAAAATGAGTTTATGACCTGGAATGGAGTTTTGATAAACTCCTCTGGAGACATACCTGAAACACAACCCAGGAGAATCTTGAACAGATTCAAATGATTTATGCATATACAATAGCACACACAGCCTCCAAACAAGCTGAAGACCTGCCAGGAGCAGAAGTAGTTCAATATCTGGTTTGAAATGAAGAATGTAGAAGAGACCATAATTGAGGAATGAGGCACTGAATCCTGCAGCAGTGGGAAGGTAAGAAGAATGCTAGTAATTTGGGAGATTTACAGCATCTGTGTACTTTCTGATTGGGCAAAAGGGCGAGGAAGGGACACAGAACCAGAATGGTGAGGACAACAGATATGGAAAGCTTCATATCAACAGTGCTCTGCTGTTTTCTTACTTAAGTAATTAATACTTGGCCTTCTGAGCCACAGGTCTAATTCATCTATCACTCTGTAACAAGAGCAACCCTACCACCTCTCCTATTTTGCCTCCTGTCCTGCACAGGCTGACCGCTGACTGTCCCACTGGCTCAGCTGCCCATGAGTGAGATCAGGTCAATGCTCCGGCTCTACCGGGGCTGAGGTTGTGGCTCCAAATGTCAGCAAAGCTGAGGCAGCAAGCAGCTGCCACAACAAGGAGTGTCCCCACATCTCACTTGCTGTCACCTTCTCCCTACCACCAGCCGTGGTCCTTATCTGGCCCCTGGGTGAACTGGTGCAGGGAGAGGGACAGCACAAGCCAACCCTCCTCAGAGAGGCAGTTGTCAGTGTGGTGTTGGCTTAGTCAAGCCAGTCATTAAACAGCAGCAAGCACAAACCATTGCTAAAAGCTCTCTGAGTGTCTTTTCACATGTGGGCTAGAAAAGTGGGGGGCTGTGGTATTGCTGCAGCAACCAAGAGACCTGAAATAACCAGTATGGTGAGCACCATTCTGAAAACACATTCCCTTATTCCTTGGAGCAAATACATTGGGTGCCTCATACCAAAAAAGAAATAAACTAAACGAACCAAAACAGTAGGTTAGGAGCTGGAAAACAAAACCAGCTAAACATAAATAAATCATGGACATCTTGCAATATAGTAAAATACTTAGGCATTGTCATCTGTTGCTTATTACAGTTTCATTTACATTGGAATTTTCTTTGTTTTCCTGCAACAGTTGTGTTACTGTATTATTTTAAAACTAGTCAGTAATGTGAATAGAAGAGTCTATCTATGCATTATTCTGGCCAATATTACATTATACTGTGTAAGAAATGAGAGTTAAATCAATTTTAATGCACCATTTTAATAAGATGACAACCACAGTTCTCGATTGCAATTATGGAGAAAATTACAATTTCATTGGTACTGCTTAATATTAAGAATACAAAATTTACCTTGATGAACAGTTCATTGTGTAAGATGAACCCAAGCTATTTTTCTTTTAAATAGTGTCTTGGCTTGTTTTATTTCTTAACTTTGACTGTTCAATAAAGGCATAAAGAGTTTTACAGGTAGGGTATACAGAAATGGGCTGACTGGTTCGACATCAAATTCCTGTACAGTGATTTGAGAAAAAAACATTAATTTTGAAGCAGCTCTGGAGGCTGAGTATAGAGACTATTAAACATAAGTTTTATATATGCAGAAAAATTGCTTTTGCATGAATTCACTTTTAAAATGTTAATATATGCATAAGAAAATTGTGTTTCTTAATCTCTGAAGAAACACTTACCACTAGGAACCACTTAATTCTTTTCCTGTGCTTGATTTATTAGCTTATGAAATTATGGTAATAGTTTGCATGTTAATGGTTTTGGGGCTCAAACGACCTGATTTTAATAATGAAGTAATTTATGCAGTAAATGTAATCAGCATCTATGAATCTCACTTAAAAGAACATATCAGTGATTACCTATGCTAAAAACAAATGACTGTCAGCATGGTATACACTGTATGTTATGACAGGCAACCAGGATGTGTTCAGCTCAGCACACCCTTTAGGCTGTCTGGGTTCTGCTCTGACAAACACCACTGAGGCTGGCAACTGCAGCTCTAACAACTGTTCACAGATCTTCCACTGCAGACTGACTTCCTCTATTAGTCATCTTCTAAGGAAAAGGACAAGGGTAGGAGATGGGCATCATCAGAACTGAAGTCTAAGCTGGAACCTGAAGGAATTCCTCCATGCATAGAAGAGTCCTGTGGCACAGAGACCTCACACATCTGGACGAAGCGGGTTGCAGGAAGAGAAGAAAGTGTTTGTTTAGGGAAGAACTTGTAAGTTTTATGAATTACAAGAAAAAGGAGACTTTTATTAAGGATTTGACCTGCATGGCATATAAAAGATGCAACCCCCTGCAACATTTGGTAAGCCTATGTCAAATGGATCCATCACAAGGATTCTTTCCTAAAAGAATCCTTGCCTTTCTGTATTTACAGACCTGCTCACTGTCAGGATGTATATGAACCATGCCTCTGTTTCCTTGTGTCATTAACAGTGTTGTTCCCCAACATGAGCAGAAATACGAGACTGGGCTTTGAAAAGCAAACAGCAATGCTCTCTTTGCAGTAAGGCAAACTTGTGTTTTGATAACCTGCTGAACAGTGAGATTCATTTTGGTATAAAAGATTCAAAAATACATTACTAGCTGCCAAATATGATCTAACTGTTCAAACACACAGACAGAAGCGGAGGGAGGTCAGATTGGACATTAGCCAAAATGTATAAAGTCAATGGAAGAAATCCCATTGATTCAGCAGAGCTGGATCATTCGTTCACCAAAGAAATCTCTAAGGGCCAGAAGTCCTCACCACTTCCAAGGACCCAAACTGAACAACTACGTTTTGTAATTAATAAATACTTGGCATGCAGCACCTCAAGTATGATACAAAACTGTCTTCAAACACCATTTCCAGAGCTGCACATTTTCAAATCAAAAAGGTGTTCTGTTCTGGAGTATGGCTAATGCTCTCTATTCCAGAATTCAGACTGTTAGCTTTATGAAATTTATGTCATATCCTAACGGGGAAAACAAGCAAAAGGACAAGATACTTTAGCATTTTTAGACTTTTATTATCTCAGTCATAGGCTCCATGTAAGACCAAGGAAGGTATGGATCATGCAACAGAAGTCCTTCAAATCTTGCTCCTTCCCATGACTGTGTATTCAGGTGCTGAGTAGGGCCTCCCAGAACCTCACTAAGGAGCCGTGGGAGTGAAGGCAACCTAAAGCCAAGGCTGCTGCCTGCACGGCAGCTTCAGAGAATGGCGAAGCTAACCCTCCCCGTTAGCCCTGGATAGGGACTGGACACGGCAACACGACACCTGATAAAAGCGTCCCTGCAGAGGCAGAGACAGAGACAGGGCTTATTCTTCAAGCGGCAAAATCCCCAGCTCTGAGGAGCCCCGGCTCAGCTGAACTCCGCTGGTGTAATCAGAGCAAACCTGATCAAAGGCTGTGTGTTTGCTTAGGACGCGGATGCCGTGCACGCTGTTACCATGGCACCGTGACAGCTTAGTGAGCTGTCGCCCGTCACCCGAGTCGCTGTTACCGGGCACACGCGGCCGCCCTGCCCCCGCTCCCCGGAGAGAGGAGCTTGTGCCGGCTCCGGGAGAGGCTCATCCATGAGCCCTGGCTGCTCCGAGCTGTCTGCTCCGGCCCTCTCGCAGGCCCAGACATCCCTGTCTCGCCAAACAGGATTTCTGGAGGTGAAATTTCCCCTCCTCCATTTCCCTGTGTTGTGCCTGGAGGACATTCCCCTGACAAGAGGGACCTGCTGTCGGCGGCAGAGGCAGGGTCAGGAAGGCGGAAAATAAAAGGAGAAATTTCAAAGTTCAGACAGTTTTCTTGGCAGACTGTGACAGCTCAAAGGGGTAAGGATCTGTCTGATGTTTACTTGGAAATCCAACAAGAATAGCTTGCCGCTGACAAACTACGCTCACAAGCACAAGCCCAAGCTGCAGAGCCCCAGCACTGGTTCACGCTTCCCATGGGACACACACTCAGACACCCGGACAGCCAGCACCTGCCTTTCAAAAACAAACGGGAAAATCCCGGCATGCTCCGTCTCCCCTGCTTGTGGGAATCTCAGCCTCCTTGGCTGGGTCAGGACGGGGGGCCCTGTGGTTTCCCTGGCTGGGAGAGGAAAGGGAGTGCTGCCATAAGGGCCCTCTGCTCCCAGACAAAGGCTGGGTGCTGGGAAAGCGGCAGCATCCCCTGCCTGGCATTCTGGCTGAGAGCTTTCCACAAGCGAAGGGGAATAGAGGCTCACATTTGTAGGGGGAAGAGTGTGAAATCTGCAAGGAAGAGCCAGGGGAACTGTAGTGCTTCCTCATCTGCTATGCCTTGGGTAGGAAGGCACATGTAACCATGGCTGCTTAGCTGCAGCATGGAAGGCTGGGATACTGGCATTTAAGCTCCAAGCATTGAAACACAGTATTTACAGATGGACTAATTTGCTCTGGGTATAACACTGCATCTCCAGAAAATAGCTTGGTAGAAACCAGTTCTGTATTTACTTATCTGCGTTAAAGCAGAACAGAAATATACCACAACATGCACAAAATGTTAGGTGATTTGAAGCTATCAATTTGTTCACTAGCTGGCTTAAATAACAGCAGACTGTTAGCACAACCATCTTTGTTTCACGCTAGTATTGTATCTTACATCGTGTCTTGATTTAATATCAGGCTTTAAATAATCTGGGCAATAATTCGTTTCCCTATATACTTGTTTTATCCTCAATAAATAAGCCTACGTTCTAACGATGCCTGTAGTTTCTAAAATGTAATCAGCAATAATATTTATTGCTTTTTTGTGTGCCCATCCAGAAAAAGAAAATTGTTGCCAGAATAACGCTGAGAACAATAACAGGATGCAAATGTGCACCCTATTCTTGCAGCTTGCATGCTTCACTCAAGAATCATGTCAGCTCGTGGGGAAGTAGTGGGAAACCTGACCAAATGAGGAGTTCTGATTTGTGTCCCGGGCATCTTTTTGCTGGATTTGTCACAACTAATGCCCTTTTGCTTGTCTCTCTTCACATGCTAGAAATGTACATAGGCCATAACGGGAAATCTACAGATTTGGTAAAAAAATTGCCATGATTTCAAAAACAGGTGAGAAGAACAACATATTGCAAGCTGAGAGGAGAATAAAAATATGAGATTCAATGTATTCATGATTTCACAAACAAAAAGGAGAGAAAAAGCCCATCTTCTAGTAACTGAATACCCTGATAATGCCTAGAAATGGTTAACCATAGGGATACGAGGTTTTGCACATCTCTGCCTCTTTCACTCCCCACTCCCACTCCTGAATCTAACATCTCCTGCCTCCTTCAGTGCTGTTTCACGGCTCTGTGACTCCTTTCCTCCTCCTGTGACCTGCCTCTCAGAGCATCTTTCTTGCTCCCTCCTCCCCAGCAGAGCAGCCCCAGGCCAGGGTGACCTCTCCCTTGGGATCTTTTGTCTCATGGTCTCAGACAGCGCGGAGTGACAGGGAGCAGGAGTGACAGTGAGCAGGATCCCCACCCCAGCGCCTCCCTAATCAAGCAGCGCTCACACAGCTCACATGCCTGCCTGCAGGCTTCTTTCTTTAATGTGACATTGATCATCATGACACAAAATGGTCACAGATATCACTTCCTAAAATTCAGGAATGTGACAGCTAGAGACAGAATCGCTAGTCTATGGCCTGAAGACTATACGGATTATTCAGGTCAGGATAAATCAGGATGGATATTTGCCCTACTTCCATATTCTAGCTATTAATAACCAAAAGCATGCCAGATTGTGGCTTGTTCTGTGCGACTGCACAAGGGAGCAACGCACCCTCCCCCACGCCTCCACATACACAAGCACAGATGAATATTTTTGGCTTACATTCGAAAGCCATTCGCAAACCCAGCCCCTGAGCTCAGAGTAAAGCCCTGAGCACATGGAGGCCCTCCTTCACCAGGCAAGAAAGGGAAGCCAAAGCACGCTGAAAAAAGATACGGGAGACCTCTCCTGGTCTACTGCCCCAGAAACCCTGAAGAATGCAAGCTGCTGCTCTCTGTTTTCTTCAAGGCACAGCACAGTTCAGTCAGTCAGGGCTCACCCCTTTTCCCAAGTACACTGCCACAAAATGAATGTCCTCTTGAGAAGGTAGAGCAGCTACCTAGGGAAGCACAGCCACACTGCTCCTGGCAAGATTTCTGTCCATCACACCTATACAGGATTTCAGTAGGAAGAAGCAGCACTTCCTCCCCAATACTGAAAAGGAGAGACCATACAGCTACAGAATTAAATTAAGTTGCACCTTCCCCAGCTTTAAAATAGCAAGTGAATTATCCTCCCTATTTAGTCAGCAGTCACCTTTTAGGAAGATGCAAGGCAGAAATTGCACAGTGTCTCTTTGCAGAATACTAGCTTTTGAGAGCCACCTTTAAAATTTTGGAAGATCAAGCCTCAGAAGCCTGTAGCTCTGCTACTTTTAAAATAGTCTTTCAAGAGCCAGCTTTTGCTTTTGGTTGCAAAGGGGGAAAATAGAGATATTTTTCAGATCACTGACATGGAAGAAAAACTGCCCTGACAGCTGAGACAACTTCCCTGAATAGGATCCCTCTGCTCTTGGGAGTTGGAAAGCTATTCTCTGCCATCCCTTTTGGGGCACTTATGCAATCTGCTCTAGCAACCTGGTGCCAGTTCAGTTCAACTACAGACCAGACTCTCTGGACTGTCTAAATGCCATTCCCTGGATTTGCCTAGGAATAAAGCCTTTATACTTCTCCCAACCACCATATTCATGGTCTGTTACTGTAAACCATTATGGCTACTCCCAGACCATAAAATGCCACTGGTTCCCATTTTAATTCCAAAAAGATAGCTCTTAAGCAGCAACTGCAGCACATGGCAATTAGGCAGCACTAGATGAACTGTCTTCTGTGTTTCTAGACACTACTCCATATTTTATTTATCAGTTAAAAGCCAAGCAAAGTAACAATAACAAGAGTAGGTGCAGTGCCAAGAGCAGCACACAAGCCTCAACAACACTCATTTTCCCTCTCCTGCTTCTCCCGCTCTTGACTCTGATCTTAGTTAACACGAAGCCTCAGTGACTGCAGTTCATAATCCTTGCATCTTTGGTCCTCTGCTGAGCAGAGTGCTCATATTTCTATGCCGTTTCAAACAGGCTCTTCCTGCTCAGCTCATTTAATAACTTGATTTGCTAGATCTCTATGCATTATTTGGCACAGAGCATAATAAGCAGGTGCCAAGTCCTATCTTGAGTTACTTTTCCAGAGATTCTTTAAGCTGGGGAAATAAAAAGTGCCCTTCACTTTATTTCAGTAAGAAAACCTATTTTTTTTCTGCTTCCTTTGATTCTAATCATAATATTATCCTGGACAGAGACATCTTCAAATAAATACTGGTCAGAGGTTTCCTGAGGACCTGAACAGAGAAATGTTAATAAAATAACAGAAAGCACACTCTAGTCTCCCCTCTGCATTGGATTGTTCAGCTAAAGCAACTGTATTTTTGCTTATGAAGGTACAAGTTGGTCTAAATCATCCAGAGCAGTCCAGGAATCTAGATGTGCTGATAATTGCTCAATCACTTAGTGATTAACACAGGTATCTCTATTTCCAGGAGTACTTACAGAGCTTCCCCACTGAAAACAAGAAGAAAAATCTCCAGGCTTGTTATGTTGAAAGGTCAGCAAGGAAATGAGAGGCAGTTTGGGAAAGAAGAAAAGATGTGTAGCACTCCCATATTACCAATAGAATTTTAAATGGACTTTAAGGATATAGGTAAATGGGAAAAAATTTAATATTTCCTTCTTTTTGCATCCCTGCTAAAAGAAAAAACAATAACCTGGGTCACTGGCCTTTCTAAATTCAGGGAGTCAAACATATCATTAAGGATGGCAGAGGGAACAAACCCTCTGAGGAAGCACAGAGAAAAGACAATAGAGAGAGCAAGGAAATAGATGGAGTCCAAAGGTTTTGAATTGAGCTAATCTATGAGCAGAGATAGAAGGTGAGAGGGAGATTTCTCTTCTTCTTGCTTGTCCCTATCAGTCAAAACCTGAAGTAGGAGATCTGATGTACCCTTCCTTCATGGCTCAATAGCTATGATAGAATATGGTCCTCCTTTTCAGACCTAAGTTATATTAGTCAAGAATGACTGCTGGGTTGACAGCTGGGACAGCTTGTAACATGGAAAAAAAAACTTTGGAGAGAGAATAAGGAAAAATGGGATTATGTACACTTAGAAGTGAGATTCAAATATGGGAAAAGCTTACTCTTGAGCTACAGTCAGTGTCTATTTACTGTAAGTGCTTATTGCTATATTGGATCCCACATTGTAATTAGCAATTGAAGCATCAAATGATGGAAGTTTGATTTCATTTGCAAACATACATATATGTGTATATATATGTACATATTTACACAAGCTGATGTCTCATCAATGCAAAATACAAAGGCTTAACAAATTGTGCAATTATACAGTTCCTGCACATTTTCTGCTACTTTTCATGTAGTATTTGAACATGGCTCACCATGCTATCAACATCTTTTCGTTATTTAAATGTTTAAGCTGCTAATTATCATATTTATTTCATTATAGAACAATGAGATTTCATGCCCTCTTATAAAAGATACAAATATAAAATTGACATTGTATGAGAGGACGTTTTATTCAAATACAATACTGGCTTTGTGGATAACAAAAACATATATAAAATGTGTTTTTCTATAGTTACTACTAATTTTTCTTATTCTCTGTATCATAGAACATGTGCTAATATTTAGGGAGGCCTGCTGGAGCTCTTACACAGTTATTTTTTCCTGCCTGACATTACCAGTGCTATTTTCCTTTATACATCCTTCAGAGAAGCACTTGTCCAATAAAAACCTTTCTTCCTAAGGGAGATTCCCTTGCAGAACACCGCCAGCAAGAACTGATACCAGGGAAACAGGAGGAAGCCGCATCAGAGTCAGCTTCCCAAAGAAATCTAAACTTGCCCTCATGTTCCTCTGCTTAATGAGGCAACAGCTCTAAGTTCCAGCGCTGTGAACAAGCGATGCAAACATGCTAACACATTTCCTGGGAGGCTGCTGGGAGACAAACAACTTTGCAGCAGCACGCTATGGACTTATCAAATACATACACATACTTATGACAGTCCTATTAAAACAACAGGCTGCTTCTATCCCATGTCTGTGTAGGCTGTGCGCAATGGGAGCCTCTTTCTCTTCAGTCTCTCTGGGTGCTACTCCATTTTTCGATCCAAAAAAAAAGAGAAGCAATGGCCTCTCCCTCTTTCTTCCCTTACACGAGCTTTTGAGATTTACAAGGTTTTGTTTGCTTTGCTGAGAAGTGGAAAAAAGACCAAAGAAAGGTCAGATGCTCACAACAGCATATCTTTTTTCTTGTTCTTATGAAAGGGTAATATTTACCTATCTAAAAGCATTTTATTTATTTGCTGAGCGGAAGGTAGGAAGGACTTTGGAGGCAGAAAATATAAAGTTAAACCTGGTTTTGCAGAGGCAATCAAGAAGGGTTCTCAGGAGATAATTCTGAGAGATTGAAAGTCAGTTTAGCTCTTGGACACAACTTGGGTGTTCTTACTGACAAACATTGTCACCTAATTCCTGTGAAGATTCCATCAGCGTTTCAAAGGACAGCAATAATCCCACTTAAAATGCTTTTTACAAAAAAACTTCTTTCACCAAGGAATTGATTCACTAGGAAAGTCTCATTTCTCTAACTAGCACCAAAAATCCAAACTCATGCTACTCTCTGATATGTTCCTGTAAAAGATATATATATGAAAAATGCATGCACTTATTGATTGTAGCTGTCCATGTATGCCAATCCAAGATTCATTTATATTTCTATTGAACCAAACAGGAAACTCTAAGAAAAATCCATGTTGTACAACAATTATTGGGCAGCCTTTGGACCCTGACTAGGATATTATGTAAGCTTCAACACTTAAACATGAGTATGTTTAATGAACAAATTTCTTATGAGAGCAAAAATTGAGAAGATTCTTTGTTAAACATCATCTATGTCTTGAGAGTTTGTTACACATTTTGACAGTAGCTCACCAGGCCCTAATAAATATTTTATTCAACTATCTCTGCTTTGAGGCTCTAAGCAGTAAAAATATTTTTCTTAAATGACGGATGAAGAACCAGTTTTGGTCACAGCATGATACTGAGCCAGCTTGGCAAAATAGGAAAAGCATCAGCTACCACTGTGCACTGGTGTGCCCAAGAAGTCACAACTGGATTTACAAGGTGAATTAAAAGTTTGGGATGTGTTCCATATAGAAATGAGATGGAGTATCTCCAGGTGGGTGGTGAGAATTTGTTGGGGGCTTTTTTTTTCTTGACCACATCAATCACTAGTAATTTGATTATTAATATTCAGTGACTCAGTAACTAGGGAATACAAAATAAAAATAGTGATTTTTTTTGACACTTTACGAACACGTATATAAATCTTGAAGTTCAGAGAGGGACTGGCTATGGCAGATAAGTTTAAGAAGTTAGTTACTTCTCCACAATTATTTTCTATCCCTTTATCAATACTAAGATGGATATATGAAGTTAGAATAACTGAACTAACTATTAATCGAGCACTAGAGATTAGAAGACTTTCACCTGCACCTTTTCCTCCTCCTCTGCCCCATGCATCAGGCTAGGGAAAAAAAGCAAGTAACAACCAGTCCTCCAGGCAAACAACCTCAACCTTCAAGATGCTGTAGGCTAGAAAAATAATCTTATATCAAGTAAGCAGACAGACCTTCTTGAGGAATCATCCTGGCTTGGGAAAGAGACCTTGTACCATAAAGCTATCTCTTAAATAGCTGCTAGAAGAACCATCTGTATATCATCTGGCCTGGAGGCAAACTGGGAATATGAATGAGAAGTCTGAAAAAAGTAAACTATTCTTGGACCATCATTGCCTTTTAACCCACCAGGTTAAAAACCATTAGAACTTCCATGTTAACCCTGGTGTATGGACACTGTGTGGAATTCCACAAAGGTGAAGAGCCTCCTTCTGAGCAAAATAAGCTTCATTTTCAAAGCAGTGGTTTGAGGTTCACCCAGGAAGGAGTGAAATCATCAAACCAAGGTCAGTGATGTCATTCAGGACAGTCCCAGACCACAAAGCACAAGCATGACTCACTTCTCAGGGTCTAGGAGTGTCTGGAAGTGCCCAAGGTGCTGTTTGAACTTTCTTCTAGAGGTGAATTTCAACCACAGATGTGAAAACGATTGAGGGTCAAATATACAGTGAAATGGATATTCTGGAAAGGGAAGAGGGAGGAAAAGAAAAAAATAATACTGGCATACTGGAGATGAGGGCACCGAAGGAAGCACATAAGATAGGGCAGAGAGCTCCCATGACTTTGAGCTTTGAAGCTGAGTATCCCAGGAAAGCCTGGCTCTCTTGCCTGTGTCTGGTACTCTGAGCTAAAATCTTTAGTGACTGAAATAAAACGGAAACACAAACTCTTACTTCTCAGCTGTACTTTCCCAAAGTTTGGCTCAGGATATCTAAAGGGGCAGGAGCCAAACTTTTATGGTTTTAGGCTTTTTAACCTGGGGCATACAAGCTGGCCAGTGCTCTTGGTGATTGTACAACAGATTGCACTACCCCATGTGCCACAAAATCATCTGGTGAGCTGCAGTGCAGTTTGCAGCATCTATCCTGCAGACATCCAAGATGATGACAGCAGAGGCTGCTAACTATGGCAATAGGTGTCTTAGGAATAGCAAAGGAGGTGTAGGTACCATCTGCGTCTTTATGTGTTAAGTTCAACCCAGTTAGTTCATCAGGATTGAAAAACTTTATTACACCCAACAACAAAACCAAGGAATTAAAAAAAAAAAAGCGAAAATTCTCTCATGTTCAATCACTGAAGGTGGAACAAGAACAACTCTGGTACAAATATTTCAGTTAAATAAACAGAGGAATTCAGTAGATGCCAAGAAATCTATAGTAAATAGTCTCATTTAGGAAACTGTAACAGCCTGCACAGTAGGCTTCAGCATAGCATTTTCATATGACATCCTAACAACAAAAGCTGATGAAATTTCATATTGTTCACAGTGAAAACACTAGTTCTTTTTTCACTGTCTTTGCATTGGTTTAATCTTGCCCCAGTGTATTTTAACTTAAGCCAGTCTGGGATGTTAACAGCATACAAATATGCTTTTCCCGTGAGCTGCCTGGGAAAGGTTTTTTGAGCTGAAACTGTGTTAAGCTGATTACTTCTTTTAATTTCTCCTTAATAATTGAGCATTTTTAATTGTTTGAATCTTAACAGCTGATATAGCTGTTTAGAGAGTCAGGGGATGCAAATGAATTCTGAGAAATTATTTCAATATAAACGTATGAACTCTATGCCATGGCAACAGCAATTTTTCATTAAATTATAGATTCCTCAGGGTTGATTTTGCCATATTGACAAGATCATTTCATAGGGAGAGGAGGTAAGGGAAAAGAGAGATCTTACTGAAGAAACAGAATTGTTATGACGAGCAATTAACAACATATATCCCAGCATGTCACAGTGGGTTTTCTTTCATTTCACGAAATAGACTGATTATAAAAATGCTTCCCATTTGAGTGCCACAACCCTAATGCAGTTTGCGTCAGGCTGCATTTTCCCTCAGGCTGAAAAATACTGACATTGGCAGGAACACTGGATGTGTTGAACCTGCCATCAGCAGCCTGAAAAACCTCTGTCCTCACTATTGCTCACAACTTCTAGTGAAAGACCTGCTTGTGCAGATGGGGCTAGTTCAGTTCCACTAAAGAGTCTGCTGTCACAGGGATTCACACTTTTCCATTTCCCCTATATATATATATATATATGTGCTCTTTTCTTAATGTAATCTCTTCTCTTTAAAATCCATGCAAACCAAACCAAACCCCAAACCCACTACACCAAAACCAGCCCAGGAGCCTCTACTCCACAGGCACTCTAGGTAAATGATCCACAAGGAGTGAAAATAATGTAAAGGTATATTTACATGACTTCATTACTTGCATTTGCAGATCACATCAAAGATGGTATTGACAGAGCTGTGAAAAAACATGTCTTGGTACATACTAAGGTTTTGTTGTTGTTTTTTTCATATTTTCATGGCTTAGAGGAACTGTGGTGTCTTCCCCTCTGAGTATCACTACACAGTTTCTTAATGGAAAACTAAATGAGTCCTTGGGTTTTCTTTTCCAAGGTTCCACTCCTGATTATAAAGAGCTATCCTTTAAACTAAATAGTTAGAGAGTGAAGGTGTTTCTCTTTTATTTACATAGGCCAGAGTGAGAAACAATACTGAGCAGTAAATCAAAGATCAGTAGTAGCTTTCTGAAGGTGTTGTGTCTAAACTGAATGTTAGACAGTGTAACCCTGGCGTGCTAATGGTGGCCTACAGTCTTTATTTGAGTGAAAAATCTGGGTACAGCTAAAATTTCTACTACTGGAAGACTTAACCTGGAGCAAAAGGTTTACACAGACTCCATTGTTTGCTATTGCTAAGACATCGGTCTGCACCAGAGTCCTCCATTTCAACCTCAGTTCCACAAGTCTTTCCTATGGAAAAACAGCAAAAATGAACCCTCAGAGTTTTCTCTACTTCCAAACTGCTGGGCTATCTTCCACCCTTGAAATCATGGCTTCTTCATGGCAACTTAAAGAGCTTAATGACATCTGTACAAAAAACCAGAGTGCTGAAAAAATCTAACTCAGAATTTTTCTCATTCTTATTTCAAGTTTTAAAAACATTTAAATGGCACAAACCTAGAGGCATTACAGAAAGCAGTCACAGAAAGGAGAGCACAAACACTTATTTTTTGGTCTAGAAAATAAACCCTACCTCCAAAATCAAAACTTTACAAGACTTCATATTTTATTGGACTTATTATTTCAACACACTGAAAGAAAACAGGCTGTCCCCCTGATATTGTGGAGAACATGGTAAAAGGCAATCCCATACATGGCAATAATCAGTGATGGTTAAGATTTTGCATATCAGGATTTCCAGAAACTAAAGTTGTATAAGATAAAGCAGAAAAATAGGGTGGAATGTGCAATTTGATTTTCTGTTTGCAGTGTTCAAATTCTAATACTGATCCTCAGTGATGGGGTGGTACCAAAGGCCTTAAACCTCCTATGTAGAAATAGTATTTTTGAGGTCCATAACTGGCAGCTAAACTAAGTTTTCTCTCTCTGTTTTTCCTAAGATTATCTTAGAGAAAAGGCCCCATCTTCAAAAGACATTTATCGAAGACTTATCTATAAAAGCTCTATCTTCAAAAGTCATATTTGCACATACTAAAGCAGTACCTCTTCCTGCAGTGGGCTCTCTAGTATAAGCAAGTGCTGGCCTGAGATTACAACACATGCACACACAGAGAGCCATAAGAGATATTAAATCTGATGTTTCCAAATACTTAGATAGGAATAAATTCAATTTTAACATTAGGCAGTCCATTTTTGGTGCTATCCTAGGCTGACCTCCCTCGCCTTTGAAGTCCCTCCTTACAAAATCTGATTGGGGATTTCCCTGTCACAGTATCTAAAGTCCAACCTTTATCACAGCACATGGACTCCTTCCTCTCATAACACTTGTGAGGAGTTTGTTTGGTGCTTTTTTTTTAAATGTTTGGTTCGGTTTGGGTTTCTTTATTTGTTTGTTTGCTTTTAAGGGCTCCCATTAGCTTGACCTATTCAGAAATCTGGTAAAAATGCCAGAAAATGGTAGCAGGGTGATCTTGCCTCCTCATTTGTTAGCTTCTGTTAGGAGCGCTGGGAGGTGACTGCCTCCTGCTGCTAGCCAGCCCTACACCAGCCATGGCAGAGCATTAGAGGAAATTACAGAATCACAGCTGGCTACTGGTTAGCAAAACCCAATCTTCTGCTCTAATTTTGAGGAGAAGGGAGGCAGGACAATATGCTGCAAAAGTTTTTTACAAATTCCATCAAGTTATACATAGAAAGGAAAATAACATAAATACTTGCAACACGTTTCTCTCTTCGCTGTGCCTTCCAAATGCAGTTTGTCCACATTTTCTAACCAATCATTCCACTAAAAACAGTTTATTAATGGTGGAAGGTTTACTGATATGTTTGGAAAGTATACACTTGTCACAGAACAAATTGCCCTCTGTGTTTTACATACAGTGGGTCAATTATTTCATTTGAAGGCTTGAAATTACTTTAGGGAGAAGTGCACAAAGGCACAACTTCAGATGCAGTAGTGGCTTTGCCTCATTTTAGATGGCAATCATCCAGTACTTCAGCCTGTTCAAAATGATCCATCTCACTCCTGCTTTAGGTTGTATTTGCTTCATTATTTCTCCAGAGCGACCTACAAAGTTTCTAGAAGCAGCAAATTGTCTGCTCTAACACTCTCTAGGTATGTAAATGAGCTGGTTAGTACATCAACTGTTCTCAGGAAGATTTCACTGGCTAGAGTTGTAAAAGAGGAGCAATAAAAATTAACTGTTATTTAGACAATAAAAATGGCAGATCTTTACTAAAGGATCACTTCTAAAACCTGTTTTCTAAGCATTCCACTCACCCAGAGTACAGGGGCTGCCTGTTGGCACTGAAGGTTGTATTTAATGCTTCAGAAAAGCAAGGAAAGGAAAAGCACAAGCCTGTTCCCCTCTATAGATTTATTCATCATGGAGAGAAGCCACTGAAAATGGGGTGTGTTTTTCCCAGACTATTTTACATTCAAAACAACAGCCCTGTCTGCACTGGAAAATTCCACAGTATGTGGAGACCTACAGAGGGACTGAATGAAGGGACTTGGAGAAAAAGGTACATGTCTGAACTAGATTGAATAAGGGTAACTATGCTCAGAATAAATCTCACTCAGATCTTCTGAAGTTCCTCCAGGAAAGTTAAAAAAAAAAAAATCCAGATTGTAATTTGCCTGATATTTCTAAAATGAATAGAATTTCCAACAAGCAAAAAACCCTCCCATGCTTCTCCACCTGACATTTACCTCCTTTCAGACATTGTTAGATAAGAAAATCAAGTTTTAGAATGGAGAAGTTGCATAGTCTTGAACAATCATTCGTGGAGATTGTCAGTGATGTCAGTGAAAGCTGATTGTGCTCAGCTCCCTACACTAAACAGTGGCTGTGCTGAACAAAATGTGTGCACACATGCACACAGCCCCACTCTGACAAAGATACAGGAGCTTCTTTTCCCTGTTCATCAGGTGTTCATAAACTCTTCAGTACTAGCTCAAGCTGCATTGCTGTGAAATCATAAGCAACCTGAGAAAGGCTTCTATATGAAGAGTATGTGCATTCAGTACTCCGATGGTCTCCGTAAAACACATTTAGCACAACTCATGCACATAACACACTGAGGTAAACACAAACTGTCCATGCGGGAAGCATGTTCACTATGGCTATTCAGAAACCTCATTAAAAACTACAAGGTGTGTTCAACTGGATCTAAATCTTTGTTCTTAAAATTCAGATGCTAGTAGAGATGGGAAAATACCCTGAGAGCCACGAGAGCATTCAGGGAACTAGACTGAAAGTTAAACAGAGCTTCCACTTTGCTTCTAGAATAGCTATGTTATAAAAATTTTACTCTAAGAGCCTTTCCAGATGTAGCTAGATAGTACTGAACTCTGTTTCCACTAAGAGATTTAGGAATTGTATTAGCTCACATGGAAATAATTTTTTAACTAGCTGGGAGTGGTTCCCTGACAGTTCCTGAAGCTGTTCCCCCATGCTCATATCCCCTCCTCTCTGGCTCATTTTAGGAGCTACACCCAGTGTGCAAAATGACCTCTGCACCTAAAGAGGCACAAACTATTTTGTGCATGGAAAGAAAGTAATATGGTCACTGACAGGCTAAGAGCACTGTAACAGCCAAAGCCAAGCTTTGTACAGTTTTTACCTGACAAAAGCCAACTAGATGGACCTGTCTTCATAGTGCTGTGATGACATACAGTGACTTCAGCTTTACTGGGTCCTCAAATATTATGACCAATGCAGCTTCCCATGTGATGAGGTAAGAAACTGAGAAGCTTGGAAAACCTGGGCTTGTATTTTCTTAAAGTCTGTAAACTTGAAAGATCCTCTTCATACAGTCTGAAGTTCAGAGAAACTAGATTATATAAAAATCAGTGATGGTGGAAGAAAATACAGTTGTATTTAGAAATAACAGCAAAGATTCAGTGCTGTATACTGAGCCATCAGGATGTCTTTTCAATTGAACTTTGTCTCTTGTCTCTCACCAGATTCTTGGGCCTACTTACATAATTTTTTTTTTCAGCCATCTATCTGGGTATATTTCCAGGACATTATACTCCAAAATATCACAGCAGTCAGGATAGTTTATGAAGAACAAGATACAAGCATGCAAGATGGTGAAAGGGGAGGCTGAGGAACAAAACTCAAGTGGAGGACAGCAGCTGGATGACAACCCCAACGCGGAAGAAAAAAGAAGTGAGTAAGGCATTCAGCCAGAGAGTTTAATCATCTGCAGTATAACAAATATACTGAATTACTGTCCAAATAAAAGACTACTAGGGTAGATAATGATGATTGGTCAGAAGAACAGAGCAAAGGAAAAAGCACAAGGAAGAAAATGGGACCACATTGTCTTCTCTTCAAGGCAGCTTTAAATATGCTGTTCTCTGCTTAGGATCTGGCTCATTGTAAGAAGCCAAATACCTCAAGGAACCACATCTGCTTACCTTAGGATCTCCCTTCTCTCTGCTCTCCACAACTACAGTGGAATCAGGTTTTCTACACTGATGTTTTGTGCAATGTCTATATGAAGGGCCATCACTCTGTGGCCATGGTCTTCCACATTTGTATGTCACTATAACAACAAGCCCACCACCAAATGTAGGACATGCAGCAGATGGAGCCTCCACAGACTCTGTGCTTGCCTTGTGTTATCTAAGGGCCCTATGACCAACACCAAGCTGCAGCCACAGCACCAGTTTACAGGTGTTTCTCCAGCTTAGATTCCCTTGTGTAAGTTTCTATACACAAAACTGGCACAAATGAGACAAGCTATTCTTCCTACATAAGCCACTTATTATAACTATTGCTACATATTTAGGAGTAAGACACCCCCACCCCCCAAACTTCAGTATGAATGAATGGATAGAGATATTCAGCCTAGTTATCTTATTAATAATTTAATCTCTTTCAAACTGCATTAAATCTGCCCAATGCATAGCCTCTACTCAGAATTTAAATTGTCAAAATAGTTTATTGATTAACTTAATTTTCTGCTGACTACAGCATCTGCATTTTAAAATGAGGCTTCATTACTTCTTTATTTTTGTTGTTTATCATTCACTGGGAAACAGACCCCCAAAATTTCATTATTCTGTATTCATATACAGCATTAATGGCTATTTTACTCACAATCCTCAGAATGCAAATAGAGGAGCTGACATGGTGTTTTAATTGAATTTTACATGCCAGTTTGGAGTCACTTCCATTTAAATACAACTTAAATGTGGGTGACAGTTTGAATATCACTATGCTGTAAGTCAAGAAGACAGATCAGTCAACCAGAGCCCCGCTAACTATATGGATTTCCCATCTTGCTAATGTAATTCCCTCCAGTTTACATGTCTCGTAAGCAGTATTTTTGGAAGTAAACAACTGCAGGAAGAAAACACCAGATTCAAAGAAGGCTTATCTTATTTCCATTGAGCGAATTGGCCATGTGAGATCTGGGGCCATGCTCTGGGAGGAGCAGAGCTAGCAGGTACAAGACCTTTGTTACATCTGGACCCACTGGTTATTTCCCTGTGAGTTGCTAAAGCATTCTTAGCTCCAAATCAAACAAATATGAGCTAGTGTGCCTTGCTGTCCTGAAACTGTACAAGCCAAAGACAAAGTGTATGGAGCATGACATGTACACCACAGTCCCCCAAAACGAGGGGAGCCTGTGCTTCTCCTCATCAGACTGGTTTGATTCAAATCGGGATCATATGCAGTCTGTTGAAAAAAACCAGGCAATTCTTATTATCACGCACCAGGGAAGCAGCTGCCCTTTCAGAGCTATGTATGCTGGAACAACCTTCACTGTCAGTCTGTCTTTTTACCCTCTTTCCCTCCTTTTATTTTCAAAAACTTAATTTTTGCTATTTACTTTAGTGTATGAAACAGCTGCTTCAAAGTAACACAAACTTGCCAAGTCTGAGGCATCGAAGCATGCCCAAGTTTTGCAAGGTATGATTTATAGTTCTATTTTTCTTGTACAGTATGTGGGGAAGCCAAGAGTAAACAATCCTTTTAGATATCAGGAATCCAACAGTCTTTTAACCTAGGATAGCCAGTGTGAGGCAAACGGTCTAAATATATTTTTGTTACATTTTGGCAATACTGTTTCTCACCAGGCTTCATGTAAACCTGTAGGCATCATAGTATATTCCAAATTCACTTAAGTGGCCCCTGTCATATAATTTGCCTATAGAATAGACAGTTCACAAAAATTAGGAGATGCCACCAGTGCAACAAATGCAAAATATTTTTTAAAGAGAATCCCATTTATTTTTAAAATAAATCCTAGAAATAGAAACACCCATATACACCTGATTTTAGAAACAGGGGGAGACATACTCATTTGGACAAGATTTGCATAGCCACATGGCTTGGATTTTATTAGCCGGCTAGATTTTATTTAAAAGAGAAAAAAAAAAAAGGTTGGATTTTATAAAAGCACTACCTTTTTGTTGTTGTTGCTTTTATTTATTTGTTTGTTTGTGGTTTTGGTTTTTGTGTAGCCAGAAGTATCACAAAACAATTCCAGCTAATTTGGGCCAAAAATATTGAATACATATTGTATTCTATTTTCACATACCAGAGAATGGTTTCTTTTAAAACCAAATCAACCAGAAAAAAATCAGCACCTCTGGTACAAAAATACACATCAGAGACCCAGGATCTGAAGTCTGAAGAGTGCTGCTGAGATATTTATTTCACAAAGGGCTGTACATCGCAGGAGTCACTCTCAGCCTCCACCAGTGCCAGACAACACTGATGTCAGTGGCTCATCACTGCCAGTCTCCTCGCTGAAACGTGACCCTCCTTGTGACAATAAAGTGAAAGCGAAGCTCACAGTGAAAATGAAAACAGAAGGTTTACTGAGCTGAATGCCATTCTGCAAATACCTGAGCATGTACAGCACGAAGAATTGTCCTGTGTCTGTGGTGCCAAGAGTGTCCACTGCTCTGCTGAACTCACCGAGAAGTGCAGCATGCTCCTCAAAGGGCTCTGTCTGCAGAACTGTGTGGGACACTAAGAAAAGTTATTGTCTCCTCTCCAGATTCTCGGTCAGTTCAGTAGGAAATAATATCTTGAAGCTCAGGGTGTTGGGACTGATTTTAATGCCCTGTTTTGCTGAATTTTGAAAGGTACACCTTATATGCAGTCCTCACCTTTTTACTTGGATGCATGTGGAGCTCTTGAAAAGCAACATGCTTTTCAATGAGGATGGAAGGAGGTTTTATGCCACTGGAACAAAAAACTTCATGTTGATCTTTTGTAAGTAGAGATTCCAAAAGTAAACCTGTCTTGCCAAAACCAAGAAAAGGGATGACACCTGAAAGTCATATTTGGATGGAAAAGAGCAGCAGTTGCTGGAGAGAGTGAGCAGAGATTCATAGGAAGAAAAGTGTAAATTTTCTGTGTCTGTGTGGATGTTTGTAAACATTCTGCCATCTCAATTAAAAAAAAAAAAATTAGAAAAAATATTAGCTTTTAGAAGACAGGGCTCTGTCTCTACAGCAACAAAGCAAAGACCTGTAATGACAGAGCTGCACCAGACAGGGCAGGTACACAGACCTGAGGTGGCTGTGTGGAGACTAAAGCCTGACTTTTTTTTCTGATTTCCAAGTAACCCATTCAGGGCTTGACAATATCAAACTAGAATAAGCACTCTTGTAAACAAAGCACATTACAAGGCAGGATAACTTAAAAAAATACCGTTATCTCTACAATGAAAATCTACTTCTACAGTTAAAATTAATTTTGCTTAGGAGCTGAGGTTTCATGATGAGATAGAAGCAGTGGGATGGGGAGGAAATGTAAGATCTGGTCACTAGGAGAATTTGCCTTTAGGTCTTGCTTTTGACTGTTCATGAATAGGGTTTTACACCTTTCTCTGCCAAACATTTAGCAGGGAAGCTGGCACAGCTACAATAGGCACAGTCTCTCCATCTGAACCTGCAAGACATACCTGATGATAAAGTATATGAAAAAACCTGTGTGCAAGACATGAGGTAGTTGATAGGAAATAAAAGACTCTCTCACTCTTCACTCCACACACATGCTTTGGGTAATATTTGTAACAATAATCAGGCTTTATTTAAGTCAGATTTATTTAAGGCAGTTTCTTGGTCCGAAAAACAGTTCATTTCTTTGGGAAAGATGGGTAGAACATGAAAAAAAAAGAGCGAAAAAAAAATTAGTTGATTAAAAAAGAAAACTAGTAAAGACCAGGATCAGGAAACAGCAGTTTGTATCAACCTATTAAACTGATGGATAACAAGCTCCGGAGGGAGGAATTAAACTGTTGAATGAGCCTTCAAGTCTCAGAAGAGAATTAAAACGCATAATGTCTCATGTTGGGAAGATTGAACCTTTCTTCTGGTTTCGACAAAATAAAATTTATAGCTTTGTTTGGCGGCCATAAGTATTTTTTTAAAGACTAAAATAAACATCTAGATTCTATTTTTGCAGTTCTCATAAAAGCAAACTCTGTGTTTCAGCTGATGGGAATATTTCAAGAAATAATAGTGTCCTTCAACCTACAGGTACGCAGACAAACATACAACTGCAAGATCAGCAGCTGCCCATTTTTCTCAGACTTCTGTGACCACAGTCGTTTAAGCTGCCCCACAGAACCACATAATCAAAAACTCTTAAAAAACCCACAACCCCCAGACAACCAAGAAAAACAAAACTGCCTCAGAGAAAGATAAAACCATAGAGTGTAATTTTCCCCCCCTTACAGGGTGGCCTAAGTCTACAAAATGTCTCAAATGCAGTTGGTGTGAACACAATTAACAAATATGTCAATGTTAGATCTCCTTAGGACATGACAGGAGGCAGTAGTGGCAGTAAATAAATGTTGTTCTTGATTCAAGCCCCCTCTTAGCAGAACACTGTGAGGCAGACTTGGTGCAAATGAGAAGGCCAGTGAAATCAGACACACTTTGCTTCTCCCGAGCCAAATCACTGCTGAGAATTCATCAACAATCCATAATATGTTAAGAATGATGGAAGTGATTCTATACCGTCTGTGATGTACAGGTGTCTTTAATTATATTTTCCAAGCATGAGAAACAGCAGTCACTGGCAGATAAAATAAGTAAGAAAAGATTAGAACACAAGAACAACTGAAGTTTGGCAACAAAGAACTCCAGTGTTCCCAAAGAGAGAGGCACATTTCTTCATAGTCAGTACTGCCTGGAGAAGTATCTCCACTTCCATTTAGAGTAGGGTGGGTGGAAGGTGAATGCCCTTTTGCACAAGCTTTTCCAGATGCCCTGGTTATCCCCCCAGATGTGAGGAATGCATCTCTCTGATGTGGATAAGGATGAAAATCAGGAGGTTCTGTAAAAATCTCACTGAACTCTGCCACTGGATGTACAGATTTATGCTTTAGTTTATCATCTCTAAAGAAAAGATTTTGGTATTTACTTTTCATTGAGTATCTGGATAGCAAATAATAAACAAGATGCTATTAATAAGCAAGTACTGTTGACAACATTTTCCTGAAGTAAACCCCAAAATTAAAAATGCAATTTACAGAAGGACCAAACATTTTTTGGTGATAAGGTAAAGCAGATTTTTTTCATCAGCAACTTGAATGTGTTCCAGCTACAGAAATCAGTAGCTTCAGAGGTCAACAATGCAGACATGCATAGGCCGAATCCTGAAGTGAAAGGCAGCTAATGCTGGAAAAATGCCAAAGCTACATTGAAATTACTGGTGGCACCCTGACCTGACACAGCAAACAGAGGAAGGCATGTTGGTTAAGCTTTCAGTGAAATTGTCTGCAGTACTGGAAAAATGCAGAGCAGTAGCAGGAAAAGCAAGATATTATTAGCCCTTTCAGTCAAAATGGGTTCTGTAAGTGCAACAGAACTGCTCCAGTTAGAAAAAGGAAGTATTGCTTTCCCTGGCTGATACCACCTGTGAGGAGAAGAACCCAGAAATTCTAGGTAAGTAGGTGAGAATTTTTAGCTACAAAACTTACTGAAAACCAGCTGAGTCAAAGAGTCTATCCCCACTTGAAAGAGTGTGCTTATTCAGGAAAATGAAAAACTGGAGGACTGTGACAAGATGGAGAGATGAAAACGGGGAATAGGAGCAATAGAAATCAGCAGAATTAGAGAGGGAGTAAGTCCTCGTTTTGTTGTGGGATCCTTTGGCTAAGCAGACAGCAAGGTGTGCCAGTGGCTGTGTGCAACTGTTTTACAGTGCTCTGCAGAAGGGACACTGCTATCCTACCCATTTTGGACCAACTCTCTTGCTAGAAGGCTCTTTCAGCAACCTAATTCCTGAGGCCAATTACAGTGCCAAAACAACTATCCCTGTGGGATGGCAGTAAGGAGCTGTTTAATTCTAGCCAGGTCCCTTACTTCCACCAAGAACACGCAGAAGGACAGTGCCACAGCCCTTTCCCCATGTCACAACAAAACACTTGCACTTGTGTGCCATGGCTTTCCTGAACAACCAGCAGAACCCCAGCCCTGGTCAGAAAGCCCCGTGTAGCCCATGCACATGGAAACTGCGGAGCAGACAGTTCCTAACCCAAAAGTTGCCCAAGAACAAGGGGAAGGACTTAGCTGCTGTAAGCAAAGAGCAATTCGTGCTCTTTCTCTTAGCCACCACTTTGCAGTTCCTCATGAGACCTACCTGGGGAGCATGAATTGTCTCCTTTCAGCTGGCACCTTCCCCAAAATCACCTCACTCCAGCGTGACCAGCTGAACATCCCTCAAACAGTGAGGAAAGGAGTCCCCAGGAGGTGGACAGTGGTTATAGAGAGGTGCTCACTTTCACTGAAACAATCTATTTAGAATTTCTCTATTCTAAAAAATCTATATTTTTAATCCAACTGTGGACAAAGGAGAGGAGTGATCACACTGGATGCAAACCAGACACTCCTGCTATGGAACATGTCTTCAACTAAGAATGAAGTGTAGGAGGAGATGCTTTTACCATCTTTGTTAAATTGAGCAATGCCTTTGTCAAGCTATTGATTTCACCAGGATTTCCTCAGAGGACAGATCCTTAGCATCAGAAAGAGTGGACCAGCCATGTGGGTTGTAGCAATATTTATGGATGCTTTACAGATCAAAGCCACAGTATAGCAGGCACTGAGCTAACAAACCACAAAGCTCACCCAGTGAGCTGCTACTTGCACATTTGCAGGAGCACTGGCAAGTACAGGTGCCTAGGAGGAGCATTGGGAGTAGTAGATTTGCAACACTGGTAGCACTGAGTGCCCTCATTCAGGTCCTCCACCCCGTTAGGAGGACTGCTGCTGATTTTTGTAGAGCAATACACGCAGTCTGTCAGTCACCGCTGACCCCAGCCAGCTGGGGCAGCAAGATCCAATGAAACAAATCGTGATGGGAGGGGAGGGTAGTAAAAATTTCTTCATGGAAGGGGTTGTCAAGCACTGGACCAGGCTGCCCAGGGAAGCAGTTGAGTCACCATCCCTGTAGGTGTTTAAAAGATGTGTAGATGTGGTGCTCAGGGACAAGGTTTAGTGGTGAACTTGGAAGTGCTGGGTTAACAGTTGGGCTTGATCACCTTAAAGATCTTTTCCAACCTAGTCCATTCTATGATTTGCAGGATAAGCAGCACCCGCAACATGCAATTATTAGATCATGATCAAATATTTTTGAATTTATCTTACTAGAGAAAAATTCAATCAATCTTAATTTCCTTTAAATACATACAAATATAACTCTTTCTTGCCTTAGTTTTCCATTTTCAGCCTGCACTTAATGAATTCCTCTCCCCAAGACATCCTCCCAATCCTGACCCCTCACTTTTCCCACTCCTCCTCACCTTCCCCCTTTTAAAAATACCTTTTAAAAATATATATATTGTGCTAATATTTGACATTTTCTTTCTGGTTCCCCCCACTAATGTGCACAAGAGCTCCCTCAGAGTGCAGCACCTTTCAGAATCTGACATTAACCTCTACCAAACCACAGCACAATAATTTGGAATTTATTTAATTGCTAAAAATACAAAAATTTTCCTACATAATATGACAAAAGGTTTGCTCTGCTAATAAAAGAACATTGTTACTGAACAAGCAAAGGCTTATTTTCTGACTCTAAAACTCAATATAGCTAAACAGAGAGGTTAATATCAAATTCCTAAGTAACACAGCTCTGCTAAAGTCAATTATTTTTTGCAAACACAGTAAGAGTTCTGATTAATGAATCAAATCTGTTCAACCTGCACCAGTGCACAAGCCCATCTTACTTCATATGGCCTTGAGGTGATTGACTGTATGTTCCTTTCCCCAAAGGGTATTTTGTGGTTTTTTACTTTCTTGTTCAATCTTTTCATATCCATGGACTGTAGAGTCAGTTGCAACAGTAACACCCAAATAGGAAAAAAAGAAAAAAAGCACACAGGTGGCTTTTAGCTCATGCATCAGGACTTGGACTTTACTAAAAAAAATCCTTCCTGAAGCAAAACCTGTATGTCAAAGAAGAAAATAATGTATCCTCCAGACTAAGATGCCAAGTGGGAGGCAACATGGCACAGACAGCACCTGTTTGTCCTCCGGAAGCCTTCAGACTCTCTGGTTATCTTCTCTGATCCTGTTCTTGCCTTCCCTAGGGAAGTCAATGCTTGTATGTGTATTAAATGTGTATTAAATTAATCACAGAGCTTTTACTGCACAAATGGGCCTTGCTGATAAAGTGCCTCTAGCAATAGTTTGAGGTAGGTGGCTGCATCCTGGCAACATTTTCAGAATTACCCTATTGGGTAGGAAAAGGGCAACATCCACTCGTTTTTCAGAGACTGTCAGGAGACTACAGCACAATGCTACAGAAATTACCTTACACATATAGCACATCAGATATAAAAGCTAAGCTTTTACTGGGGACATTAGCATTCTCTACACCAAGCTTCTATCAAGGCAATGTCACAAAGAGGTAGAAGAGGCCCTTGATTTGATTTCTTCCAAAAAGGCCAAGTCTAAATGCCTTAAGAAAACAGATTATTTTTTTCCAACCAAAAAGCCATATTTAATTTGGAGAAAAGAAGCTCACTTGTATGACAGAGTTTACTTGGCATGAAGTTTTTAAAACAAGCTGAGTGCCATACCACCTATCTGCTAACCATTGTCACCTGAAGAGCAAGATGTATTCTGGGTCTGACCTGCTGTAGAAGACCCAGGGCTGACAGGATTACCTGGTGCTTTTCAAATGCCTGTAACCTTACTGAACTTTTCCATGTTCCATAAAACTAAATTTATTTGAGCCAAAACAGTTCAGCAATCTTTGGAAAAGTGCTAAGGAATACCATTCCAGCCTTGCTGCATTCCCTTCTGGGAGTACCAGAGTACTACAGAGTACAGTTCCCCTCAGAGTACCACACTGGTACTCTGCACAACCAGTACAGTGCCTGACAAACATAATTCAGCAATACAAATTTAACTCAGTTCAGGAATGGGCCCAAGATCATATTTCCATTTGATTAGCCAAGGCATATGGATTTTATGCTTGCTACAGGAAGACAGAAAACAACTTGATCTGATAGTAAGATAAGTGGTCAAAATCCCAATTCCTCAACATTTTGGAAGAGATTTGAAATGCTAGTGTGAGTTCATACTGTGTCAGCACTCTGCATTACGTGGCTGAGGCATTTTTGATCTAGAGGCCGTGAAATCCGACTTGCTGCCAAAACACAGACCTGTACTGCACCCCTACTGCTATTGCTCTTAGACATATCTTATCCATTTCTGGCTTGGGAAGCTGGGAAAGGAAGGCCTAGGGAGCTTTTGTTCAAACTTTGCAGTCCATCAGCCTGTTCTTGTTCTGGGTGCCCATACACTCAAGCCGTTGAGCCAGAGAACTGAGCTGTGCAGTTCCTCTCAACCTCAAGAGCTCCTTGCTAAACTGAAAATCTGTTTGATAAGAATTTCATTCAGAGGGAAAAATAAATGTTCATATTCACCATGCAAGGTGCCCACAAGATGTGCCTCAGTTTCCTTCCACACAATCACAGGCAAAACCATTTTCTAGACCACGGGGAGAGCCAAATTCACCCACAGGTGAGTTTGGCTGAGAGACTCCAAAGACGAACATGGCTCAGTTTGCTGTTCTATCCTCTCCTCCACAGGCTCCAATACACTGCCAGCTGGGCTCAAAACACTACAGTGATATTTTCTTGGCAAGGCTCTTTATAACATGTTTAAGAAAAACTAATTATTAGAAACACAGCCCACCTGCTGCATATGTTCTTCTTCACTCCAAAATGAGTTGAGGTATCAGACAGAAGGGAAATAACAGTAGGATCAACTATTGACTTGCAGGTTAAGAACAGCCTCATCAAAACCAAGGCAAATAACACTATCATGGATGATTATATGAATTTAGTAAAAACTACAAGAGCAGGTGAGCTGTAATTTTCCTAAAAATTTGTTTCCCATTGAAATAAAAGCATTAGCCTTCTGAATGGCAGTTTAAAATAAAGGCAATACTTTGTTTCCAGCTGGTACAATCATTTAATAAAATGACTGTTGTGCCTCCAGGAAAAAAATTCCTCTTTCCTTGGTGACAAACATGATTACCCTGGTTTGGGACCACCAGTTAAGCCCATCCACAAAGTGTTCTCACTCTAAGTACACGACATTGAAAAAGAATTATTTGCCATATGGAATACAAGAAATTTTTAAAAAGCATCCCAGAATGTGCAAATGATTTGTGGAAAACATAAACAAGTCTAGGAGAAGGTTGAAATCACTTCACTACTATAATTATTCACCTAATGTTTTAATAATAAGAAAAAAACCCAATCTTGCTCTCCTTTCAACCAAATCTAAATCCCATGCTTTGTAGGTGTTAAAATTAGCACCTTCAAGCTGCAAGGAGGTAAGGAGAAGAGACAGCTTCCAAACAGGAATAGACTGGATGCAAATACTACCTGGAGCTGTAGTTAATTATCTTGCTGATGTTAATTGGCCTTGTTTGTCAACAGCCAAAGAAAAATGAGGTGCTAGGTGCTGCAGAAGGGTTAATGTAGCACTGTTTTAAGACTTCTTCCTTTAAAGATACCATTTACTTAATGTATAAAAACTATTGCTCTTCTCCAGGCTCCAGAGCAAATATTTGAGTAATAAAAACAATAGTGATTATACTTTCCTTTTTATTTTCCTACAGCACAAATAACAAAAGAGAGAGGAAAAAAGCTGTCTATGGCAGAACTGTCCCAGTGGTACAGTACATTCTTCAACATTTTGATGAAGCAGTTTGTTTCAGCAAAATAGCTGTATGTTTATGAAACAAGGTTATTTAGCACTTTAAGCCTGGAGCTGACATGTATTGTTTCCAAGCAGCAATTTGAATGGTATAAAGAAGACACTTTATTTTCCTGTTCCAATGTGTACTACTTGTAAAAATGAAAAATAAGATAGGGAGAGATACATCTTATGGCATTTCTTAGAAATCCAGTCAACAGTAGCTTCATAATAGCCAGCATGCAGTGAGGTGGTCCTGGCTCAAGCACACATGCCTAACAAAAGGAACACACACGTTCCAGGAGGACGGTAATAGCTGTAGGCACTGCAATCAACAAGAGAAGAAGCTCGTGTGGTTCAACAAGGCCAAGTGCAAGGTTCTGCATCTGGGCTGGGGCAATCCCAAGCATAAATCAGGCTTGGTGGAGAATGGATTGAGAGCATTCCTGAGGAGAAGGACTTGGGGTTGCTGGTGGATAAGAGGCTGGACACGAGCTGGCAATGTGCTCTTGCATTCCAGAGAGCCAATTGTGTTTTGGGCTACATCAAAAGCAGCCCAACCAGCAGGGTGAGGGAGAGGATTCTCCCCCACTACTCCACTCTGGTGAGACCCCACCCAGAGTGCGGCATCCAGCTCTGGGGTCCCCAGCACAGGAAGGACATGGACCTATTGTAGCAAGTACAGGAGGACCACAAAAATGGTCAGATGGATGGAGCACCTCTGCTTTGAGTAAACACTGAAAGGGCTGGGGTTACTCAGCCCGGAAAAGAGAAGGTTCTGGGGAGACCTTTTTGTGGCCTTTCAACACTTAAAGCAGACTTAGAGGGAAGATGGGGCCAAATTTTTTTAGTGGCATCTGTTACACTAGGTCAAAGATGGATGGTTTTAAATTATAAGAGGGTAGGTTTAGAGTAGATATAAGTAAAA
This sequence comes from Corvus kubaryi, assembly GCF_017639235.1. NCBI lineage: Eukaryota > Metazoa > Chordata > Aves > Passeriformes > Corvidae > Corvus > Corvus kubaryi. The sequence goes on from NW_024582057.1 coordinate 1,200,193, forward strand.
GAAAAATTACAAATAGGTGGTAAAACTCTGGAAGAGGCTTCCCAGAGAAGTCGTGGATGCCCCATGCCTGGAAATGTTCAAGGACAGGTTGGACAGGACTCTGAGCAACCTGATCTAGCTGAAGATGTCCCTGCTCATTGCAGGGGGTTGGACTAGATGAAACAACCCAAATGAATTCTGTGAAGAAATTCATAGTCCTCAGCAAAAGAATTCATCTCTCCTTTAGGAGGCCTGTAGCAGCAATATAAAAAGTGGTGATAAATAAATACTTCAGGAAATTTTGCTGGGCTACAGAACTGCACTATAAAGCGGCAGCTGTACAACAAACAAAGACGTACTCAAACACCAGATATTTATTACTGACTACAACTTTGCTGGGAAAAAACCAATGTTGTCCTGCTCCCTGTCAACAAAAAAGCTTCTGATTAAATATCTGGTCTGACTTTTCATGCTCCTAGCAGTCTGAGACAGAGACAACTTAAAAATTTACATACATTCCCCAAAATGAGCAACACCTACGCTGTCTGCTAGCCCCATTGTGTGTTGGTGTTGCAGAAAGAAAAGGTCCCCAGGCTGTTCCAAGTCAAGACTCGCTGGAGAAAGCTAACAGTGCTTTGACCCTTGCAGCGCTCAACCCCTCAGGTGGTTGCACTATGGCTGCCCTTGCTGCCTTCTCAAAGGATAATTAAAGAAACACAGAAGGGACCTGCCTGAGGTGGAAGGGACCTATCTGAGGTGACCTGCATGTCCTCTAGCTGTTTCACACTGAGAACAGTAGTACCAAGGCTAGCTGGAGCTGTGGACCCTTGGAGCTCCAGGTATATCTGTATATCTGTATATCTCCAAGACACTCATGGGAGGCTACTCATGCTATTTGTGCTTCAGCACTGACCACAATTTGGAGCATAGAGTTTCCTTCAAATCCTGGGCAAGCTCACTGTGATGTCAGATGAAAAGATATTTTCCATAGCATAACCTTCCCCTGCCAATTTCTCACACTCCTTTTCAAAATGAATTTGTCACAGGCCTATGCCTTTTTATTTCTTGCCCTTTAACAAGGATCCATACACATGCCATCTTTTCCTATATTATTCAAATCCAATCATCCATAAAGTGAATAGTATGAAGAAACTCCAACAGACAAATAACATGGAGTAACCTTTAAGATAGAAAGGTCAGTAAGAAAAATCACACCCACAGTTCTGCTTATTGCCAGTGACTTTGTGTTCAGAAAACCTCTTTACAGTAGAAATGACCAAATCGGAAGTAACACTTCAGGCACAAATAAAATATTCCATGGGAAAGTAGCCATTTTGTCTAAATTCAAAGGAAATCGCACAAAAATGGATATTCTTACAGAGGTAAAGATATTTCCTTTTGACGCTTCAACTCTTTAGTATAAGTGACCTTATGACTGTGGGGGAATCACAACCAATTGCACTTCTTTCCTGGGTCATTCTTTCTCAGGGAGCTCCAAATCTAAATGGACAAGAAATATAAATGTGGATATAACATCCAAATGTAGGACTAGATTGTAATACTTTCACTCACATTAAAGAATAATTTCTTATACAAATAATCCCACTGATGTCAGGACTACTGATGAAACCAAGGACCTTATTTGCCCAAAAAAGATGATGATCTGGCTTAATCGAATCAATTATTAGAAAGGCAAACATCCCGTGCAACCTGTGATTTGAATATATTTGATGGCCTTACTTGTTTGCTGCTTTCAGTTTCATCATAATCCCTAAAGATTCCATACTTTGGCCAACTTTGGTCAAAAGTCTGAGGTTTCATCCCTTCCTAATTTTTCCCAAAGTGATGAGGTTCAGCTGTCCAGATCTGTTTTACAGAGTTTTGGTAGTCCTCCCTCTACAAAGTCTCTTCTGAATGTGATTGAGGAGAAATAATTGGAATTAAATAACTTCAGGGAAACATTTATTTTCTGCATAGCTAAAACTCATGGTCATCTTTAAAGAAGGCACAATAAAAAACCACAGTCACTTAGTGAAAGAGTAATAGTGAAATTTAGCGTTTGCAAGTAACTTTGCAGAGATTCTGGCATCCACCAAGTGTCTAATTCATCATAAGTTTAGAGCTGCTCCTTAGCTTTAATCATCTACAGCTTTGTATTTTCTGCCTTTGATAGGGTTTTCCAGTCTAAGCCAGTGGCCCTTCTGCAGAACAACTGCTCTCTTCCAGCCACTTTCTTCTCTCACACTTGTATGGACTTGATGCTCACAACAGCACTAGACTTAGAGTTCTTGAAACCAAACCTCCCTCTTCATGTGCCAAACAGACACAGCTCCAGCCTGCTCCCTGCCTGGCCTGGAGGCACATGAAACTCCTACAGCCACAATCATGCTCTTTAAAGGATTCTTTATGCTTGCACATGGGAGAGAGAAACATGAGCAAGTGGTGAGGCCACTATGACAACTCAAATCCTTGCCTCTGCTGCTGAGTTACCAGCCAATTCCTAAGTGTTGCTTGGTAAGGACTTTTGTTCAGTGGGAAGTGGGTATCACCTGTCTGTTGCACAGGAGCCAGTGGCTCTAACATGGCAAGAAAGCTTCTGTAGCTGACATCCATCAAATTCTAACCTGGAACATACAGAGCCTTTCACATCTAAATTTCTTTTCCTCTGTTGGCCATGACTTACTACAATCAACACTCTTTTGGGGTAAGATTCCAGCTTTGCTGACATCAGGGGTGAATGAAGATGAGATTTCACCTTCAGTTCTCAGAATCACTCAATTACAGAATATTCAGGTTTGAGGTGACCTCCCAGAGTCAGCAGGCCCTGTGCCCTGCTCAGAGAAGGGTCAGCATTGAAGTCAGAGCTTGGTCAGCATAAAATCTTGGCTGTACTAGAAGGAGAAAAATTGACTGCTTTGTCTTCCTGGAAGAGGCTTCCACATTAAGGCATTAACCTTTTATAATTTTATATATATATGTCTATAAATAAAAAAAAAATATATGTATTCTCAGTTTCTACTCCTAGGCATAGAGAAACTTTTACGCCAAAACCACTCATCTCCTCATTGCAGTACAGCCACCTGAAATAAAATTGCTACAGCCTGGTTTTTGCACACTCTCCTGCCTCCAGCACTCCGTCAGAAACTGTTTTTTGCCTCCAGCCCTCAGCAATGGAGATTCTGCCTCTCTGCCTGCCCACAGCTGACTTCCTTTTCTGTCCCTGGGGCCCAACGCCCAGCTTCTGCCCTTCCTCCCCCCGGGTGCAGCCACATCACCACAGAGCCTGAGCTAACAGCAGATTTATTAGGCTGGCCTCTGCTCTGCTCCAAATTCCACTTTTAATATTCGTGAGTCTCATTAGTGAGCACACGTGGCCAGCTGAGAAGCAAAGGAAATGCAGAGATCACTCAGGGCTCCCATTAACAGATATTTTTAAATTTTGCTTTAAGTATAGACATGAGGCGGAGACTAAGGCATTTTATCTGTGCCTAAGAAGTCACTGGCAGAATTTGCCAACTCTAATCTATGCAGCATACAGGTCTGTTATCTGCTGCAAAATGCAAGATAAAACAAACAGCCCCCAGCAGAAACTCTGTGAAGAAACCCTCCAGTCAAATGTGTCATGAGAAATACAGCAAGGAAAGGTTTTCCCCAGATGAGGGGAAGGACAGAAGTGTAGAAAACAGAGGTTACACTTCCTTTTTTGGGAATGGTTCACTGTGGTTTTAGAGAACAAAAAATGTGGTGTGTCAGCCACTGGCAGAGGAAAATGGTAAGTTATACTATTTTAAGCGATATTTCTAAACCTTTGTTTAATTTGGCTTCTTCCCCAATCAGGTTACTCCTTAACCTCCTGTCCTCAGCAATCCTGCTCCCTCCTCCTTCACTGCTAGGCAGCAAAGCACTTAAAGCAGAAGACGTCCTTGGGGGAGAGGAGTGTAACACACTCAGAATCGAGGGTTCTTTTAAAAGATACCCAAAGCTCAGGCTGAGTCCTCCTCTCTGCCTGCGTTTGAGGAATCACTTCTGATTGTAGGGCTGCCTGTACTTATAACACAGAATGCTGGGGCTCTCTCATAAGGGTTGTAAGGTGATGCCATATTTACTCTAACTGAATTTTGAATACTGATTCCACTTACACTATCCTACACATCCCAGAAATTAGCATCTCCAAATTCTTGTGTTCACAAGCCTTGCAAGGATATTTTTTGGAAAACGCTATTGCTTGTACTGCATGCACAAAATTTACTGTCCTTGGAAATTACAGCCAGTTTCAGCCTCAAGGCTAAATAAACCAACCTCTTTGTAGGAAAATGAATGGGAAAAACTCAACATAAAAATATTACAGAAAATCAGCATTCTCTTGTGCTCTTCCCTGACACACTCTTCTCTGGCTTTAACCATGTGATTAGACTTTGGTGACACGAAAGGGAAGAATTCCTGCTGCTTCTTCTCGCCTGTCAATAGCATTAGTAACATCACTGTCTCATCACTGCCTATAATCTTGTCTCACTGATGACACCAGATGCCAATTTTATACAAGCATTCAGTTAACATTTTATATACCAAAAAGCTCATAGGTTATTTTTCGAATGTAATACGCACATACATTCTTTATAAATTATTTTATCTGCTTTTATGACTGTGTTGGGGCTATCTATATCTCACAGGCAAAGAAAACAGTGTTACAAATTAGCCATGTGTAAACACAGTGGAACCCACAGTAAGACTTCAACATTAAAAATGCTCCTATTACCACATTCGACTCCTGGTGTTCAGCTTTCTTCTGATGCTCTTCTCCTCTCTAACCTACATGACCTGCTTCAGGTCTTGGCTTTGAAGACAAGCCTCCACCCCTCCAGGAGTAAATCTAAACCTCAGAGCACTGGGTACCTGGGGGTGACTACATCTCCACTGTTCCTATGGGAACCTGCTCTGAGAGTTTTAGTGATGCTGAAGACAGAGCTCAGTTCTGCACAGCAGGTTTGGCTCTTCCAGTAGCAGACCACCACCTAAAGCAAGGATCCTGCTTCCTCAGCCTCATACTCCAGTTTCCTGCTCCAGGCGCTGAAAAACTTCTGAAGACACAAAGACCTTCAAACAATGAGACCCTTCCCAGTAGCATAACTCTGCTCACTGCAGAAGCAAAGGAATGCAGCAAGGGAATAGCCTTTTTGAAGGCACTAAGCCTTTAGACTGGTTTAATATTACCCATTAAGAGCACTCTCAATCCCTTGTGGACTTACTTCCCTCGGTCAAGGTCTCTGGCCCAGGAATTTTCTTCCCAGCCCAACAATGTTATGTTTGGTTTTCTCTACAGTGTAATTCTGTGGTGTAAAATAGGGAATACATTTATTCTTCATATTTAGGCAGAAGAAAAGAAAATTAAGGGAAGGGTAGACAACAAACTTACTTGGATGCTTACTGCTCTCAGTGCCTGTGAACATGTCTTTGTTACTCATTCCCTTTATCTGGTCAGTTCAGTATCTAAATCTCACTTTGGAGGTTTTGTACATTGACCATTTATTCCAATCTCTTCTTAATCTGTTGCTTGCTCCTTTATTTAGCCTAAGCTTCTCCCATGTCATCCTTCTTGCTAGAACTGGTTTCCTCAGCTGCTTCTGCGGAGTGCTCTGGTGGCATCCAGGAAACACAACGCCATCCGCCTCCAGTGACAAAGACGTGAAGGGGCCCTCATTGCTCCACCAATAAACCTCAAGAGTGTCCTGTGCCCTGGGGGACCTCCATGGAAGCTCCACATAACTGGTGTCCCAGACAAGTCACATTTGAGACTGCCTCCCACAGAGCCTGCTGTGAGTCAGCTCTGTGTGGTGAATGCTGGAGACTGGGTAAGGCCTGCACTGTCACAGCCATGCAGTGTGCACAGGACTGCCAAGTCAGAGGAACAACCTGCAGTGGCCGCACCTGTGTACCTATCTGTCTGAAAAATACCCAACCAGTTCTAGTTAGTTAGGCAGTATTTTTCAGGCAGAAGTAAGATCTCTTTGTGAGGTAAAGGCTGTCAAAAGAATACATACAGTCTGTATTCCAATGATGGATAAAAAAGGATAGCTTTCACAGGACCAGGAATAATAATTCTCCAAGCTGAAGGTGATCCTGCCTTCAACACAGGCTGTCTCACATGGTCTTTGGGAAGGAAGCCATGATGATGATGGACATGCATCAAGCTATCACTAAAAAGCAGCAGGAGGGGAAACACATCACCACCAGCTGGATGAGGAGAAGGATGTCTTGAACATCTGAAAGGATTGAGTGAAAAATACCATTAATATCAGTACAACCTCCATGGGACACAACCTTGAGGCACAAACAAAGTTGAGCCCCGCACATCCTTTACCTGTCCTTTACCACAAACACCCCCTGAATAAATTAAGGACATGGCTGAACTTTCTGAAGTCACAAGACTATGGCTGCATCTACAGTGCAGAGAACAGGGAATACATCTGTTGACCAGACAGACCACTACACCTGTGATCAGGGGGTACTGCATAGGAAAAAAGATGCCAGCCAGAAAGGTAGGCGCTAGAGGGCTGATGATACAGAACTGGTGCAATCGGCACTATGGGGAATAAATAATCCATGATGATCAGCAAGACTTCAGAGTCTGACAGAAAAAAATCATAATGGTTATTAATAATTGAGGCCATTCTCAAAGTGCCCTGGAGCACTACACATATTCCCTCAAGGACTGTGACAAAGTGTGGCAGTGATCCTGTCCTGCACATCTGAGGCAGTGACTGGCTGATAATCTGCAAGAGCCTGGCTCTGGCGCCGGGGTTATCAAGTCAAGTCTCAAAGATAAGGCAGCCAACTGGCCCTGCAGCAGCCACTGAGAGGCTGCTACTAGCTGCAGTGTGTTTGCCTTTCTGCCTGCCTCCTGCTTCTCCCCTTCTCCTGGAGCTGCCTTAGCATGCTGGCAGGTCTGGAGGGTGGCAGGCGGGATGTGGCAGGTGCAGGCAAGGTTCCAGGGAGTGCCAGCATCACTGCTTAGTGTCAGGGGCACCCCATGCAGTGCACAGCATGGGTGGCCCTGGTGCTGACAAGGTGCCTTGGAAGCTCCTCGCATGGACATGTGTGGGGCAACAGCACAGCCATGGTCACACATTTCCCATAGCCCTTCGTCTTTGCTTGGCTCAGTTCAGCAAGACCCCCATATCTTCATTTGCTCGGTCAGTCTCCCCACTCCACCCAGCTCTCTAAATAGGCTCATCCCATAAGCACTCACTGACACATTGCAGTGGGAAGGGCACATCCCAGCCCGTCACAATTGACAGGTAGCATATTACATAAAATAAGCTCTGAAGTCCAGGCTCAGTTGAAATCTGCAGGGCAACTTGCATATTTACAATACATCCAAACTCAGTTTTCCTCTTTTCTGTCATCCTTTATTAACTCTTCTCTGGTTTTACTGCTTTGTGGTGTACATTTTTTCAGGAAAGTGACACATGGTGGGGGGTTTCACCATAAAGGGCCATTGTTATTTCAACTATCAGCTTTTCCCTGTGTGCCCTAACACCCTCTCACAGCACTGCCATTATCAAAACTGCAACAGCATTTCAGGACCCATGTACAGACAATATATACTAACAGATTTAATAGTCTTAACTAGCAAAAAGTCAAAGGTTTCCCCACCCACTCACCTTTTTTGCTATTTGTTCCATTTGGTATCCAAATGTCAGTGTTCATTGTCTGCAAAATGACTGCTGAACCAATGATTATGGTGTGGCGCATTTCCTTTGAGTGACAGTGTCTGCACAATGACTTTTCTCCAACACACTCGGCAGTCAGCATTAAATATTCTTGGCATGCAGCCTGAATAACAACACACATACTGAGACCTGCCAGCATTGGAAAGTCCCTAAGTCCCAGGAGCTAAGATTAATTGCCAGCTATTCTTAAAATTTTCTCACCACTCCACCCAGTTTCTTGGGTCTTCCCACCCACTACAATCTTAGAACTGCCTTTCTGGAGTTTCATAAACCTTCCCGAGACAGTTTCGGATGAGTGGAGAGCACTTAAATGCCCCCTTGAACTGACTGATTTCACATACCATCAGTGCTTTCCTTGACTTTACAGGGGGGAGGCTTGACAGGGTAAAGTTTTGCCCCTCTCTGTTACCACTCATTACTTTTCCCAAATTAATTTTTTTCTGAAGCAGGGGATGGAAAAATATGACCTTTATGAAAAAGGCAGCAGAAAGACCTCCTGTAACCTACTTGACCCCTCTTTTAAACCAGGATATGAAGGCAAGTCCTGTGAGATGCTAAGCATCATTTACTTCCATTAAGCACAGACGAGATGAGGGCACTTGTAGTAGACTACAGCCTCAGTACTTCTCAGTGCCAAGCCCAAGTTTGTGCTAATGGTGGAAAAACATGGAAGGAATAATAATATCACCTATTTCTTAGCATAGATCAGTCTTTTGCTCAGGTCACATTGCTCTCTGAACAAGAAAAATGTTTCACCATCGTGAACCACAACTCCCTTTTCACCAAGGACTCCAAATATGATGAGAAATGGGGGAAACAACCACATGGGAAATGAGAAAGTCCCTTCTCTGGCATTTCCAGCTAAAAAGAAAACAGGAGATATGAAAAACTTTCACATACTTTTCACTTTGGCTTTCCACCCACAGTGGTTATGATCAGCTTTGAAGAACCACCAAAGTTTTTGATCAAAGTTTTCTGCATAAGACAACTTGGCCCATGAAGTAGAATGGCATTTTTTTTAAATGAGAGGTGTGGGTTTCCCTTAAACAGATGCCTGTAAAGGCATCTAATTCCTGAAGGCTCAAGCATCCTGGTTTAACCAGTTTTAGTCAATGAGTCAGTTCTCTGATAGAGCTTACCAAGAAAAATGCAGCTTATTTTCTCCTTCTTTTACAAGTTTCTCTCCACTGTTTGCTAGTTCACCTGCTATTATATTTAGGGCTGATCTGAGCTAGGAAATCTAACAGAGGCTTTATATTACTCACCAAAAATGAGTTATGCTGCCTGTTTCTATTTCAGACCATTGGCTCTAACCCCAGGCTTTCAGCTATTAGAGCGAGCAATGCCAGACTTTTGTTTTCCTGTCAGCTTTTTTTCCCATAGGTGCCTAAAAAGCACTTGCAAAACATTTCAAGTAGTTGCCCATGCAAAACGTATTTCCTACTTATCTTGTGTGTATAATTTCAACAGCCTGACTGCAGTACTTCTAACTCCATTTGTATCTGTACATAACTTGAGCATCTACACCTGGAAAAACCTCTCAAAAGCAAACAAGGAAGCAGACATCATCAAGCTAACCTCCAAGCAACTTTTCCAGCACAGTTTCCATAATGGCCTATGTACGCAAGCAGATGTGGATCTTTATTGTTTTACTATCTGATTGAAATACAATGTTTTTTAAAAGCAGCTGCTCACAGGTGAAGAGACACAGCCACCTAAACCCTCATTCAGGCTTGGTTTATACTAGGTGGTATTTTGAGCATACTGTCAAAATACCAGATCTCCTTTCATCCTGCAACACTTGAAGTTACTGGATTATAAACCACACTTCTCTAAAAGGTGTTCCTGTCACAAGATATTGTTTCAGCACAAATATTGAAGCAACTGGGTGCTGATGAACATAGTTCTTTTAAGGCTCAGTCATCAAGGTTAAGGTAAAGAAACAGATTTCTTTTTATAATATGCATGAATATGATGAGAAATGTTACCTATGGACTTTCTCTATAAAGTACTAGTAAGAATCATTTACAGAATAGTTAGGGCGTGGAAGGCAGTGAGGTTGAAACATAGCAGTAAGAAAAAATAATTCAAATTGCCAAAAGCCAGCAGTGTAAATTTCAGAAACAAACATCTCAAATATCAGTGATGAAGTGATGGTACCAAAGTACCATACTGATTCAAACTACTGGGCACATTTTGGAAGCAGAACATATTTTGGTAACAAACTGATCAAACAGACCAGGACTAAAATCTAGCATTCTGTAGAGAGCCCTCCCATTAGCTACCTGCTATTTGGCATGATGCATGTTTCAAAAGCTTCTGATGTTTTGAGAGTGCCACCTTTGCTCACTGCAGTGATTTCATTGATACCCTTTGGCAGGGGTTAAAAATATGGGACACAGGAAGCTTCCAGTACACCCCTTACCCATCGTCACTCACACACACTATAATATATATGAATAGTCTGTACTAGGTACCATACATTTAAATCTGTATTTCACACTTCGCTAAGGCAGAAATTCCCTGCTTGCTGCCTCACTCTTGCTCAGTGGATGAGGAAAGCTAGCGAGCCCAGCAGCTGGTCTGGGAGGGCAGAGGATGTGGGCACTTTTCTGGGAGAGGTCGCTCTCTTCCTGGGGAAGACCTGAGTACATTTGATCAGGTGGACTTGCTTTCTAGGAAGGACTCTTCCAGGCATTTGGCCCTCCAAAAGCAGGGAAGGCTTGATCAAAGCCAGGGCATTATGGATTCACATTGCACTGACAAGAAAAAACAGACCTGGTGACAGTTTACACCAGAGAAATGGCTATTACATGGATCAATGCTTTTCAATTTAGTATTTGAAAAATAACAGGGCAAAAATGACCTCTTTTTGCAGTAGTTTTCGGTTTAGTGGCCATTACTGTCCCTTTTAATAACCACATCAGAGATGTTTTCAGACCTACCGAATACATAAGCAGTGTCACAAAGTGTGCAACATTAAGTGCTCTCAAAATAATGGCACACGAGTTCAGGAAACTTATGACCACTTCTGCAACAGAAGATGGACAAAACCATCTTAACATCCTAATAGAAAAATCCAAACCTAAAGCAACTGACTACCTGTAAGAGCATGTGAATGTAAAGGACAAAAGATTTTTCTTCATATTAAAAAAATAAGGAATGTTACACTTACAAGCAAGGTCACCTTCTCCCTGTTCAAGTTGTTTGCAAGTACTACAATGTGAAAAGAAAGTATGACACCTTAGAGTCACTTATCCTCTGGCTCTGTTTTTCTCTAATTATTTAAATGAATGAAAAGCAGGAGCTCAGGGCCCATAGATCAGCATCACCACAATGCATTTCAAAACCGCTCTGTGAGGACAACTCCAAAAGCCAATCACAGGATACTTATTAAAGAAGCCTTCTGATGTAGCCCTTTATAGAAAAAACCTGCTGGATGCCCCAAATTACTCAGTTACACCTCATTAAATTATATCAGTTGTTTGTTGCCAGCATATTCTCCATGCAGCCCAATGGCTTTGTAACTGAAGCTGTTGGAAACCTGTTTAATTGCCCAATTGGTTTTTTTTAAACTTCTTAGGCAATGGGTGGAATACTGTAATTTGTTAGAAAATACGTTAAAATAGAAGAAAAGCGGGAGAAAAAAAACCCGAAGAAAAAAAGCGCAAATCAGAAAATCAATGGTGTTACATTAAGGTTTTTACTAGGTTTCTTTAAGCTACATTTGCTTTCATGTCCTTGACCAAAGAGCTCTCGGGTAAGGAAACATTCATAAGTTGTTTCCTGAACAAGTCTCCTCAATTACTGTGCTGCCTCTGCAATTCAAACACTTACAGAATTCTTTCGAAGGGCAGCAGTAGCAGCATTAGCAGAGCAACTGGGGTGGTCTTGTTACTTTAAACCTCTTTGAAAATTCACAGCCTGCAATCATCTCACATGCCAATGTCCACTCTGGCTTGGAGGCAGAGGGGAAAAACACTTTCGAGGGGCCTATTAAATAAATCCTGTTTTCACAACAGTAAAATCCCTAATAGTTTCGATTCACTGAAGCAGTGCTCCCAAAAAATCCCTTTGTTTTCAATCACTTTTATAACTGTCTCAAACTAAAAAGCCAGACCAGAATACCTGTCTGTGTGTGTATACACATATAAATTACCAAAACAGACTGATTTTTTAGGACTTCTTGTCAGCATGGAGTAATTTTTTATTTTTAATGTTTCAAGAAAATTTATTTGACTCCAAAAATAGATTTGAATCAATTTTCTCCTCCACACTTGACAACACTCCTTTGTTAGCATTTCTGTATTACTAGGAAGACATACATCACTTAATGAAAAACACAGACAATAAAGGCCTTGGAGTTGTGCTGCTGCAGATCCATTATCAGCCAGACACTCCTTCTGTGCTTATTCCAGTTGAAAGGAAAAATAATCTCTAGCTCCTCTTCACTGCAAACTCTAAATACATTTTTTATATATTAAAAAAAAAGAAGTTTAGAACCAAAAGGAATATTATTTAAAATGGGTGGGCACTGAACACAAGGCATTCCATTCAGTTCTATTCCTGCACTTACCAATCTCCAGCTGAAACATTAAACACTTAACCCACAAGATGCAAAGGGATTTTGAAAGACCTCTCTTCAGGGATGAAAATAATTATCTCCCAAGCTTTAGGTTTCAAGGGCTTAGAAGTGGGACTGTGAAAAGGACTAATTAAGTTAGAAATGGCACCAGAGTGTGGTCTCTTGAAAAGGTGAATTTGTGGGCTGCAGTGCATTGCGAGGAAAGAATTTTTGTACTGCTTGTACAAAAAAAAAAAAAAAAAAAAAAAAAAAAGAGCTCTCTAGAAAGTGATAGATATATATTCTCAGACCTGAAAAACACCAATCTCACACTTTCTGGAGACACAGAAGTAAATGCTAGTACAAGGAAGAGTGATTTTATGGGGTCAGGTCATCCTAAAGGAATACAGAGGAAACCCTAGAAGGCAGCCCCCCAAAAGGGTATACGAAGCAGCTGGATGACAGGGGATCTAGAAAACCTTCCTTTGCTGGGTTACAGCTAGATCTTCTGAATCTCTCTTTCCAGGGTCCCATGTGGTAAATTAGCACTAATGAGACATTTAGATATCTGGGAAAACCTTGTTACAAAATTTAAAAGTCCATTATAAATGTAGGGAAAGGGGGGAAAAAGAAGGGAAAATATGTATGTTCAGTGGAATGCTTTTCATACCCTCCTTCAACACCACACAGTACTAACTAAAAATTATTATGTAAAAGACCAGCAACAGCTTCTTTTATATCCTTACACTGTATATATGCATGCAATGTATGCGCTTTACTGCAGCGCCTATGTAGTGAAGTAAGCGAATAAACTTACTTCTGTTTCAGAAAATGGGCCAGATCCTTAGCTGAGACAGCACAGGATCATTTCCACGGGGTTTAATATCAATTCTTTACTCCTGCCATGTTCTTCAGATTCACTGCTTTTATTAAGCTTGGCAGGCAGAAGGAAAGAAGCTTCCACTTCTCTTATCAGCATAATTAATCACAGCGCTGCTTAAGCCACTGAAATCTAACTAGGAACAGGTCAGGAACTGCTGGCCATAAACTCACTGAAGATTAGTCATCTATTCTTAGTAAATATCTAATAGGAGGAAACAGGGAAGGAAATGGAAAATGGAAATGGGCTCAAGACTCCTGTAGACTTCCTTGGTACGTTACAGAGGTGCATTCCTTAACCAACTTTTCACAGAAAGCGTTCTGATGTTTGTGTACAATTTGACGTTTGACTAAGAAGCCTTGTCAAAACTGACAGTGTTTAAGTAAGAAGGCACTGTCAAATTTGCCTGAAAATTCTGGGGGAATAAACAATGCAGATTGTTATACATTTATGCGGTGAACTATATGTTCATCTGGTATTTATGCAAGATTTCTAATTTAAAATAAAGAAAGAATGAGAGAAAGAGCGGGTTTGTGCTGGAGGCAAAAGCATTTCTAGTATGAATCTGCATGGAGCTAGAGGTTAGAATAAAGGAGTGTCAGCATCAATCAATTTACTTTCCAGTTAGGTGAAGTCCCAAAGTCAAATTTTAGTAAAAGTCAATAAAATTCACTTCCACTGAAACAGTATGGGCCACAGCAGTTGTGTAAAATCACACACTGGGCACACAACCATGACAGATGCAAATAGCAATTTGCTATCAGCTGGAGAGTAGCCACAAATTACAGCCCAAAACATGCAAAACAATTTTATCTTCAAGGTTTCACAGAAAGGCATAGAAAAGTAGGAAAAGCAGCTAAAAAGAGCAGGGAGCTAAACTTATGCAGTCTTATGTATCCTTTTGCAGTGTGGTTCCATTTTTTCTCTACAGCAAAACTTTGCTGAATGGGCACATCAGTATTAAAATAAATTGTGCTCATCATGGGAACTCAATTTATTCTCTATACTGTACCAAAAAAGCCTATGGTCTGAAGATTAACCAGTGTCTGTGGTTTATCTGTGTGCACCTGCTTTCTGACCAAATTACAGTGAACAATGTTTATACAGTTATTTACCTCATTATTGACACAGACTTCCAGAATCTCAAGGGTCATCAAAAGTTTGCAGGAAGTGAGTAAGTAAAATTGTTTGACTGAACCAGACTGCCAGCTCTCCACCCATTCAAGGTCAAATAGCTGCAGGGTTGTGTGTGGTGCAGTGGTTTGTGTCTTCTTTTCATCTGTGCTTTGGTGAAAACATTTTTCCTTGCTGGAAAAAAACCCACAAAAGATGTATCCCGTCCCTATTACCTGACAGGATGTTAAAAAATAAAGTAGATGCGGGTATGTACAAAGGATGGGATCAAGATCCTGGACAAGTAACAAAGTTTTGACAAGGTACCACTAATAGTTTATGATGAGACAAAATTATAAGTTTGACCTTTTAGCAGAAACAAAAGATGAAACAATCTTTAGGGCAGCACAACCACTTACTCCTCTGAAAATGAGAAGCTCTGATTATTATCCTAGCCTAGGGGGAAAAAGTGCAATTCAAAAATTGTTTGTTCTTCTGACAGTAAATCTTGACTGTTTTTAATGAAAGTTTCTCTCCTTCATGAAGTATTTCTTGCTGAAAAAAACAGGGCAGCACATTAATACAGGTCCTTAGATATCCTTAAAGTCAAGTTTAATTGGGGCAATTCCCTCCAGTGAATTGAAAGACAACATTCGTCTTAACTGCCTGTTTGGAATGCTAAACTGAAAGCAGGGCTGAAATGTCAAGGTAAAATAATGCTAACAATTATTCTGAATGTTACATTCCCCTTGACCTTGGAATTTAAGAGGCTGAGATGAAGGCCTTTTGTCAAAAGTCAGGAAGTCATCTGGAGACTTCATTGACATTTATGATTAATACAGTCTGGCAACATTAGGGGAGGAGATAGAAAATATGTGATTAGCTTCCAGCACAGGGTAATTTCACCTTATATTGTTGTGGGATCTTCAGATAAAGAGCACCAAACAACACATCAACTGCAATATTACTGCTAGTGCCCTTAGGTGAGAACATGAGCAAGCTTAATGCAACAACCATAATCTCTATTAAACGAAATTCATACCACTGCCATGAAAGAGAAGAAAATATTTTCCATTTCATACTAGTAATGATTTCTCGTAAGTCACAAAAAATGGGGCACAAAGCTTCACTATTATGTCTTGTTACCACAGAAGATTTTCCACTTCATTTGCAACTTAACACCAGAATGATAACCCTGTGAGGTGAAGATTTTATATATTAGTGTCCTGAAGAGACTCTTGTAGACTTTATTTGCACCTCATATGTGACAGAAACTGCTTCTGCTTTAAGTCTTTTATAGTCAGTGCCAGAGGAGACTCTGTACACTCACCTTCCATAAAAAACAGTGGAAGATGACAGCGCTCCTTTCATTAGACCACACTCCAGGTAAATGAAACATCTGCAGCTGGGGACAAAAGGCAGAATGAAGGCAAGTATTTGTTAACATTAGCAGAGTTAACCCTTGCTGCAAGCTAAGGAGATAATTTACTGACCCTTCAGGCTTGGCAACTTACTCTTTTAAAAATGTCTTATGAAATTTTGCCATTTTAAGTTTATAGAAAGAGGTGCATTTGAAGATATAACCCTAATGAGGATGCTGGCAAGTAAAGGTCCCATCAGAACATGCCCTAACATGCCCTAGCAATGACATGCACTGAAAAGCAGGTCTCATCCTCTGTCCTGATTCAGCGGTAGATCTTAACTCTAAGGCTTGGAAATAAAACAAGAGAAAGAAAGTAAGGAAACATTGTGCAAATTTTTTAAAGTTAGCTTGGAACTAAAATAATTTGAATTAATAGGGATACTTCCCTTTGGAGCATGTCTACGGGGCGTGTAAAAATAACATATTTTCTCCAGCTATGTTTTAATTTGGTCCATACAAATCTTAAATGTGTATTTGCATAATGAAATCCTACAGCTCATAAAGCACATTTTAGACTATTGAATAAACAGCAGAACTTTTAAAGATGGTCCAAATAATGATTCCAGTCCCTAGATGGAGAGTTTATAGTCTTTAGCTTATTAAATGCTCCATGTGATCATCCTAAAAAACATCTGAAAATCCCATTAATAAATTTTATTAAAAGGAGTTTGCAATTATTCTGGCATATTGAGGACTTTTACATCTGATGCATCCTCTCTGAACTAGACATCTTTATGAATTTCTTCTGCAAAATGCTTTTCACTCTCAAAGTTTATTATTCAACTCGTGAATTTTCTATTAAATGCAAACAGGATGAGACCACAGAAAGGGTTAGTGCTCTTCAATTTATGAAAACTGAGTTAATATTTTGACTTACGAAATCAGTAAATATTGTGCAGACGTTCCAAAAAGAATAGAAATACATAGCCTAAATAAAGCAGACCAGATTTTTTGAAATGAGGGAAAACATAGAGAGTGCTACATGACTGTTCAATTTTAATATTCAGTTACTGCTACACATATGTACATGAAGCAGCTCTCTGCATATGTCAGTACAGTGGTAGGCACTAAACCAGCCATCTGTGTATTCTATATCCTCTTTACATAAATATAGTAATTGCCAGTTTATTCTCTAGGAATATTTGCATAGTTTTCCACATTCTTTTCTAAAAAAAAAAAATCCTCCATAAATTCAGCATGTAACTGAGTGTTTTCACATACACAGAGCAGAGCTTATAATTTACAACTAATTTGCATTAAAATATCAGTGCTATCAGGATTTCTCCAATGGAGGACTGATCTTTGAAAGGACAGCTACCTTTCCAGTCACCTCAAAAATTAGGCATAATCTGGAGCACAACCATGTATGTGCGCCTCTTTCCAGCACTGGCAGCCCTGAGGGTTTAGAGTACAGAAAAAGCCAACTGCACCTTCACACTTCATTCTCCAGGAAACTGAGTGAGATCACAGGAGGATGAAAGTATGAGATTAACTGGAGCTGCCCAGAATGTGCTGTAAAAGTCATTAAGCACAGAAAAGAAGTTGGCTGGCAAAACACACAAACTCCTGAGTGAAACAGTCCACCTGGTCCAGTCTGTCAGACATGAAAGACCCATGAAAGCTGCTGCCAGACTGTTTTCTAACCTCTCCCAGTTGGAAAATGGCCAAAGCAAGGCTTTACTAGAGATGGCTTTGCCCATAAGAGACTAAGACCCACAGACCCATGCATTTTTTCCCAGTGACAGTTCCTGCAGCAGCAGGGACCACCAGTGGGAAGGGAGCACTGATCTCTTCCCCAGCTGGGCAGCATTTTGAACCACGCTTGGGCTCTGTGAGCAGCCAGCATACCACAGCTTGGAAACACTCGGAGATTCAACCAAGAGTAAAAGGCAAACATTTGAGTCAATAGCCCATTGCCCAGATCAGAAATGCTCTTGGGAACTGAACAGGAAGCTGCATGAGGAAGGAAGCGCAGGTTTAGTGACAAGTGCTTAGCCAAGGCTCCCGAGCCTGTCTTCCTCAGCTGCTGCCAGGAGCATTGGCTAATAATCCCCATAATCTCTAATTCAAATGTTGTGCAGTGCTCACACACGACACCTTACATGTAAGTAGTTGCAGTATAGAGAGGGCAGTATCATGGCTACAGATTTTTCTCAAGCATCTGCAAGTACATTTTGACACAAAGTGAACATGGGCTTAATCTGTGTTTTTGTACAAATAAAAATGTTAGCAATGGGATGTTACCATGACAGATTTCAGGGGTGTAAGAGGTAGATGGGAGTATGTGGTTATGGTCCTCTTATTCGTGAGGGGCAAATACATTGGCAAATACAATTTTGAGGGGATGAGGCTGTGTAACAGAAAAGGGTGAACATGCAACAAAGGGAAGAGTCCCTGGGCCAGTCACCCCACAAGGTATCTGTGGCTTCCGCCATCTGTGGATGCTGTGAGTATATTTGGCCCTGAAGACATTAAGATTGGGAACTCGAGGCCTGAATTTCCAAAGGTAGATGTTTCCACAACTCTCTCTGTAATTTCTTCACAAGGCTCAAAGCAGGTGAAGGGAAAACAAAAAACACTGGTACAGCACTTCATAGTACTGCAAAAGCTGGGCATCTACTACTCCACAGAGGATGATGACTTCTCCACAGTGGTAATATTGTGCTGCATGTGAAGAAATAGTTCATGGAATCAATTCCTTTGGTGGGGAACAACCTCGATAAAATGACAACAATAACAACAATTGGTACTTTTCTACTTGGAAATTTTCAAGCACCAACCTTACAACTGAAGGTGTCATTCACAAATTTCTTTCATTGATGAATCTTACTGAGTTTCCAAACAGCACAAAGGACCACACAGTTGTAAGATATTAATGTACTTGTGCCATGGAGGCTAAAAGTACCTCAGTAGTTTCAGTGTTCTCAGCAAAAGTACTCTAAGCAAGTCAGTAGGAAACCCTGAAAGTGGAGCTTGGATTTCCTGCTTTGGTAGATACAGGACATTTCTACAGGCTGAACACAACCTTTGGGACCCGTGGTTAAACATCTGCATATTCAGCACCGAGCTAGTGCTCAGATTACTTAGGCGACAGCTTTAGGAGACAACTAGTGTTGAAAATTACCTGAGCTAGTCAGCACATCTTGCTTTAACACCTGTGGCTAAAACAGAAAAGAGCATTTATGCATAAAATGTCAGGATTACGGAAGCATAAGTTTATTCAAAACAGCCAGTGCCACAGTATTCAGACAAATAACCCCCAAAAAAGCATTTAATAAAAAAAAAAAATCAATGCCAACAAAGGTATTAAAGTCTAAAGAAATGTAGGCTGGGGTTTCTGAAAGATACTGCATGCTTCTACGAGTTCCCTAAACCATACCTATCCTGGAGGCAAAAACCTGAAACCATTAAAAATACATAAAAATGAAAACAATGCCTGGAGGGCTTCCCAAACACCCATGTCCTCCACAGTGTCCTCATTGCATCTCCTTAATTAACAAAACCTGATTCTTCACCAGTTCTCCTGGGAACTTTCAAGTTCTTTGCTTAGGCTCTGGCATGGGTTTCAATGCCCAATGATGCTTCAATTGCCCAAGTCAACAGGGCTTATCCATGTGGTTCTGACAGGGTTCACTACTGTTTCTTCCCTCTGTTCTTCTAACAAAGAGCAAGTACCACAGTATTGTCTGTCTGAATTGTAAGAACAGGGCAAACTTCAAAGAAAAGGAGTTTTAGAGCTATAAATGGTCTCTCTACACAACTCTCCTACCTATTCCCTGTGAAAAGAGTTCAGGAGCTTCAAGCTCCTCAGACCTTTCAGTAAGGTTTTTACAGGAGGAAATAGCTTCTTAGCAACTCCTTTGCCCTGATCTGAAAGACATTTTAAATTCTTTATAGTCCTTCTGCTTTCCAGTAAAAACAAAACAAGCTGTTTAACTTCATTGCAGCCTGACAGTTAATAGCTCCTGTATTGTCTCTTAATCACACTGAAATGTCTGTTGAAGGATGTATCATTGTTTTAACTTCCTGCTAGCTTTTTTCTTACACAGCCTGCCATTAAACTAAATTAACTGTATTAGTATTGTAACCATAATTTACAAGTTTTTAAAGATACATGACACAGTCCTTTAAAATCCTAAGTGGCCCACAAAGAAGGTGAATGAGACAAGGGTTATTCTATGTCTCTGGGAAAAAAAAAAAGAACTAGGGGAGCATAAATGGAAAAGGCAGGTAGGGGGTTCAAAGCCAAGAGAAAGGGACACTTCTTTACACATTGTGTTGGGGACTGTTGCTGCACTCTCCTTGCCGTGGAATGTTAAAATTTACCTGGCTCAGAAAAACCTGGAAAATTCCTGGAAAAGAGTTTACACAAAGACTTGCTTTGGCCCAGACAGTCCTTGAACTATGAGTCACTGGAGCCTGGGAAAATACTGTTGAGAAATATTGCTGCATACTCACCTTGCTTGCACCCTTTTGTCTCTGCATTCCCTCCTCCCATCACCCTGTTCCTGGGGGCACTGCATTGCTATGTGCAGGCACAGAGAAAGCTCCAAGTTGACCTTCTGCTCCTCACACCCATGCAACACTGAGGCCTCAAACTGAAGATGTGTCTGACATTAAGTTAACAAGAATGGATATTACATTAGATTTTGGCTAAAAGGCCAAGAAGTGATGTGGAGGCAAGATAGAAAATCTGATCCAGAATGGCAGTTCCGATGGTCTCATTATGGAACTGGTCCATTCGCTGTCTCTGCGTAGAAAATCAAGGACTTCAAAGCACAAAGCCACTGTTTTGTACTAAAGCCATTACTGGTGTGAGATACGAATGAGTGGAAGAAATATGTTCCTTCATCTTTTCCCCCAAGTTTTAAAGTGCACAAGATTGCATTCTAGTACTTGATAATTCCTTTTGTATCCATCCTAACTACTAATCCAATTTGCTTCTTTTCCTCATTTTTCCTTAGTTCCACAACATTTCAGCACACCCCCCCATTCCCTCAGTGAATCTCACTTGATTGCTATAAACACAGCTCTTCTGTGTTTCTCAATCTTCATCTCTCTGAAAATAGGAATGTATTTGGCTCTTTGACCTCCCTACAAGACTTGTATTGTATCAATCTGATTTTTAACAAAGAAGTTTTGGTCAGAGAAAAATTAGTGACTCATCCAAAGTCTGTGCTATTCATGGAAAAGAAGATAAGCAGGTACCCAACTGCTTGTGCTGTGCTTTATCTATAACATATTGCTGCATCCTTGGGACTGGAACCCATAGAGAAATCCTTCTGTTATTATTAGTCTGAAGGCAGCTTCCTTCATCCACTTGCCAAATGATGGCAAATCCAGCAATTCTAGGTTCCTGAACAAAGTGATGAGGCTCAACCAGTACATCACATCCTTTTGGGAAAAAGGATTTTAAACCCCCTTTAACCGTGAGTAACTTCTCAGTGAAATAAATATATCCTAACTCCATGGGACAAAGCAATAAAATTCAGGGACTCTTTCACCCATAGGTTCACAAATGCTCCTATATTCTAGGCTGAAACAAATGGTCAGCGAGGATGGGATGCGAGAGGGACCTGAGGTGTCCACACACCAGTGGTGTTGCCAGTTAGCTGAACCTGCAACCTCCATATGCTGCAACTCACTTTGTGCCAATTATATAATATAGGTCCATGCTGTCAAACACCTGACTCAAAAAATATTCCAATAACACCAGTTCACTTCATCTTTTTTGTACCAGACATTACACACAACACCAAGTTTGCACCAGATCTGCCCGTAAGTATCCTTTCAACATTCCTTTTTTGAGATTCTTCTCAACCAGAGTGAGTATGAACTGTCTGCAGATGGTGGTTACCCTTAGATAAATCCTGATAGGTACCAGATATCTGCAGTCAAGATGCCATTTTTATTAAATAAGAAAAGACAAACATCCCATTTAAAAGAAAACTAATAACTTTTGAGAAAAAGCTTGATGAGATGATACAGTACTATAAGCTTTTGTTGTGGGCAAACAGAATCCTATAGTTCAAAGTAATTATCTCATCAAGTTCCACCTCATTAGGATTGAAACTAGACATCATAATGAACAGTGGACTAATAATTCACCAATGAGAATTTGGTTTTATTCCAGCTTGATATCTTCTTTGTAATACATTTGTTGGTTTCAGCTCATCACCCCCAACTTCACTGGACAAGATGACACACCTCTTCATTTTCTATTCATCATAAGCCCATGGGTGAATTAGTAAATTAGATTAAATTTCCTTTCCCAGTGCCAGAGGGGCACTGGGAAATTTGCATGAGCTCCCTTCCCAGGACAAGGCGCGTGGAGAAAAGGGAGAAGCAGGAATTGTCGGAGCAAGTTCAGTTTTGCCCCCTGGACCTTCTGCATTTTTGTGGAGGAGGGCAGAATGCATCAACACACCCTCTCTTCCACTCCAAAAAGATAGTGCTATGATGATAAGTGGGAGATCCCTTCAGAAATTAAAGGTGGTTAGAAAATATTTTGGGACATTAAGAACTGTCTGCAGCAGGACAACTTTGTGGTAGATAGGAAATGGCCGAGTACAGATTATGGAGTCATTAGTCATGCTATCACTAAGAGGATTAAATTTTGCTACTTTCTTTTCCTTAATATCCTTCTCCCCACTGTGATTTTTTTTTTTTTACCCCTGCACCTGCCCTCTAGATATTAGATAACCTGAACATGAAAGAGAAGAACCTTTTTGACAGTGAAGCTGAAATCCTCCTGTTTTGTCATGCATTCAAATGGGAACCAGACCAACTGAATCCTGACCTACTTATCAGACTGAAACTCCTGCTGGGAAGTATCAATAAAAAGACCCACTGGGAGGTCATTCAGACTGGTCATGGTTATGATGGGAATTGTGAAAGAAAGGGTAGCTATAGTAATAAAAATCCATTTTTATGTGGCCTTATTTCTTTAGTATGTACCTATCCAAAGTGTGATAACTTTCCCTTGCAGTTTTCCTTTAAAATAAGCTTCCAGGTCAAGTTCCAGTGACTATAAATAAGTCTGCCTCATTAATCAGACTACAGCACTTAATGGACCACTTAACAGAAATTGTTTCTCTGAGGGTGGCCAAGGGTCTTCACTGGCAGTAAACATGAAATGGCTGAAGGCCTGACAGTGTCCCATCATGTTTACCACACTCCTTAGAGTGTGTGAAGTGGTTTCAGGCTCTTTGAAAAATTATTTTTAGCCCACATAAGGTAAAGTAACATAATCTCACTGGAGCTTTCACTAAAAACTTTTTGAAGTGAAAGATAAAAGCCTTGCAGCTCCAATCCAGCACAGATGCAGTGGGTAGCAAAGCAGGCTCCACACTTGCTCCTCAGCATGCGTGTTCCTACCCAGCCTTTACCCACAGTGGGCACAGGGAAGGGGTTTTCAACATCCCTGTGAACAGCTGAGTGCCTGGCCTGTTTCTGCCTTTTTAAAATGAGCCCCAGCTGAGAAGTCTCTGTCCTGCATTACATTTTTGGCAATTTCTTCAGGGTGAGGCAAGTTGTTTCTCTCTGCAGGCCTCTAATCCCTCCCCGTGCTGACTTGACATCAAGGATAAACACTTCACCAGAGAGGCCCATGATGAGTTGCATGTGAAGGTCATGCTACCTTCTGCCATCCTTTCCCAATTTTCCTATGGGTCTATGTACACTTTTAAATCTGAGGTCATCTCTATGCTGGTGCCAACTATTATTACAAATGCAAAACATTTTAAATGTGTGTCTGCACACGCACTATGTATTTTTTATACATATATGTCAATGTATTTATGCACATACTATGAAAAAAATCCATAAATTAAAATTACAGTCTCTTAATTTTAAAAAATAATCAGATTCAGGCAGTTGAGCACACTGAGGGATCAAAAGAAAAAAGAAAGGAATAAATATCTTTCCACTTTTGAAATATAGCTGGAGGGTAGCAATCACTGAGTTAAATTCTCTGGTCTGTATTATGTAGAAGGTCAAACTACACAATTGTAATGGTCCCTCTTGGCTTTAAATGCCTATGAAAAAATATGGCACAGCTTTGCTTTTGCAGCAGATAGTAGAACATTTCCTGTACCCACCATGTCAGGAGCCTGTGCCTGATATCTGCCAGGGCAACAGATATTTTTATTGGTAATTTCAGATTAAAAATATTAAGTGCAGCAGTCAAGAAATTCACAGAACCAGTCAGTGTTGTTTTTAAAGACCTTGTCTATGATCTCATAGTTTCTACTAAAGCTGATGCTGTTTCCATGGCATTTCTGATTAACCAGTGACCGAGCTTCTAAACCGTTTAAATTTTTATTAATATAAGTTGAAATATATTTGTGATTTATACACTTTCTACCCATTTATGCTGACTAGACCTCATTTAGAAGAAGTAACCTTCAGTTTCTTAACTGAGGGCACTGTACAAGCCTCTAAAGCACAATACAGCTTCCACAGCAGGAAGCTTCTTCTTTGTACAACACAGGTAATATCCTACACATCCCAGCTTCTCTGTGTCTCATGATAAACCTCTCCCATTGGCAAAACAGACTTAGCTGGAAATGTCCTGATATCATCCAACGGTGTTTATTTTACCTTATCATTAAAATGGTTATTTTATGTTCTGTCCAAAGGGTAGCGGGATCTAGAAAGAAGTAAGGTTTTGACAGAAAATCCAACTCCAGAGTATTTTCTTCCGATGGGGCTTTGGTAGCATGAAACAGAACTGCTGGCTTGTGATTTGGTAACATAATTTCTTGATTTTGAGTGATTTTGAATACACATTACATAAATATTTATCAGCATTTTATAATTTTGCACCTAATTTTAAACATCCTTCTCCACTATTCTGCCCCAGAGGCATAAGCGTACGTCATAAAGGTAGAACTAGACAAATAGCAAGAGAAAATACCACAAGACCATACATAAACAACAAAGATAAAAGACTTTTTTTGTGCTTGGTGGAAAGGGGGAGAAGTGCAAGTGATAAGACATACACAGGGACCAATATTTAGTTTAAAATATTTCTGCATTTCCTTCAGATTTTTGGAAGGGGGAAACGATATCCAAACCAGGTGGGCATGGGCTGCGTCATTTGAACAACACAGTTTAAATGCTAGCGCTCTTCCAATTAATATGTTGCAGCACAAGGTAATGGAAGACATTCCAATACTATAGTTTCATCTTGAGAGAGATGCTCAAAGATATTTTTTTCCTGGATCTTGGAAGGTAACATACGAGTGGCTATTACCATAGTCACTGTCAAGTCAAAATTCTTTCAGGGAGAGGATACACCACTTTGAGCATCTAATGACATCTTTGCCTGAGCTTAATTTTTTGGTTATAAGTATATTGCCTGCCCTATTGTTCTTTGTGAAATAAAGCTGATGAGCAGGGCATATCTTGAAGGGATTTAACACTTCTTATAGCAGGATTTCCAACTCCTTGCATTCAAACATCATGACTCAGTCTCTCTAAAATCATAAGATTTTATTAAATGTAAAATGTAATTATCCTGTGGTTTAGCTTTTTTTTTTTTTTGCTAATTCACTTTAAAAGAAAGGAAAGAACTCTTGTGTAGACACTTCAGCAGTGTTTCCAAGTATTTCTTGGCAACCACAAGGCACAGAAATGTGCTTCAAGAAAATGCAAGCTAAGATCCTCATAAATCCAGGTGATAGGTACTGGGGTTTGGTGAAGAAGATTCTGAAGTCATCCAAGCTCACAAGGAAATATGATGCAATTACAGAAGGGAGCAACTAAAAAACTCAGCTCTTCTAACACTCCTTTAAGTCCTCCTTGACTGTCAAAGAATTCACTTTCTTCTTCTCTTATCCCAGCTAAGCAAATTCCCAAGCTCTTTCCATAGGCTATGGCACTTCTGCCCCATACAAACACCCACGGTGCTGAGATTCAAGGAAATAGGGATATCTCTGATTTGCTGTTTAGAAAGCTCACTCACCTTGCTAAAACAAATTTTGCAAAGCTTTCTGGGAATTAGGGATAAAACCGCAAGAGCCCCAACATAAAGCCCACCAGAACAGCAGTGGCAATGCAAGCCCATGCTTCCCTGACCACCACTGATGCCTTGAGAGGCCACCTAAAAACAGAGACTAGACAGGAGTAAGGGAATAAAGGTAGGTATTAATTTGAAAGGCCTTCAGAGGTACCCCTGGGGAGCCAGAGGCTATTCTCAAAATGGACCCCAAGATGGACGATAGGTCACGAGTTCTTCACACTTTTATAGGTTTGATTCATTTGCATAGCAGGGTTAATTCTCCAATTAAAGCTTCAGTTAATGATGTAGTTTCCCCAAGCTCACCCCCCTCTTAAGATGTTGGTTTGCACATTTTGGGCCTAGGACAGTCTGGGTGTCCTTGGAGAGCAGGCCTGGAGAGGCTTTGTTATGTCTACCTAGCATGAGAGGGCAGAAGTTAACAGGCTACAAGAAACTTCAGAGTTACACACTAAACAGTACAGGATTTGAAAAATATGAAAGTTAAAACCTAAGGCATCACCATGAAGTACCACAACACTTTTATAGAGCGAAATGATGGGAGTTGCAAACACAGGTTTGCTACCCCAGCCATACAGACTGAACAGAGCAAGTGAAGAGCCTGCCAGTCTTGCAGCTGATGTGCTCCAAAGGCCACAGGTGAGGACAATACAGTGCATTAAAAATGACCACTCACCACCAGACTAATCAATGACATCTCTAAACTGCTTATTGAAGTTGCCATAGCAGCCTTCCCAAATGGAAAGTGCAACTTCTCAGTGCAGAGAGTACCTCCTTCTTTTTCTTTTTTTAGACTTTCTGAATTTTCCATGGAGTTCTGTCAGAAATGCTAATATTTTTTTCTACTTCTATTTATTTTAACCAAGTTTCAATAGTTGAGAAGACAGGATAAAAGGAAAAATTAACTCCTAACAGATAGGAGCAGTTATAGTCCACAGTTATGTAGGGGTTTTTTGTTTGTTTGTTTGTTTGTTTTTATTTTGTTGGTGTAGTAGGTTTCTTCAGCTATGAGCCTGATTGAATTAGAGATCAACGAACACACTCTTCTGAGGCTGATACAGTTTTTTTTTCTTGATTTAGAAAATTGCACAGTTGCAAGCAGGACTTCCCCCCTCACAAATTTGTTCCACAGTCCACACAATAATTGGATGTTGGTGCAGAACTGTTCCACACCTTTGGCAGATGTTGTGCCTTCAAGAAGGACTATTCAGTAGTCCTCCTGGGCACAAAGAGTCAGGCTGAGAAAATTCATTTTGAAGACTACAATATCATCAGCCTGCTAAGAATGATCTTTTACTTCTCTTATGATCTTCAAGGCATTATTAGAGCATGGAGAAATCATACTCAGTCCATTTGGAACGTTTTACTGATGACAGTGAAAAATGGTTATGAAAAAATAAAGAAAGTAGATCTTCATTAAAAAAAGAGGCAAATTTTTAAACATTGTTTCCAGAAATCTGATATTTAACCACAACCTACTGTTCCAGGACAGCCAACAGACTGAAGAGATAGATTGGGAAAGTAGGAAATACTTGACCCAGTTTCACAGTCAGAGAAAACCTCAACTTTCACTAACAAGAAAAGAAACATACATCAAATCTACTGCCAGAGATGAGGAGAAATTTGAAGCACAAATCTTAAATATTCCAAATCATGGTAATGACAAATCAAAAGGAAAAATATTTATTTTTAATGCTATTTTCTTGTGATTATCTTAAGAAAGATACCATCACATAGAAGTTATTTTTGAACACAGAGCACTGTGTTTCTTGTATATTCAGGACTGCATCTGTTTCCCAGGCCAAAACGGGCATTTGTTCTACATATTAGCCAAATCCCTGGTTTGTAAAGTGCAAACGAAACCTCCACAAGAGCCAAATGGATTTCTCCTGGTATGTACCTGAACACCACCCAAAGCCTGCACTGCTGAGCCCTTGTGTCCTCAGCGCAGTGATGCCCACTCAGGACACCACGTGTACACAAGACTGGCCAAGGGAGGCTCTACGACCACTTTAACATGGCAGTCCATGAAGTGTTCCTTTTGAACATAATTTCATAATGTCCTTCTATTTGTTAATTTGATTTGGCCTTGCTTTCAGAATGCAAATGAAGGGCTGTTCAGCTGGCTTTTTTTGCCAGGCCTGCTCCTGTTCCTCATGCCCCCTTCCTCTCTGCTTTTTGGTATTTATACCTGCAACACTTTACAGTTGCATAAGTGTAAAGCAGGGTGTCCTTCTGGATTTTCACACATCTGCCCACGTGAAATTACCTCATTAGTAATTACCTCATTGTTAAAGTCAAAATGAAGCTAACATGGATTGCTTTTGCAGCCTTGTTACTTCAGAATGTCTTAAGACAGTATAGAAGGGTGCATACCAGTAAAACGTGTTTTCCAGAAAAGGAAACTGATTTTCTTGTGTATTCCTTGCACGAGCTTTATCTCCTCCCCCATGTAACAAAACTTAATGTGGGATGAGCCTTTTGTCACTTACTTTTAACTTACATTGAAATATGGCATGGTTCTTACCTTGGGAATAAAAAATTATTTTTGTCAGACTAACAAAAAGTTTATCCATTTTATTTCTCAGAGGCTTTTTAAGATTGCAAGACTCTAACCTTTTTCTATCACACTTCTGTCCAGTATGGCTGCAAAGAACATACAGGCTCTGATTTCCAACTTGTTCCACTTGTTTATACATATTTAACAGAGAAGAAAATGGAGAAGGCAGAAGTGAAAAAAAAATAAAGAAAAAGATTTTCCATGGTCACAAAAGCCAGTCATAGAAGCACAGCTGGGTGTCGGATCAGGATCTCTTGGCAGCCAGCCACAAGAGATGCACAACAGAGAAAAAACATTTCCTGTAAGGAAGCATTTGATTTTCAAAGCTGCATGAAATGTTCACAAGAAAACCATGTAAATGCCCATTGGATTGAGGGGTGGGGAGGGGAGGATTTCATTAGTAACTGGAAGCCCTCTCTTGTTTCACCAAAAGATTTGCTCGTCACAAGCATTGCCAGCTAGCCTGAGGTGATTTTCATGTTTGGTATCAAAACCAAGCAAACATGAAGTCTCTAGCAGTTTCGATGTGAATTTGCTTTGAAGTTCATTTCAACGCGACACAAGTCAAACTCCACGGATAATGAAGGATTTCAATTCCTATAGAAAGGCACCAATGTTTTCCTGAGTCTCTGCAAAAGGAAAGGACAAGTTTCTGTGATGTGCCAGCAAGTACAGCGGTGCTGTAGATACACACTTACACTGCATGCAGCTGTGAGGGCTGAAGACATTCCAGCTGCTCCTCCTCTCCCACACCCCGGCTGCTTGCCACCAACCCACTGCTAGGATTTACTGCCCCAAAGGCACTCCAGCAGGCCCACAAGTGCTCCCCCCCAGCCTGCAGCAGTGCACACCCAGCCCTGCCAGTCTGAGCCACCAATAAAGCAGAGATAAGCTGATGAATCTGTGTTGCAAGAGATGAAGGCGTGCTTGCACCATCCTTGCCATCAGCCAGGTAGGAGCAGAAAGAGATGGAACCTCTTCTGACTGTGGACAAGCTGAGTGGGGAGTATAAAGATACCAATTACTCTGCTTTTCTTCTGGATTCCTGGTTTCACCAGGAGGAGGGCGATGACTTTACTGTGTTAGTACACTTAGAGCACTTTGCTTTTACAGCTGCACTCCTGCTGCATAAGGATTTACTACCAAAGTGTTTAAGGAGCCCTTTCCACAGACCATATTCCCCTTGTGCTATGTGCTGTACCTGGGCCAAACAGTGTGACAGTCCCAATCCCAAAGCATTCATGGCCTGTGCATAAAATGGTGGGACAGAATGGCCAGAGAAGGGAGTAAAACAAGAAAATTTCAGACAGCCAGGAAGTCTTTTAAGAGGCAACATGGAAAGGAAGAGCCTTATGAATGGATGCTAAGAGACAAAAGAAGCTGCTTTGCAGAGCTCCACAGGATGCTCCTCCTGAGTATGAAAAGTGTTTATAAATGGAACGAGTGCTCAAAGAAGACCAGGACTTTGTGTTAATAGAGGTGGAAGCTAGCTCTTCAATGCTGAGGAGGTGATTATAGGTAGGGAGAAGACAGGTCATGATAAGCCTTGAAGTAAAAACAAGTAGCTTAATTTTCAAGAGCAACCAGTGGGAAAGCACAGATAACAGACAACACGGTTAAATTTAAGCGTTGGGAAAGTTATCTTTGCAGGAGCACTGGGGATTGGTATGGTACATCTGTCAGATTTGTGACAGGATGAGTACAGTGATTGATCCATAAGATAACAAGAGCTGAAGTTGTAACAGCAAAGTTGTAGTTGTCTGGGTTGAGAGAAAAGGATGTACTGCATAGATGGCATGCAGAATGAACTTAGGAGACTGAGTTACAAATGAAAGGGATGTCAAAAAGAGTGAGCTTAAAAGAGGAGGAGGTGACTCAGATTCACATCTTTCCTAATGAGGAAGGTGCATGGCACTCTTCATGCAAAATAAGATAGTGTGCCTGGGTCATACAGGCATTGCTGTGGCTTGCCACAGGAACACCAAAGAGCCAGTGCCAAAGGAGTTCTGTGGCTCTGGGGCTGAACAGCATCGTCTGGCTTCAGTGCCCACAGGGATCAAAGAAGGATAGACAGGAGTGGAGAGTATAATGAAATATAAGAGCAGAGACAGTGGCACCTGGAGGAGCCACAAAGGACTGCTATGGACAGTATGAATACAGAGTTGCAGGGGAGAGGTGTGGAAGGTAGGCAAAGGAAGGAAGGAAGACAGCACCTGTGCTCACTTTTCTGCTACAGAAATACCAACACACAGCAGAGTGTCCTGTAGGATGAACGCTGCATTAACGGCAAAGCTGCATCTCTTACCAACTCAGCACTAACACTTCCCTTGCCAGTGTTCCTTACATACAACCAACAAAACCAGAGTACTCCTCAGAGTGTTTTCCACTTTCTGTGTGTTAGTGGCACAGGAGTGTCAGTCCGAAGTGGCACCATCATAGCCCTGTTCACGTCACACTTGTGACAACATTGCTCTGTCACGAGCCATGCCCCTGCTTACCTCCATGGTGCTGGAGTTCTTGGCTTCCCACAGCAGTGTGGCCAGGCCGCTCACTGAGAGAAGGAAGGCAGGCCCTGTCACATCTCTCTGCCCTCAGAGACATCCCTGGTTCTGGATGTGTTTTTGCCAGCTCCACCGTACACATTCCAGCCAAGTATATCCATGCCTGGAGACCTGGCTGGTGGTGGGCACTGTACACCTCGTGAGTTCATTAGTGCTGTCATTAATCAGGACAGCAAGCACATGGTAAGTCAGTCACATAATATTAAGCTGAATTCTTGGTCCTCTGCTTTAAGAAATAGGGCTTCCAGCAATTTCTCCTCCTCAGATCCAGTGCTGTTCCTATTCTACAAAGTTCCCCACCCCATGCTTACTTCAGCATGATCCCAGATAGAGAAAACAGAAAGGGGAAAACAACAGCTTTGGCGAGTAAAATAGCTTGGATGCAAAATACAGAGGTTGCACAAGATTTTATTTACCTCTTGGTAAAAAAAAAAAAAAAAAGAAAAATAGAAGAGGATTTGAAAAAAGGCCTGAGAACAGAAAGCTTTCACCTCTTAGAAGAGTTACTTCTTGATAAACTTGGATCCACACTACTCTTGGGTAGAGCACAAGCATACCTTAGTTATCTGCACCTTGGCTCATGTTTCCCCAGCAGCCAGAACCCCATTCCCCTAAGTTCTCCTGCTACCTCCTGCAGCAAAATGGCACCAAATGACACCTGGTTATGCCCAAACTATAATTTCTGCCATGAGGATGAGGAATGCAGTAGAATGCCAAAGGCATTGTGCTTATGTAGGACAAGAGGTCTTTCTTTTGATTGCCTTGTATTTTTGCTGGGGTGTGAAACAGAAATCTGTCCATGCCTGTTCTGCTTCCTGCTGTTAAGAGGCTGCTCAATAATTCAGTTATCTCCCCCCAAAGGAAGCTCCGCTGTCCTGCTGCTTGCTCAAGCCAGTTACTGCTGCTCAGCAATGAAGTCTGAAGTGCCACAGACTTCCAGGGGCCCCTTTGGCACCAGATCTTTTGTATTCCAGTGGCCAGCAGCAGCTCCTTAACTCTTTGACAGCCAAAGCTCATTATCATTTTTATATGATTAAACAGTGCTGCTCATTCTCCTCAGTAGATTATCACAGCAAATTGATGGTTATTTGAAGGAACTGCCACAATAGGAGACAAAACACTGGCAACAGATAAAACAAAAGGATGCACACAAAGCTCTTTAATTAAACTCCATGAAGGGATATGAATTCTAGCAGAGATTTTAGTTACCCTGCTGAGTCTCTTTCTGATTAGCTACAATGCATCTGCTGGCTTTCCTAGTATCCATCTGTACTGTTAAAGAGAAATTTATTCTGGCTATGGAAGATGACCTCAAAGATGTCAGTTGTGGATAGTCTAATAGTTTATTTATGTTGACAAAGTGGTTCTGAGTTCTCCTTGATGTGTTGAAGTGAAGAACCATCCTCTTTACATATAACAATGTGCTTAATATGTGCACACACACAAAAATAAAAATTCCCACACACAAATAACCCTGAAAAGCTAACAAGAAAGCCAAAAGAGGTTGGAAAGCTGTGAGGGAAAGGATTTTTTCTCCAAGTTGCTAAAACTTCTTACCACCATAGTTACTTTTTTTCTGGCATGCATCATCTGTTTCCCCCTCATCCTGCCCCACCTCCTTCCCTCCAGCATCCAGGTGCAGAAACTAAAGTGAAGGCTAATGAATGGGACAAGGAAAGAAAGTCATAGGATATATACTATAAAGCATATTAATAACAAGTTAGGCTGTTACTTTGAAAATTTAAAATTAAAAAAAAAAGAAAAAAGAGAGAAAGAATAAGAATTGAAAACTGAACTGTCATGGAGCATTTGTAAGAGGCAGTGCCACAAAACCCTTTGGGGCTTTCCACTCAGGTCATAAGGGATCTGGTTCAAATCACATTGGTCCTTAATCCACAGGTAATTGACAGCACAGCTCTAAGTGACTCAGTGTGGAATACTGCTGCAGTGCTCATTAATACTGCAGACCTTTCACCAGAATATTTTTAGTTACATGCACCCTTTTGGCTCTACAGAGCCTATTGAGACAATAGACAATTTGCACGTTTATCATAATTAATTACCTGCTGGCAGAATAAAAGCCGTTACCATCCAGTGTCCAATTCAGAGGAAAGTATTTGATGGAATAAGGCCAGACTAAAAGATGCACACACAGCCTCAAAACACTCATGAGAAAGGGTTGTTCCCTGTGCTAAACGTGGAGTGGGGTTTTTTCGCTCAGAGCCCCAGGAACTTGGGTGGATGAAAGACCTCTTCCTCATCCCTTATGGAGCTCTGAAAATATCCCAGTTCTGCCTAATTTATACAATCCAGTCTTCAGGGTCCTCCTCAATTGCCAATACCCTACTGTGAAAGCTCCATTAAATCTTTTATTTATTTGTCCATAGAGGCCACTGAAGAATGTCACAAGGTATTTGCCTTTCCAAAGTGGGTTCAGCTAAACATGAATGAGGCCCTAACATTATTCTGGATAAGGGTGTGTACTCATATTTTTGCCAGACTACTGACAGGCTGCAGGGAGTAAATATTCCCAGGCTTGACTTCTGACCACCTTATGTGCAAGTAGGTGCAGATTTGTTACAGTCATGACTTGGCAGTATTTTATGTTCATTCTTTGTAATGTCACATGCACACAAAGTTCAAAACAATGAGAGAAAAAGTATCACACTGATTCTCCCTGCATAGGCCTCAGCCTCTGCTGCCCCACTGAGCAGGCTGAAGTCTAAGGCCAGGTTTTTTTTAAAATTATAATTAAATAGTAATTAAAAATTGAATGTTCCAGCACAGTTCTGGCAGTGAGATTTCATTTTAGCATCGAACAGTAGGTTTACTGGTAACTCAGACAACTGTACACCTACAAAGACTCTCTTTAGTTTAATCATCCCCAAGGATGTCTGTCCTGAACTATGTCCAGAAACAGCTGAACAAGAGACTCTGGCCAATTCCAAGTACCACCAGAAAGGACCAATACTTTCCCATTATGAAAACACAACTCAAGAGGATCTCTATTTTTCTTTTTGTTTTTCTTCTTTTTTTTTTTTTTTTTTTAATAATCACATGCAATTCTTATTACAAAACTAAAGTTGGTTTTCCATTTGACTCAATCTGGGTAGAAAATACATTCCTCAGCTGTAAAGCTGGTAATGCTCTGCTGACTCAAAACCTAGCAATTCTTTTCAGGTATTCTGCACAGCATAACTCCACCTCACCCCCAAATGCACCAAATGCATTCAAGGTATGCTTGTAAAGCTTGGTTCCTTTGCAGCTTCTGTCACCAACTTCTTATCCTCTAAGCTACTAAATTCTTGGCACCAGCTGCTTCATTAGGTTATAGAAGTCCAATGTATGAAGGAGGGATTTTGGCACTATTACTGTAAATATCTGGAAGCCAGTGTGAAGACTGGGTACTTATATTTATTTAACTGTTCCTGTGTAGCATCCAAAGTCTGCAAAATGCTTTTAAAACAACCAGAAAGTAAGTTTCTTTTGCTGGCAGCTAATTCTTTTAAACTTGGAAAATGATAAGCTAAGTAGTACATCTCCGGGTCACAGTAATCTTTTATAATAGCATAATCTAGAAGCAGAATTTTCTCACATCAAGCAGTTTGAGGAAGGTGAATTTGCTTCTGAATCTATTTTCAGTGTTATGAAACCATGATAAAGAAACAAGCCAATAGATGCACGTAGCCCAAAAACATGCTTGCAGTCTGGAACATCTGAGGTACTTGATAAAAGCATTTGAGGACTTATGCATACTGTAAGCAATACACTTCCCAATGTAACATTAAAAACCAAGCTATATTGCTGAAAGAGATAATGATGCAGATTATGTCCATGACCAGTGACCCCGGCCTTCCTCCTGGACAAATCTCTTACTGCTGCTGAGTATTACAAAATCCCTGAGCTGTGAAGGACAGGGATTGTCCCTGGGACCTCAGATTCTGTGGGATGCTGTCAACAAGCTAAATACATTAGGTTTTGCAAATTATGAAAAGTGGGATTGCACTGTATTAGCCCAAGAGGATTTTCCAGAAGGAGGTTTCAGTGTTGCACTGCAATGGGGTCTGAAGAAAGAGTCAGCCCTGTTGTCCTGTTAGGTTACATACCTTTCCAAGAGTGAAAAGAAGGGGGAAAACAGTTCAGAAATTATATGATGTGGTTAGCTTCTTCCAGCTATAGCACATCATGCCTGTGTACTTTAGCTAGGTGAAAGACTGTCTGAAAAATGTACTTCTGGGAGGCTTGTTCAGTAAATTGTTTTTCCATGTCTTTCTGAAGAAGAGTTCATGGTACTTGGCAAAAGTTGGCATGGAAGTCCCCAGGTACACTGATACATTCAGTATGTACAGCTACAAGAGCTATGGAAAGCTTTTTTCTATAGGAATTTGAGTACCTGAGGCAACAACTCTTCTAGTTTGGAAACTAAGCAGACACTTTTGTCTGTGTTTACTCCTAAGGGAAGGTAATGTGATCATCATAAGGCTGTGAGTTACATCAGTTTTAAAAGATACTGCTTTGAATTAACAGAAAAGTGACTAGGAAAGTTCTTCCTCCTGGAAATCTAGTTCTCAGCTGATTATTTATGTGTTGATATTCATTCTTTCCAAGTAAACAAAGAAATAAGCTCTTCTTATGAGCCAAACGAATCAACATTACTGGAATGAAAATAATTCTCTTACATGAATTGTTTTTCCCCTTCCTCCAAGCCCTTAAACAAAGTCCAGAAAACCCACCTTAGAAAAAAATCTGTCGCAGTGATCTTATAAATTAAAACAACGGGAGTAATGAAATTATAGGGAGAGAAGGATTTAATCTTTCACTCAAATGCATTAGAAAGAATTCTATACTCCAGTGCATATCTGCAAAGAAGAATGATGAAAATATGCCCTTTCTGGTGGGCTAAAGAAATATGAGATCAGCAGATGTATCTGAAAATGTGGATAAATTAGTATTTCAAAAAATTTTACTCTGCATACAGTTCTGGTGCTGCCTCTCTACCCCAGGATTGCAGTCGATGTAGGAATCCTTGAGTCAGATAATTTCTATTTCCAAATAAGAGAGAAGCAGGTCCTCAAACCACTTTGCTGCAGTGGAATTAAAAGAGCCCACTCAGTCCTGTCATCAGGATTGTCTCATTCTGACAACGGTCCCCCACCACAACTGCTTTCTATAGAGTCTCAGGCTGAGTGAAGACACTGGCATGTGACTAGAATTCATCCAACTGTGTTTTACCTAGATACCAAACAACCACCATAACAATGAAGTGTGTTTGTGAGTGATTTGTCATTGTCTGCAATATAAAAGTCAATAATGGTCCCAGATATTGGTAAAGTGCCATTTCTAGTAGACACAACTGAAGGGGGAATTCCCACTGCAGAAGATGCAGGACAACAGAGAAAAGTGTTTCTCCCCCTGAGGCTAAGGGGTGGGGCGTGAGGGGCAGAGACTGTGCTTCCAAAATCTTAGGCGATTATATGGCATTTTAAGATGCCAAAGTTCTTAGCATGTTTTTACTCCAGCTCTAGGACAGCTAATTATGAAGGACACCACACAGCAGAAGCCATCTGTGTAATTCAAGGACAGCACAAAACTGTACCACAAAGTGTGCGGTCAGAGCAACAGGCGGTGATATAAAATACATCAGGAAGATTTTTTATTTTCTATTTGAAACATAAGTAACTTAGAAGTCTGCCAAAATTCCATAATCACTGATCTTCCGTGAAGAACTGTTTCAGCCTAATGCAGAACACCACCAGCAAGAGCCAAAGCAAAGATCACCAGCTCACCAACACTGCTGTGCCTTTCTGTAATACCTGATCTGCCTGCAGGCTGCTAGATAAGCCCTTATGCCTATGACAACTCCTGTTTTCAAAACGGAAAGAAAAATCACCTTTATAGCACTAAAATGAAAAATCTATATGCTCCTCCACAGCTAACCTTCAGCCTCACCCTAGGCCCAGATTCCTGCAGAGTTGTACACTCCTCTGGAAAGCCTCCACAGCCCAGATTCACCCCATCCCAGCTCAGCCTCAGACAACTGCTGTCTCCCAGCCTGTGCCTCCACATCCACATAAACACCAGGTCACCTACAACACTCATGGATCGTGTCAGGCACAAGTACATAACTGCATTTCTGCAAAAGACAGAAGGCTTATGGCAGCCTCAGGTTTTTTAGGCTGGCTGCGGAGGGAAAAATGATACCTTATCTGGCACAAAGCCTACTGGTAGAAAGCAGCTTGACATATTTTGATCCAGCAGAATGAGTAAGTTTACACAAGCTCAGTGCTTTGTGTTTTTACTGTACCACCAAAACACAGTTAGAGAGTACACAAGTCTTACCATTACTGACTCCTTATCTTTAAAATCTTCTGTGTGTATTTCATCCAAGTCCTTTAAGCACCCACTCAGTGTGTGCAATCCTGACCTCCCAGGACCGGTGATATTTGCACACCACAGAAACAATGGAGCCATTTGTCTTGCAAGCAGGCCTGGGCAGGGGAGACAGCTCTCTCCCTCAGCTGGCCCCAAACAGGGCATTTGCTTCAAGAAATCGAAATTACTAAATTTCAGAGCCATTAGAGCAAGACACAGTACTGCTTCTTAAACCATGTTTTCCTCTTTCTAAACTCACACAAGCCTTCTCAAGCCACTGACTACAGAATGAACAAGAGAAAGACCAAAATATATCAGAATACATATATAAGCAGTGTATATATTCTTTAGTAAATGCAAGCCAATCCAGGGGAAAGACTTGTGAAAAAAGAGTATTGCTAGAAATAGCAGGATGCCCACAGTACTCCATTAAGAACACTGATCATAAACTGCTACTTTTTCCTGGTGTTTCACAATGTAAACGTCTAGTCATTTGCTTTCCACATACTTTGGGAGCACTGGACAGACTGTCAAGCAAAAACCATTTCTGTTCTCACATATTTCCATGAAGCTCTCACTAAAAGTCATTGTTTTTCTAAATGCTTGCAAAAAACCAAATTTGCATTTAATATCAATCTGGTGCAATTACACTGTTTCCTCCTTTACACTAATTAGGCTATTTAAAGATGTTTTCATCAAATGCATAATAGGAACTTTTGGATTGTACCCCTTGAAATGTTCTGCTGAATTTTTTGCTAACATTTGGTAACAAATCTCATGAGAACCTTCAATGGAAGTTAACATTTTTTTCATGTGTCATACTGCAAATCTTCAAAGCAGAAGTTTATTACAAAGTCTTAATGTGACTTTAAAGCTCCCAGTCCTTTTCTAGATCTCTGCTTTATGTTTGCTCACATTGCTGACTGCCCAGAGTTTGGCTGGCTCTGACCAGATCTAAGCACAAAGGCAAACTGAAATGACGCAGAACTTACTTCTTCCTCCTTTGAACTTCCTTAACAAATAGAAATTTAGCAGCATGTGCATCAGGAAAGTAAGCAACAAGAGAAAAGAATCCCCAAAACCATAAACAACCAAAACCACCCACTCTCATGCCAGCTGTTTTTTAAACTGATTTCTATGGTTAACAAAAGAGACAGATTGGGAGTCATGAAAGATGAAGCCTGTTCTACCCACATGAACAGCACTTCCTGGAGCCCACCAGCAAACTGAACACCCATTAAAAAAAAAAAGAAAGGAAAGAAAAAAAAAAGTTTTATTAGGTATGTACCTCTAGATATCAAAAATGAGTTACTAGCCTAAGGGAGAGGACAGGTCGAGAGGAAATTTCTGTGTCCTTTATGATCCACTAATCCTGAGCTGATCAGAAAAGATCACTGCAGTAAACCCTGTAGTTTAGCAACATCCTGCCTGCCCTATGGGCTGTGACCTTGGCTCTGCAATTCCCAAGCACACCTTACCTCTGAAGCTGTGTGGAGGTCTTCAAACAAGTTTATGGCTCTGCTCCACAGTGCTTGCACAACAGTGATCTGTTTTCAGTCATGAATTTGCGTGTCAATGGCATGCCTCTGCAACTCAGGAATGGAAATAAAGTGGTGGAGTAAAGACCTTCCCAAAGCTCTACCAGCAAGAGGCAGTTCAGCATGTAAGACTCAAAATCCTCTCTGGCAGTTCAAGGTGATGTAAATCAGCCTTTGCCTTGCAAAGATGCTCGCAGCAACATGAGCAAATGAACCCCACCAAAACACTGTTTCAGTCAGATGAGCCACCCAAACTTCCCTTCAGGCAGTCTCATGGCAGTACTGCTGGTGCAAGCAAGAGCTGTCAATAGAAGGACATAGGACAGAAAGGCAGAATCCTTAGTCTTAAATCTCTTCGGGCCACTGTACTCACTTCCCGAGGCTGCCACATTGATCCTTCTTTCTGGGAAATTAAGTTTCAGCCTATAGAAATTATTGTGACTCAAAATTTGTTTTCATAAGAGTACCATGTGAGTTACAACCGTTCTACTTTGAAACGAAAATGTTAAATCTGACAAGAACTATGAGGAAATGTAACATTAAAAAAAAAAGAGAGAGAGAAAAATGAGCAAAATACCATAATTGGATGCCTAAAGTGTAATTTAACTCAAAACCATACTGCACAACAGAATAGAGTCATTTATTTAAAATTCCTCCTTTGCTTAGGTTTTTGTATTACTTAAAACTTGTCCCATATTGACAATTACAAGGTATGGAAAGAACTGTCTATAGCATTCCTCTTCCATAAGGCTAAAAGTTTTGCTTTCCAAACAAGTATGAAGTCTAAGAAAAAAGAAGTTTTATGCTTTCTTTGGCCATCACACCAGCTTGTTCTTACTGCCTGAAAGACGAATAGCATGTCTAGATAACTGAACTCTGACAATTAGAAAATCAGACTAGTTAGTGAACTGTCATTTTTTTAAAGCAAGGAGACCTTGTCAATTCTACCTGTCAAGTGAGTTTGGACAGATTGATAAACATTTCAAAAAAACAGAATAAAACCTGTTCTCTCCACAAAGCAGACTTTCATTTAATTTCTTTCCTCATGAGCAAACGATAAGAGAGTACAGCACAAGAATGTCCACAGGACCAGATTTTATTACCAAAACTATTCCAGGTCTTTAGCTCAAGCTACTGCTGTGAATGAGAATGACTCAAAATTCAGTTTCATGGATTTCCTAGCAGATAAGATAGTATTTATGCGTTGCCTTAGCATTCCTACATTTGAAGCAATATGAAGTATGATTGGCAGCAACCCAATTTCATTATTCTTAGATGAGTCAATAAGTGTGGAAAGAAAATGAAATGGGCAACCAATCAACACACAAAAAAAATCAGGTATTCTGAGGCCAAGAAAGTATTTATATGCTGATGACTCACCTTTGCAGCAGTGTATGCAGCAAGAACAGGAAATATACTATTGAACCCTCTTATGACAACAACTTTGATGTGAAAGGCCAGAATAGCTCATTCTCCCTGCTGTGATTCAGAAAGCCGGAGCTGTAATCCTGGATGTCTGCAGAATGTACTCACAAGAGCTTCCGAGCTCATCAAAGGACATCAGAAATATAAGGGTCCTGCAGGACATGGTAAGTAAAATAGCTTTCAAAGACTATGGAGAGAAACACGGGTGACAAAGGGCTGGCCCTGGAAGCTCTGCTGCTGTTTTACATACAACATGTATATATATATATATATATATGCCGCATCTACGTCTACAGTGGTAGACTGCTGCTACATGGCTGGGGAAGAGAAGAGGTCCTCCATCCTTTTCCACGCCTTCTATCATGGCACAGAAACTTCTTATATTGGAACACAGCTGACAGCTACTCCAGAACAAACTTTCTGAACTGAACCTACAATTTACTACATCCTTTCATCAGCGCTTGTGTTGAAGCTCAAGAGAGCCACTTCTTTACGAAGTTTAGGAACTGTCTCTTATCTGCTGCTTATCGTTTGTTTTTCTTCTTGCACTGTAGATGTTGTGGAGGACCTGGTGAGAGCAATGTATAATACTGTCCTGCAGCAGTAATTCTTACAGCAGATATATGGTGGGGCAAGGCTATCAAGTAAGCTGTGTGTCTGACTTTAATGACACTATAAATTGGTAGAAACCGAGAATTTATCAGTAGATTTAGATTAGTTAGCTTCAATAATTTTTAGTATGCAATACTGGCAAATCTGCAGATAGAGACATTGCCAGCTAGGCTTAATTTTCTTGATATCCCTAGTAGTCCTTCACAAACCAACTGAAAACTTCCAGTTTAGGTTCATTTCAGCATAAATTGATTCCCCCTCCTACAAGTAAGATGCTGGTTGATGCAGGCTCACAGGGCATGCAAAAAAATCCAAACAAGTTTGATCTTAAAACCAGAAGCAAAAGCAAATGATTTTTTTCAGTATTATTTCAGTCAGATAAAATAAAAAAGGTTCGGGAACCTGAACATGTGTTTGCAGAAAAAAATGCCAAATAAAGCCAAATGAAAACAAGGTGTCCCTTCAGAGGAGCACAGGGAGGAGACATGGAAGTGCAGGAGGTTCAGATTTGTTCTAAATAACTTACTACTCACAGATCCAAAGCTGCTATCTGCTGTTAGGCTCTGTTTTATCCCTCTGCTGGAGAATGTCATTCAGATTGCCCTTTTCGCCTACTAAACAATCCAAGCAGGACAGAAGCAAATTAATGCTGCTGCAGCATGTCCAAGCTGCTATCTGTCTTTTCTAAATTGCTTAATATTACCATAATACTTGGAGATTAAGCTGTCCCTTGAGTGTGAACATCTTTTGCTCTGCCACTGGTTATCTGTACAGCTGACTTGGTAACTCATTCTCTTGTTTCCTCCTGCAGTCTCATACTAACACTCTGCAGACCATGTCCCGCACAGCCCTTTGTAATCTCTTGTATAGACATCTTGTAGTTGGTGATTTTTAGATATTGACTTTTATAGCTCATAAAGCCACTAGTGCATATCAAATTTAATATGTTCAGCTGACATCAACGATGTGTTTTACCTCTTGCTCTGAATTACGGCATTTCTGGGGTTTGCAAGTTCAAAACTTAATACAGCACAGCAGAAGAGGCCTTTTAATCCTGCTTATTAGCAAATGGGAGTTTCTGGCATAACCCAAAGGCTTTGGCAGACAGACACCACACAGCTGAAGGACAGACACTGCACAACAATGGCTTCCAAGCACTGATACCTCTGGCAAATCAGCTCCATTGGAGAAGCAGCATTCTTGTTTTCAGGGAAAAAGCCATCTTCCTCAAACTAATATGTACCCTTCTGAAGACACGTCATCTTCCATAAAACAAAATGAGGTGCTGATAGCTTGGATGAAGCAGCTGGAAGAAAGGCTAAGAGAGAATGCAGGCTCACAGTGGAATGGAGGTACTTAAAACCCAAACAAATAGTTGAAGCTTGCAACCACTAAAGAGCGTGCATTATACACTGAATGCCACCGGACTGAGGAAGTTTCTTTGCTGGCCACAGTTTACCCATTTCACGTACCAAACAGCAAGAAATGTAATGCACTGACAAGCAGGGTGAGAGGGGACAGTTGGAATGCCCTCCTCCATGAAACTGCGTGTGCCCAGCCCACAGCCAGAGGCCGGGCTGTGGTACCAGTGTGGTGGAACAGACTGCTCTAACACAGCACAGGAACTCAAGAGTTATGAGCAGTTGGGAAGGGTAAGGGTGTCTGTGCAGCAAAGCCTTCCAAGCACCATTAAAGTTTCATTCTTCAGATTATACTGTTATGATATCCTAACCATGAAAAGCCAAATTTCCCATCATGTCATGATTTCATCACATTAATTTCTCTCAGATCCCCAACTCTTACAATGTGCCAAACAATCATGGCCCTTTTTTGGTGTGTTTTATCATCTCCAAGCTTCTCCTGTAATCTGTAACCCATTTCCAACTAACATTTGTACACCACTCCCCACAAACACCACCCAGGAAGGGAGCAGACACAATATTTTATGCTCACTTGAGCACAACTATGCTGTTTTCACATTCAAAGACAGATGGCACATTTAAAGCACGCAAGTTGTAGGCACAAATTTGCATCACGCTCTGGTCACCAACATGGAAATTCACCCCATTACCTAAAACCAGCATTAAGCACACCACGCAGGGCAGATTGTCCTCTATAAAACATTAAGACCACTTTTTAAGAAGAATGGCTGTAATTGCTAAATATTTTCCAGCAAAATAAAGATTGTTGAAAGAATACTCAAATATTACTCTTTCTCCATTCATGGGACATGACTAGACAGCATTAATGATCCAATTCCATAACCACAACTTCCCAAGTGGGAGTTAACAGACCCTGGGATACCAACAGACATGTGGTGCAGTGGCATGATTTTTTTTTTTTTTTTTTGTATTGTACTTCTTTAAAATGAAAATAGACTATTAATAATTCATCTCCCTTCCTCCTACTGAAGAACCTTCATTTAAAGAAAAAAAGTATTCACTTGAATGCTAAGAGCATGCATGAATCAAATATGGAACTAAAAGACATTTAATGATATTTGCACAAACACTTTCCAGCAATGACTCTGATTTTAATTATCTAGTGGATGAACCCTGCCTGTCAACAAGTCAAATGGTATTTTGCAGCCAATTCCTAACTCTGTGGTCTGTGTCTCCTAGATAAAACTTGCTTTAAAGCTTTTGCACTAGTATTTTTCATTTTGCACCCTAGTTTTACAGCCCCTCAATTTTTTCCTCTGCTGTTTCATTTCTAAATGCTCTTTGTTTCTATCTATATAATCAACCACAGTGCACACAAAATATAATGTGGGATATAAAACCGTGAAAATAAAATCTGGGAAAGTTGCAAGCAATTTTTCTAGCAAAAAGTGCATGTTCGAGAAGACATAAACAAAGATTTTAATAAGCTTCACACAGTCACATGCCCACTCATTCCTCTAAATTGTCAGAGCTCTTGCATAAGACTTCTTTTATATTCATCTTAGTCCCTGAAGTTACACACGTCTTAAAGTTAAAAAAGATAGACTTGTTAATAACAC
Organism: Corvus kubaryi; assembly: GCF_017639235.1. NCBI lineage: Eukaryota > Metazoa > Chordata > Aves > Passeriformes > Corvidae > Corvus > Corvus kubaryi. The sequence continues at coordinate 1,243,972 of NW_024582057.1, forward strand.
ACAAATGTTCATAGACATAACATCTTTACAGATATCCTCTGTGAGCAGATCAAGCCACTCTCCATATGTATTTAAACGCAGTGGAAGGCTGGAGTTTTTAAGTTGTCAGATCAGTGCCTGGGTAAGAGGGGCTCTATTTTCACTCTTGGAGCAGTGAGAGATTAGCAGCTTGAAATCACTTTGACAGTTTCAGTTACTCTCCTGCATACTGCAGGGAATTTTAATTCCAACCTGTGAAATTGTAATTGCTTCTCAAGAAGAGCAGGAGGATTCTGGGTAATGGCCACAGCCAAGCTCAGTGTCAGAGTTGCCAGTTGCTGCCACTTCAGATATTACTTGCTGTTATTCAAAAATCACTCCAGCTTTCCATATGGGAAGTTGAACTGGGGAGTGAAACTAGATTAACAGTAGCTATCAGATGTTCAGAGATGTGCAAGGAATGATGCAACAGAGGTGAATCTCCTCAAAAAGCACCTTCTTTTTCTTCTTTCTCTTGCTTTATAGAACAAGCTTTACATAAAACACTTCATCTGTCATACTCTTTTTCTAAACAAGTATACCATTACTAGAAAGCTACAATGAAAAGATTAAATGACAAAGTCCTCTAGCATACAATGCACAAGCAGAAAATAAAATGTGTGTACTTAATGTTGTTCATGAGAGATTGAAGATGTCTTTGCTACTCAGGGTTCTGTGGTTTGCAAGATTCCTCATAGAAAACAGCCAAAGAGAACTCAGAGCTACTGCAAACATTTAAGAAAAATTGTTGAGACTGGTATCAAATGGAAATGATATTCTTTTTTTGCTCTGAAAAAAGGGCACTGAATGTAGATTGCTTATTAGCAGACCCATTCTCTAGTGATGAGTGTGTTGAGGATGTGTAAAAGTGGGATCAGTTGACTGTGGGGTAACCGCTCCTGCAATGACCTTGTTAAGCTGGAGTGCAGCAGATTTCTCACCCCCCCTTATGGCTTGTAAAGAGGGAATACTTGGTGGAAATAGGTCTCAAAGATAATGTTGATGTAAAAATTAAAAATGCTGCCTGGCAGGGCAGTTAAAAGCATTCAGGGAGCCAAACGGGATCAAAAATCACAGATCAGATGTGTACAGGTCAACTTGTTCCATGAGGAGGATGTACTTGTACAGTTCACTCCACACTCACTGAGGTTTCCAAGCTGCACCAGTAGCCCCAGGCTTGGTCCAGGCTTGGTCCAGGTGAGCTGTTTGACCAGAACTGATTTGCTCAGCTCAGTGGGTTTGGAAGCTTTAGCTGTACATAAACAGAAAACAATAACAAACATAATGCTGCTCGACAACACAACCTCTCAAAATCTAAAGGAAGGCAACAAACTATGTGATAAACAACACTTCCTACTTACCAGATTAAAGCTGAGTTTAAGAATATACTGTGAGCAATGTCATTTACAAAGTCTTCTTTGGCCTCTTTCAGTATATTGCACTACTTCTAAGAAAATAAGCTGGTCCCATTAAAGACAACGATGCACAGAATCTAAATCACAAGCTTCATAAATCTCCGTAATAGCTGATGCAATGAGTCTGTAATTGCCACGATTAGATAAGCTAGAGTGGCTGACAGAGATAATGCTAGAGGCACAGAACGTATCTGCATAGATTATTCCCATCACATGTGAAAATTTGGCTTGGATATGATGATTTTGCCAATCCACAGTTTTCCTGAGAATCTTGCAATCTGTGGTACTTTCCTGAAAATTTCAACTCCCAGAGTCAAGTTGGTGAGGTTTTTTTGAGAATTTCTCAGATTTGTTAGAAAAGTAAATTACTGATTGTTATATATTCCTTGCTCTACAGAAAAGCCTGAGAAAAAAAGCAGCCCAACAAAGAGAAGCAAATCAAGGGCACGATTGTTGGGGTTTTGCTTCCTTTTTTTTTTCTTTTAAAACTCATGAGTTTTCAGTCTTTGTTCATGACCTTCATGACCTTCAGTAGTTGCAATAAGGAATATAATATTCAAGTCATCACACTCCTGATTTCCTGAAGACAATTACATCTGTTGTTATAATTTATAGGCTGTGCTAAAAACATCATGGTGGAATTTCCTGATCAATTGTCTGTAACTATTATGAATCCCCGGTTTATAAAGTACAAAGCACTCTTACTAGGGGATTATTCCTCTGCACTGTAGAGACAATGTACTGGTTTCAGCTGGGATAGAGTTAATTTTCTTCACTGCAACTGGTATGGGGCTGTGTTTTGGATTTGCTGTTGTTGAGTGGAGCTTGCACCGAGTCAAGGCCTCTTCTGCATTTCCAGGAATGGCTGAACACCTGCCTGTCAAAGTAATGAATGAATTATTTCCTTGGTTTCCTTTGCTTGCATGGGCAGCTTTTGCTTTACCTATTTAAGTGTCTTTACCTTGACCCGTAAGTGTTATCACTTTTACTCTTCTGATTCTTGCCCCCACCCCACTGCAGGGGAGTGAGCAAGTGGCTCTGTCTTAGCTGCCTACTGGGGTTAAACCACAACAGCCAAGTAAGACAGCTCCGCTCCATCTGAGTATGAAACAAACATTAAAAAAACCCTCTGCAGTTCCTGCTCTTATGACTTTAAACAGTCTTTGCAAGTGGAAGTTTGGATGAAGTTTCAGAAAGGTGACAAGGCATGAACAAACCAACAATATTATGCGATCAGGTGCTGGAAGAACTGGGCACACAGTCCAGTCCCTGACTGACCAGGACACTCTCAGCATGTTTGGAGATCCTGTTATGACAAAAATGGCTTGAAGAAAGTAATTAGAAATTTTCATTGTGTAAAATGCAACCTTCCCACTAAGAGAGTAATAATTGTCTTCTTGAGCCAACGCACAGCTTCTGGAGATTCACATGTAGTTCTTTAAGCATTGTATTAAATCTACAGACTGTATTAAATCCATCTTTTAACAGAACTCTATCACCAGAACTACATCTTCCCATTCAATTATAAAAACCCAACACCTTTAAAACTATTTCTATGTAAAAAACAATTCTTGTTGTATTAACAAAGCCTAATAACTAATTGTGAACTTGAGAGAGGCAAGATGGCAGACAAAAATTCTTTCAGACATGACAGCAACATAAATAGCAACAAATGACAAACTTTAATGGCCTTGCAGTGTTCATTCTAATGTAAAAAGACAGATACCAAACCATCACACTGCATCAAGAAAAATCTTTAGGAAAACTTTAAATATCCTAACCATAAAAGATGACCAATATCACTCAATGGAAAGATCCTTACAAACTTAATGCAATTTTACCTGATATAGCAATTATGAAAAGAGTATGTAATGCAAACATTGCATCATTTTAGGAAAAAAAGAAAAGGAAAGGTGCAACAAACTGTTCTACCAACCAAGGATCTCAGGTTTTGGCAAGATAGGCCTCCCTACAGTTTATTAACCTTCTCTCCTTTGAATGACAGGAAAGGCATAGAGTGAGTACAAATTATTGCCCAATTTAGATTAGCTTTCTTTTTTTCTAAAAAAAAAAAAAAAAGAAAAAAGAAAAAAAGATTTGTTGGTAAAAGTGTTTCCTTTGAAGATTTTAAACAGCAGTTTCACTGTTTTTATAAAAGCCCCATTCAGTTCACGGTTCTGTTTTCATTCCTCTGTAGTAAAACATAACAAGAACTGCCAGTAGAGCCAGGCTGACAGACAGGATCTTCAGTCCACCTCCCTCTTGTTGCCATGGGAGCTGAAAAGCCATCCACGAGCTGAGCTGTGTTTTCACTGGGATCTCAGCAGAAGGCTGGGCTTTCCAGTTTGTGCCATTCTGTGGTGCACGTCTGAACTCCTGTGAAGAAATGCACATATTAAGATTGAAACTGTTATGTATTTCTGATTGTACATACCAAATACAATCTCCTCTTTATACTGAAGTTCAAATTAATGTCCTTTTCAAGACCAACAATTCAACCTGCAGTGCATCATCATCAGGTCATCAGTTTTTCATACAGGAATCTTATAAATGCCATACAGAATCAGTATTTCTAATGAAATTAACTGCCAAATCAATGCAGCTGTTAGCAACAAAAGCAAATCTCCAGACCTCACTGTCAGCACAGACAGTTGTTTGGTGGTTATTTTTTAATTTGTTTTGCTGCTATCTCACTACTTTCCATTTTTTGGCTTCTCCAAACGAAATGTCTATCCAGTGATAAAGAGGACCACAACACTCAATCCTTCGCACAGCAGGGATCTTCTAAAGTCAATCATCGACTCCTGGTGTGCCAGCTCAGTGGTGCTTGAAAAATCCTCCCACAGGGCTTTTCCTTTCCCCTGACCCTCAGGAGGCAGCTGTGCTAAAACACTCACCTTCTCATTCAGCATATTGAATGCCAGTTCCCTGCTGTGCCTGCCATTACCGTTCCCAACCTGACTGCAAGCACCAAGATCCCCAAGAATATGAGGTCTTTTAACTGCAGCACAAGTTACAGATGTTGCATCACTATTTCAGCAAAAAATCCAAGTGAAAAGAATAAAAGACTCTTTTCTCTCATACCGTTGTTCAGTTCAGCATTGTAGATACTCAAAAGGAAAAGCATCCAGTGAAACTGTAATCTGATGACATTTGCAAGAGATATAAGTGGTAAAGGTGTAATTAAACAAAGGTGTAATGATGCTGCATCGTAAGATTCAATATTTCTGTTGATCATTTCTGTTTTCCTCCCTCTATTTCAATAATCTCTTGGGAATTCAACTGAGTTCAGTTGGATTTTTAATTGGTTTGAAAATTTCCAGTTAAAAAAGGTTTTAGATTAAACCATTTAATTTTTTCCCTTTCACATTTTGTATAAAACAAATCAGGGATCCAGAAAGTACCTATCTGGATAATCTTGTATTTCCAAGAAGCTGAAACAGGGCCACATGAAAATACAGACCAGATGCCCGCTTGGTCTTTCACCAAACATATTTCTGGGGAAACTCAAAAAAATATCAAAGCTCCAAGAAAGGTGCCTGCCCATGAAAGTGTGACAGCACAATTCAAACCTTCTGTAACTGCCTCCTGTTTTCCATTTCAGCAATCAGCTCCATTATAGTCATTGTAGGAGGAAAATAATGATTACTACTGGTTAGGTAAGTAAGCATCAAAGGGGCAAATGACAGCCTGGAGTAACTGCTATTCTAACATCGAAGTTATTGCTGACTTACACCCCAATTCACATAGGCAAAGGGTTACTGACCAAGTGAACTATGAAATGAGGATGACTTCTCACACATACTGCACTTAGAAGACCATCAACTGGGTAAACAGAGGAAAGGAAACAGGCAAGCACACTGGGAGGTAGCTCTCCACAGTGTGAGGCACAGTAGCAGCACCACTCCAGAACTTCAGTCTATACTGTGCAGAACATGTTAACTTAATCAAAAACTATTGTTCAGTTATTAATTACAATCAGGTTCTAAGGCATCTGAAATTTTAGTACTTGGCCATAGCTATTTTGTCCTCCCAAATCAAAGATGATTAACCTTTACCTGCAGATTAAACTTGAAAATGTACAGTATTGAGGATTTTTTACAAATGAATCAAAATTCTTTTGCAATTTATTATTTTTAGATATTTATAAAGCTTTTCTTTTCTTTGCAGGTCTCACAAATCTCTACTAATGTAAGGTGCTTAATTTATGGTAATGACCTGTTTTTACATGTATTGTTGGTACATTAACACTAAGGCTAACACGTGATTCAAAGGAATGGATAAGGCTGTAAAAATATCACTACAACTAAAGTCTTATTTCTTCTGATATTTATTTTTCACTGATTCATGACTTAAAATTTGGCTGACTACAATCAGCCTATAGACTCCTAGTTAAATATTTCTCCACTGCATGATGAAAGTCATGGTTATTTAGTTGTACAAGACTAGATGCTATCCCTTGGCAAGCAGATAAGGAGGGCTAGTACCTCATAAATGACCTTGCAACTTTCTCCTCAATGCTCCTCTTCATGCTCAGCTTCTGTTCCTATCTACATGTCTCAGCAAGACTAGGGACAGCCAGCAAAATGCCCCAAGCACAAGTTGCAAAATGTTTCAAAGACTTTTGTTTAATCTTCCCCTTCACTACCAGTTAAGCACATCAGCGTTTCATGTATTCAATCATGTTTCTGTGCCATAGTTTACAGCAGTGACTTCACTGGCATTTCGTTTATGTTATACAGTTTTTCTGTTTTCCAACATAAAACCAAAGAGTCTCATCTTGCTGGTATAATTTTGATCATGAATAGCCTATACTGCTTTTTTTTTGTTACCATACTGTTTTCTTACACCTCTATTGCAACAAGCACTGCATATGCATTAGGTAGTGCTGCATACTGCCAGTAGGACAGAACGGCACAAGAGATTTTAGCAAGGTTTACAAAGTTCCAGTGGTGGTAAATGCTGCTGGTGAGTTGTCCCAGTAGTATGTCATCTAATCAGCCTAAGCACAACTGTGAAATCCATTTTTTCCTTACTTCATCATATTTCCAATAAATGAGATGATCATACTGATACACTAAACCCATTTTTTCTTTTCTTTCTGTAGAAAGACAAAAATATCTTGATTTGCAAACTGAAGTGACCCTTTTCTTAAAGATGTACATCACAGCTCACCCCTTAAAACACTGCTGCATTTCTGCTTGATAATGTACATCTTGTCAGGTGACCCTGCCAAATATATCCTTTCAAGGAAAGTAAAGAGTATGTTCATCTGATCCATGTTTTCTAAGCACTATTCTCTATTTTGGCCCAAAATTCTGCCTGAAACATGAGTAATACCACAGGCTTCCATGAAAATTTCCCTCATTATCATCACAGAACATGCATTTGTAAAAAAAAGAGTACATCTGACTCCCTGTGACTGAAAGGCTCCCGTAGAAAATGACAGTCTTTTTGTCCCCATCCTGAGATTCATACAGAGCTTTTGAACCCAGGATAATCACTCAGAGACACCTGCAGGTGGATGCCTCTTCCTGAGAGTCTGTGATGTAGCTCTGTGAGACATGGCAGAAATTCCCCAGTGGGAAGAGGAGCTCTGCTAATGGGATCATGTCACTGCACCCTCTCCCTCCTCAGTAAGAGCTGAGTGGCCCTCACCGCAGTCTGGACAACAGTGAAGGGCCTGTCAAGAATAGATGCAGTTCTTCTGAGCACACAAGTATCATATAAACAGCTGTATTAGTGAAAAACACTGTATATATAATTTTATGCACCTTTGGTGTAAAAAACCTCGGTGGAGGTAAAGACCTCATTTTTTGAACTAACATTTACACTCGTCCACTCTCCATGCTCTCACTAAATAGAAGCATTAATTCTGAACAGCCCTTATTTGTACCTCTGTCTCTGTGACAGAGAATAAAATATTCACAGTGCATTAGTTTTCCAAGGAAATCTTTAAGTCATTTCTGTAATATTCTAAACTGATATAGCTGTGATATTTACCACATACTACTCAGAGTAGTGATCACTAGTAATCACTAGTCAGAGTGCAACAGTTCCTTAAGCTGAGCTCAGAAATCACACTTTTGTAGCTGCAAGAGTTAGAAAGATTACCATAAGGATTCATTTCAGTGGAATTTAGAACTAAATTCAAAGCCTCTTTTAACAAAATTGCTTGGAGGAAGCCCTAAGGTAAAGAAGTTCCAAAAATATGTGTTTATACTAGTTTCAGTCTCGATAGGCCACAAACTATTTGGTAGACTTGTTAAGCATTGCTCTCACTAGATAGGACCACAGTGGAGGAAAAGGTACTCTAAGATTTAAAACTATATACTATTAATCAAAATGAGGGGAGGTAGGGATATTACCAAACCGAAATGCAAAGACAGACACTTTGAGCTAAGCATCTTGTATTTCCATGGAGGCAGCCTTTAATCTTGTTTTGGCAGTCACAAAGTAAACACAAGACTTTGCTAATAAGGTATAATATAAATTATTAAAACTTCTAGTGTATGATCAAATGCATTTCAGATTATTTTTTGAATAATTCTGTCTTGACGACTGCCAGGAGTAATATATTTTGTGTACTCTTGCACAGACCCATTCATTGCTGTCTTTCTCAAATTTCAGTCCCAGATTAAACCACTGTGCATGAAAGAAATACATAATCACATCAAAACCTAAGATTTGGCATCTGTCGATCATAGCCTTGCTTTTTGTAAGATCTCACTTCATGTTAGTCAACAAAGACATAAGAGAAACTCTTTAGCTCTGAGCTGAGGTTTTAATAGATTCAAAACATTTCTTACATGCAAATTTCTTTTATGGCTCAGGGGCACTGTTAGAGCTTGAAGTGTTAGCTAACTGCTGTGAAAAACTACTTGACTGAGCATATCTCAAGATAAATTAGACTTCTGAATTTTTTAGCCCAACCAAGTACATCACACACTTGTACTACTGCCTTTAAAAATATGGACTTTTACATAATCATGCACAACAAGTCTGTGTGACAAATTTAAAGAAAACATGTTAAAATATGCATTACATATCCTGCTGCACTATTTGAAACTCTGGGCTATTACACTTTAAAGGCATTTTTCAGATTTAAAAAAACAAACAGTTACTGAAGGTCACATAGATTACACATCCAAAAAATATGTAAATTAAATTTTATTGAATAGCTCCAGAAGACACATTTAGTTCTGTAGGTATTAAGAGAACTCCTTTGATTTATTACCTTAAAAATTTTACTAGCCTTCTGCAAATGTGGAATGCTGATCTTAAATTACAAAATAATACAGAAAATATTTTTTTCCGAATGGAAGTAACATGGTAATTCCTACAAGAAGCATCCCTACCACCATGAAATCCAATGAATGCCCAGTACAATGCTGTTAAGAGAAAATGCTGTCTACAAGAATGCTTGTGTCAGATGTTATCAGCTGTACACCATTCCTAGGAATCTGTTGATTCCCAATACACACAGAGTTTACCTACCCATTTTAAAAAATAAGAAACCTTGAGGAAAAAAAATAAAGCAGCCAGGTCCTTTTGCAAAGGAAATTCATATTATTTCTTCTTTTTGGGCTTTGAAAACATCCAGTGATGGAGACCACGACCTCTCTGGGCCTTTGTTCCCCTGCTGGAGCCCATTCATGGCGAAAATGCTTCTCTTCATATCCAGTCTGAACCTCTCATTTCAACTTAGGCCCAGTCTCTCATCCTCCCACATGTGCCACTGGGAAGCACTTGGCTTGGTCTTCTCAGGAACCTGTGCACTGGCATTGGGAGGCCTCTGCTGGGGTCTCCTGAAGCCATTCCTTCTCCAGCCTTGAACAAGCGTGGTGCCTCAGCCTCTCCTCACAGGCCAGGTGCTCCGGCCCCTGACCATCTCCATGATACAAATCTGAACTCATTACAGCTCCCCGTTCCTAATTTACATCAAGATCACTACAAATGACCCAGTCAACGCAGGTCAGCAATAGTCCTAGAAGCTGGACCATGGTCGGATACAACTATACAGCTAATAATGGGAGGCTATAGAGATTGATTGACCTTAGGCTCATCTGCATTAAATATGACACTTCCTTCCACCTGTCAGCCTTTATGAAGACCATCTTTAACTAGGGCCTTCCCTGACCTGCACAGCAAGTCAGCAAAACCTGTGGTTTTTCCAATAACACCTGCATGATCTGTCTGATTCCTTTGATCAACATAGAAAAAAAACCCTTGCTCACTACACAACTTTTACCTTGATTACTACTACAATAATCCCTCCTGTCCATTCTCTTTTTCTTCTACTTCTCCTCATTTCTCTCTTGCATCATATGACCATGCAGCCTCTCTAATAAGCAAAGGCAGAGGTGCCACTAGGTACACAAATTTGTAATGTCATGTCATACAGACACACATCTGGAACTTCCTCCTCCTACATTAACATTAAATTCAAATTTTAATATTCCTATTTAAGAGTATTAAATGAATCCATTTTCTCTCTCTAAATTCCCACCATTACTGTATGGCTGCATTGGTGTTTTTCTTGGCAGACATCTCTGCTCTCTTCCATGTTCTTACCTAAGGGTAGGCCCTTGCCTACCTACTTCTTTTTCCTCCCCCAGTCTGTCAGATTATTCCCTCAATCAGCCCTCAAAATTCATAAAGCACTTAGATGCTAGACAGAAGGCTGAGCAACTGGGGCTTATTAAATGACTTCCTTTGTGATCTACACTTTGAGGAGGAAGGAAACAACCAAAAAGCTCAACTAACAAAAGAAACAAAAACAAGAGAAACAACCAATGGAGAAAACACAAGCCAAAAACCACCTCCAAAATGTTTAAAACACAGTCTTGTGCTGTTTTTCATTATACCCACTTGTTTTAGCCTGTTTCTTTATATTTACTTATAAATGCTTCAAGCCAGGACTTGGCTCTTTTTTTACATATTTGTATTTTGTGCTGCTATTAAACTTAGTGACTCAGTATCCTTCCACTACAAAAACAATGCACTGTCAAAATAACCTGTCATTCATGGTCAGACATGACATCTTTAAAAAAAGTGTGATGCCTGGATTCTGAGATTCTGAGCTTTATTTTTTTGTAATAAGGTGTGGGGGTTGTCAATCACTATGATGGAATCAAAGGACATGACAGCCAGCATTCCAGCTAGCACCTGCAACCACAACAGAACTGAGAGATCTTCTAAACAGAAAAAGTTTGCAATTCAAAAATCACAGTCACCCAAGCAATGAGTTGAAATGAAGAATGAACATAGCAGCACAATGTGGACAAATTCAGGATGGGGTTCTGTCACTATTCATCTCCCTATGCATAGGACAGTTTTATGAAGGAGATGGCAGATACTTGCTCTGGGCACTTATCTGGTAATTAGCTGGCTAACAGAAAAATCTGTTTCCTAGAGCTCACCAGCACAGGCTTCATGGCTTTGAAAATACATTACAGTGAATTACAGGATGTACATTAATTTGTAGTAACACTAGACATCATTTTCCAGTGTGCATACCACGACCTGTCTTACTAGATATCATTCCACAGGATTCCAGGTTGCTCCTTCTTTAAAGGACCACTGCAATTTTTTTATTGGGGTTTTTTTGGGGTGTTTTTTTAAATGAAGATTTTAAGGTTGTGTTTATAATACAACAATTTTCCCAGTTTATTTTGTTGGATGATGAAAGAACGACAGCATGTAAATGTTCTAAGACTGCTCTACAAATGAGAATATTAAATGAAATATTATATACTTTTTTTAAAGCACAAGCTTTCAGAGACAATCACCTTTTTGCTTCCCTTTTAAATCTTGAAACAACAATGACAATTATGGGGAGGTCAATGGCAGCTACAGGCAAAGACACAAAAGGTTTCCATCAGAAAGGGTACCCCAGTAAAATGAACAGCTAGATCTGAAAATCTATATTCATGTCACAAGAACCACCAATATAACTGAATGATATTCACATATCAACAGTGAAATGAGTAATACTGCTTTTACTCAAGGGACATTGCCTCTCAAAAGCAGGAAAGATTTCAAAGATCTTTCACATGGAGCAAAGTAGAATAAACTGATATATGTACATATTCTTGGCTAAAGCCTTCCCCTTAATCCTAGAATATGTCATAATCCTGAATTTATGGTGTTTTCATTTATTCCTACAGAACCAAGCATTAAAATGGAATGTTCCACAGAGACTTATATAATACAACAACCTCAGAGACAAAGGATATAGCCCTTCTTAAACTTCAATGTTGTGGACAACAAACATGGTTAAAAAAGAGCATTTTAAATACTTTGCAATTATACTAGCTTCCAGAGTCTCAAATTTCATACCTGTAGGTATCTGTGGGATCTATACGCCTCCCTTGTTTTACAGGGAGAGGAGAAAAATAAAAAAGATTGAAGTGTCTCCAGGGCCACAATGCAAGTCAGCAATTAGGTCTCTACAATTCCTGCCTCAGATTCCAGATGCCACCAGAAGCCAACATACCCTGCAAAACCTTTTATGTCTGTAAAGTTTAAGTTTTAAAACCGTTTTCTTAAAGCTAGGCAATGCCTTAATATGCAGTCTCCCGACAATTTCTCTTGCATTTATTTTCACAGACTTTTCTGCCTAGGATTAAACACCTATGGTTCCTCGGACTGCAGATGTTCACCAAGCACAGCTGGAACCAGACCCTGGCAAAAAGAAGCATTTCATGTAAGCCTAAAATTTAACAGTTAATACAGTGTGACTGATCTTGACCAACTTTGTGGGTTCAGTGATAATACAAAGGTTTTCTTTTCACATCGTCATGGCCTCTTTCCTTTAAGTATCCTTAGTTGTTTTAGGAGGTCTCCCACAGTGCCAGTTAGCATACTTTTGAGCACCTGAAGGAGTGTCTGGAAATCTGGGTCTCCTTTTTAATTTCACACTCAGACAAGTTCAGCTGCAGTTAATGGAAGGCTCTCTCATGGAAACATCAAACAATGGTTACTTTCTGTGATTAGCAAGCCTAACTGATCTAACACAATCTCTATCCCCAGTCACTACAAATGATTCGTCAGCCCTTCCCCACAAGAAAGATTACATGAGAAAAACCTTTCTTGGCTTGCAGAGTATTTTATGCTAGATAATCATGATAGCACCTTGGCGCTCTGTCTAAGACATCAAAGAGCAGTAAGTATCCAATCTGCAGGCTGGAACGAATATCTACCCTCAGGAGAGACTTCGTATCATTCAGAGGGTGGTCTGACCAAACTTCTGCAGTTATACAGTGCCTGAGCAGGGACTTGCACCCAGTCATGCTGAAATACTGACCATTTGTACCCACTGGACCTCAGTCCTCTCCCACACAGGTGTTACACGGTGTGCTCTATCAAGTTGTATCTGATAATTCCTAGGATTAGCTCATGAGGAGAAATGCAGTTTCTCTGGAATTAACCATGAAGTAACAAATACTAATTTCCTCTTTTTCTTTGCTATTTCGTCCCCTGGAGTTGTCTTAAATGCTGAAAAGTCACCACTGCAACTTGCTTGAATATATGCTACAAAATTTTAATAATTTTTTAAGTATTTAGTTCCAAGCATCTTTAACTGGCCACCATCAAAATTTTTCTCCAGACTAACCTTCTAGCAGACACTTCGAATATCTGCCTCATCTTTATCTGTGAAATGGGAAGACAAAAGCTGCATTTCAGGAGGATAATGCAAACATAAACTTACAACTGTTTCTGAAGCACTCAGAAATTTAGTTATGGGGGTCACAGTAAAGGTTAGAAAGAAGTAAGTAACTTCCTTGAAAGCGAGGTTTAAAAGGCATGTAATGACACTATTATTACATGACAAACAATGAAGAGGAAAAATATCTAACAAAAGCTTATCACATTGGATGCTAGGAGAAATTTCTTTACCCAAAAAGTTCTCAAGCATTGGAACAGGCTGCCCAGGGAAGTGGCTGAGTCACTGTCCCAGCAGGTAAATACCTGTGTGGATGTGGTACTTGGGGCCATGGTTTAGTGGCTTGGCAGTGCTGGATTAGTGATTGATGATCTGTAAGGTCATTTCCAACCTAAAAGATTCTGATACTAAAGGAATAGTCTCAGCTCTGTGCACAGGGGAAAACAATTTGTGCATGGATGTGTGTGAAAATACTGCACAAGTACCTAATAAAAAGCTGAAATACAGTACAGTTGGCATTTACACAGAAATGAGGAGTGTTAAACTTTTCTCTGTTTAGAAAAGGCTACTGTGAGAATACAGCCCATAATATTTTAATACAGCTTTCTTTCATGTTTTGCTATTGCTTTTGTCTGTAGGTGGATACAAGTATTGACAACAATTGACTCCTGGCTAAGTGGTGTCCTCCAAACCATTTCAATATCTCTGCCTATCCTAGCAACTTTTGAACCTACTCACTTACTTTAACAGTGGGAAAACAGCAAAGGCTGGTAAAAACCCCTCACCCAAGTTGAAATCAGCGCTCCCGCTGAGGGAAAGGGCAAACCACAGCCTCAAGGAGCTGTTTTATACCATCTTCCTGCTGACCAACTTGTACCCCTGAAACTCCAAATCACATGTGGTAGTTACACAAATCAGGAGAATAAGTTACACAAAAGTCAGAAAAACACAAATAAAACAGAAGATGACCTGAAAGTGGCAAACATATACCAATTGTCTACAGGGGTGAGAAATGCAAGCCCACAGGACGATAACTGTGGGGCTTAATCTAGTCTTTAACAAATTGATGGGTTTGGATTTTAAAATGTTTCATGTCTCCATACTAAAGCTTAACAGCACTACAACAGTTTTCTTTCATCACACAAGATACTCCCCCAAGTATAATTCATTCCTTTCCAGCTATTAAGAGCTGCACATCTGGCTTTCCCCTGTGGTTCTGTGACAAAATCTGATTATGCTACAGAATCTTAAGCACTCCTCACTGAAAAAATAATGAACTAACATTTCTTTGGACAGAGACACATGAGCTGAAAGAGGAAAAGAATTCCTGTCATTCTAAGCACTGCTTCCATCATTTCATCAAATTAAAGTTCTTGTATTTTAAAAAAAATATCTGTGTCAGAAATGGATATTCACAGCTGTCCTTTTTGTATGATAATTACGTTATCTGCATTTATCAGAGATTTTGTATGTGAGAATTGCAAAATAGTTTCCATACGGGTAAGATAAATCACAGTCACACTGACTGAAATGACTTAACAATCACATGTGAAGTCATGTCAAAACAAGGATGAGAGTTAAAAAAAAATCCTCTAGTCCTGATAACAGGACCCTTTCCTCAGGACCAGAAATCCATCTGGTCGATATTATGCATAGGTAGTTTTTGTAGCTATGTGATTTTTTTTGACAAAGAGAGCTTGAATGTACTGCCTACACATTTTTGTTCCTTCAAAAGTACTTTCACAAACATTTCCAAGCCACCCCAATTCAAAATGGAGCATTTGCTCAAATTCTGTGACAGTACACATATACAGGTATGAAGAAGAATCCATCAATTTGAAAGCCAAGACATTTAGTGAATAATTTTCTCATATAATATTGTGTCAAGGACCCCCTGATTATACTGAGACTGAAGAAAAATAACAGTAATTTCCATGGGGCTTTTTCTTTTTGTTTTGCATTTGACATCTGGCTCTCTAGCCAGTCAGGTTTCATTCCTTTCACTATTTATCAATCACACATCCATCTCAGGCTTTAGTTACTGGGGTGGTCAAACCTTTTTTGAGAGGTCACATGGGTTGACCAAGTGCCTAGACTGCCATGCCTTGCCAATCACCCGGCCAGACAGAAATGCGTCATGTAATTAATAGCTACGAGCTCTCCTGCTCCACACATCACATATGCTCCCACTTACATGACACTGACCTGGCAGCCTTTGGAAAAGAGGGCATTGGATAACACCAAATGAGCCAGGTGAACTCTTTAGGTTGTCCCACACCACAGGCTGCCCATTTTTGCACTGGAATAATGACAACATGCTCACCTATGCTCACACGTGTGGAGAGGGCTTCTTTACAGGCCAAGTCTCATGAAACAGGGTTTCTACTGGTAAGACCAGGTAAAAAGGCAAAATAAAAACTGTCATAAAGAAGACATTGATAGCACAGTGACATCAACACTCATGATAGTATCTGCTGACTTAAACGGAGCCAGAAGCTTGGGATTAACTATTTTCTTATAGGTTGATGAGCTATCTAAATCAAAAATGGTCTGCCTTTGGGCCCTTAATTATTCTGTGTGAGTGCCATCACCAAGAACAATTAAAAATGCACATTTCTTTTAGAAAAATATTTATAAAAAAATTTTAACTGTTTGTTTTTAATTTACAAATGATTTGTCAGCCCTTTTCTACAATAAGGAATAAGAAAAATCCATATTATTTCTTTCATACCATGGTGGCATTAATGAATGTGTAGTTCAACTTTGGTTTTGAGCTTACACCACTGTATCCTAATTAAAAGTGACTTCATGCCAGTGCTTGTTACCTTAGCAATTGAAAGCTGAAGCACCACTGCAGTACATATATTTCCATCATCATGATTCCAGTTTTTTAAAATATCTAGGATTGAAGAAATATGTCCTAGATCATGATTTTGTTATTACACCAAATCTGAGTTGTGGTCCTGACTTGAGGAAAAGAAATGAAAGTAAATATGCTGAAACGTTAACATCCCATGGGCTTGAGTTTCAAGCACAGAAAAGCTGCGCTTGAAGCCCTCTGACTCTTTTGGAACCTCAAAACATGATCTGTTTCTGATGCCAACCTGCAAATCCGCTTGGAGTCAACTCTCTGTGAAAATTATGAACAAGCTTTGGAATATGTTGTGATGAAAAAGAAAGGCTTAACACCTAAAGGACTCTATGAACAGATGCAGCACCAATTTTACCTTAGTGGGAACATGTATGGGATTTGGGCTATCTACACTACCCCTACCACACCACTACCATAACCTTTCATGCTAACCTGACTGTATCTTTCAATCCAGAATTCCTTCATCCCAGCGCTGGATCAGACAATTACAACAGATCCAGTTGTAATTTCTGGCTAGAATAGCTGGCATTAGAATAAATCAGTAGAAAATCTTTTTGCATCTTTGAGAAGGGTTCGGAGGTCTGAAATAACAAATTATAGGTGGGGGAGCTCTTCAAGTAATTTAAATACACAATGGGAAGTAGTCAGAGGAAGGTTATCAAGATTGGTGTACTGTACACTAACCACAAGTAAAGCTGTCTTCAATGAAGTACTTCAGTAACCAGTAATTTTTGTGTTTCTTTTACTTAATGGTCTTTGATAAAGCCCACAGGAACAGCTTGCTTTGGAACTTGCTAAAAGTAAGAACTGATCCTAAAGCTCAGTTTAAGAGTCAGGTCCTGTGAAAACTAATAGGCACTGAGCCAAGTTCCTTAAAAAGAGAATGCAAACTTCTACAGTGATTATTCCCCCTGTAGTTTGAGAAAACTCCTTTAAAAAATATCTTAGTGGGAGAGATTGTAGTAGGAGGGCAAGGGTTTATTTCTATTTTTTGGTTCAGTAAAACTGCAACAACACGCTTTAATTGCTAATGGCATGATAAAAGATCTGAAGGAAATGTTAAACTTGATGTGGAATACAGCCTGCACAAACACAGTCACTGTATGTAACCTTTGAATAAGCACCAGTTTCTAAGTTTGCTTAGATGCTACAACATCCTGTGGACTGTCTTTGAGCATACAATCATTCCAATGTGTTCAACAGTCACAGTAAGTTCTCTGGATATTTTAGTGTAGTTAGAAATATATCCTTGGTGGACTAAATTTAAGGCTGTGAATTTCACATTCACTTCACTGAAGTATGGTATTTGAATATTTTAAGATACCTTTTCTCCAGTGTAGCCATCAAATAGAACTTATTACTCAACTGCAATTTAATTTCAGTCAAAGACATAGCCCCTGCAAATTTGCCTTTGAATTTTTATATGCAGACATCTCCCCAACTATAATTTAGTAGCGACAAAACCTTACAAAATTTGTTTCTTTCTCTTACTGAAAAGCCTTTTCCCCTTGTTCTTACCCTTCTTCCTTATTACCCTTGACACCACAAACTTAAAAAAAATCTCTAATCTCTAATTAATCTCTAAGTATATTAAAAGCACAAACATAAATTACTATGTCCAAATATTATAAAAGTCTGACTCAGAAATTATGATTAAAAATGGATCTGGGTATCCTACTATAACTCACAATTAATCCTAATATTGCCAGATCAGTTCAACGCTTTTTCAGTGGATTTGTCAGAACAACAAAAAAAAGCTACTTGCAAAATTTATGTGTACCTTAGCAATTCTCATTATCATAAAGGGAATAAGCAAGAACACAAAGGATGATTATTAGACTATTAGAAATCCATTAATCTACTCAGAATCTAATAAAAAATTTGAACATGTAATAGCATTAAAGGATACAGAACATGGCAGTTTACCTTTAACATGGTTTGGTAATTTCTTTGAAATGAGATACACTTTTAAAACAGTTCTGAGTTAAAAAAATAGCTTAATCTCATTACTGTAATTTTTATTGCCCTTCAAAACAATCTCAAAGGTAATGAATCATTTCACCTCAATGGTTTTGGCAACAAATACATTTCTAAGAGGTGGAAGTTCAACGTTCCAGAACTTTGTATGTGTAAATCCAAACCTCCTACTGACCTTTCATTTGGTGATGGGGAAAGCTGTATCATGAGCTCCATG
The DNA here is from genome assembly GCF_017639235.1 of Corvus kubaryi. Classification (NCBI taxonomy): domain Eukaryota; kingdom Metazoa; phylum Chordata; class Aves; order Passeriformes; family Corvidae; genus Corvus; species Corvus kubaryi. Next base: position 1,262,139 of record NW_024582057.1, read on the forward strand.
TGCCTTTTTTGGGCTGTCCCTTTCAAGTATTCATGTAGAAAGACTATTTTGATTACAGCTTCAATACATGAGGAACAGACAGAAATAACATCCACTCAAGACATAAATATCTGGTGCCTCTGTGTGTTTGCTTGCAGGGAAAGGAGAGACAGGGAAGGAACAGAGAGAGAAATACCACTCAAGTGTGCTTTTTGGTGCTCTAAGGAGTACTAATAAAAAGGGATGACAAAATACTACAAGCAGAGACAAAATGTACACATGGGCTGAATATCTTTCACCTCTCTTTGTATTAAAAGTCTATTGGATGATTTTTGTGGATTGGATGTAGATGACTTCCAAAATAACATAAAAGTTGAGAAAGGTTGTGGCAGCTATATTTTTCTCCTGAAAGCCAGTTAAAACTTACTGAAACATTGGTACATTAAACAATAAAGGATTACTAAAAACAAATGCTATCTGATGCTTCCCAAAGAGTCTGTTTGTTAGAGATCTGATGGAAATATTTTAAAAGGAACTCCTAAATATTACAGGGAGTGTCAAGCAGTTAAAATTACCATGGCTACACACTTCCGTATGCCAACAGAGAGCAGAACCCACTCACTGATCTTGCAGCGCAGCAGCAGCAGGTTAAGTACTAGAAATAATACACAAAAATGGTGGAACTATTTTAGCACTTGGAGTTTTACTTCTGGAGGCAGAAGGGGTAGAACATTTCTGTTTAACCTTTTCTTATTCTCCAGAAAGTGACTTCGAGTTGAATCCTCCCAGCCATTACTATTTCCATTTATTGCTCGGCTCTTGGGCGTGCTGTCTTAAATCACCTCTATGTATTTTAGCCCTCTAAGCAGGGCAGAGAAATGTGTTGGATCAGCACACTTGCACTGCCTACTGTTCTGGTTTGCAAGTCATCAAATGGCTACATTAAATGTTCACAGAATTACAGCAGATAAGGCTGGAAACAAAGAGGTCACCTAGGCCATACCCACGACCCAAGGTGGCTGACCTACATCTCAAGTGTTTGTCACAGATATGGGCTAAGTATGTTTCTAAAGATTAGTATTGATTAAAGCTCCCCAACCACTACACACGATTCAAGTGCTTGTCTAAGCCCAGCAAGAAAAATTTACTCTGCCCAGAAGAAAGAATCGACCCCAAGTTTCAAATTTTAAGCCGAGAAATGGGCTTTCAAGCAGAAGAAAAATTCAAGTCAACTCAAATCCCCAAATAAATAAAGCCAACACAGCATGCAGATAATGTGTAGATCATGAAAATCAGCATCTAAGAAACAGCACATGGCAAATTTTTGTTCCTTTTCCAGGAAAAAATGAGACTTTCGAATGTCCTTTTTAAAAACATCCATAGGTGGCACTGAGCTCTGCTCTTCAAAAGGAAATATTTCTCTTATTGCATTAATTTTATAGTGATCTTCATGAAAAAACTGAAGAAAATATAAGAAAAAAAGATTAATTAAGAAGAATTTTACGCCATCTTTTATGACCTCTATTTACAACTAGCAGGGAATACAAGTAACACATTAAATAAAACAGATTAATACACACAAAAGCACTAGGTACTTGTATACCTTGCCCTACAATCAGTTCTTTCAGAGAATCATTGAATCATAACATGGTTTGTGTTGGAAGGGACCTTAAAGATCATCTATTTCCAACCCCCCTGCCATGGGCAGGGACACCTTCAACTAGACCAGGTTGCTCAAAGCTCCACACAACCTGGCCTTGAACACCTCTAGAGATGAGATAGCCACAGCTTCTCTGGGCAACCTGTTCCAGTGCCTCATTCCCTCACAGTACAGAATTTTTTCTGAGTATCTAATTTAAACCTACTCTCCTTTAGTTTGAATGCATTCCCCCTTGTCCTATCACTACCTGCTCATGTAAAAAGTCCCTCTCCATCTTTGTTGCAGATTCCCTTCAGATACTGGATGGCCACAATCAGGTCACCCCAAAGTTTCCTCCTTTGCAGGCTAAACAAGCCCAATTGTCCCAGCCTTTCCTCATAGGAGAGGTGCTTCATCCCTCCAATCTTGGTGGCCTGCTCTGGACTTGCTCCAACAGGTCCATGTCCTTTCTGTGCTGGAGATCCCAGACGTGGATGCAGCACTGCAGGTGGGGGTCTCACCAGAGCAGAGGGGCAGAATCCCCTCCCCACTTTGCTGGCCGCGCTGCTTTGGATGCAGCCCAGGACACATTTGGCTCTCTGGGCTGTGAGTGCCCATAGCTGGGTCACGTCCAGCCTCTCATCCACCAGCACCCCCAAGTCCTTCTCAGCAGGGCTGCTCTCCATCTGTTCATCCCCACACTGTGTTGATACCAGGGATTGCCCTGACCCAGGTACAGCACCTTGCACCATGGGCCCAATTCTTGAGCTTGTCCAAGTCCCTCTGGATGGCATTCCATCCTTCGGGTGCGACAACTCAGCTTGGTCACAAAAGAGGTGTCAGAAAGTGGGAGAGAGTGCAACTGAGCTACCGAAAGGTATGTTCCTAAGAATGCAAGAGCACCAAGTAGTGCACTGTATTTTCAGAAAGCATTACTTGAAAATGACTTTATATAGAAGACGTTGCCCTTTTTTTTTTCAGTATGTTTCTCTTTGATAGAAACTTCACCACATGTTTCTCAAATTGCCCTTTCTTGGACTTTGTGATACAAAGATCTCTTTGCAAAGTACCTTTCTGAGACAGGTAAAAGGCATACTCTATATTAGTTTATCTTTCTTCTTTGGAAATCCCAATCCTTCATTAGCATTTCTCGTACTTTCTACAGTTTCTGTTTCTGAACAGAAATTTTATGAAAGACTCCTCTACTCACACCTCTATGCCATTTTTTGATCTAAAATTTGCTTCCTCATTCTTTTTTTGCCCTAAATCTCTAATCTCTAGTTCCTGTTCAGGAACCAAATTTTCCACCACTTTGAAACTCCAGCACATGTAAAAACTGTGCTTATTAATTAACGCACATCTTCCACATTTCCTTCCAAGTCCTTGAAGGAAGTTTCCACTACAGAGATCTTAATTCTGACATGATTTCTTTCATTTCTGTTCCAGCAGAAGACATTTTCTTCCCCCTTCTACATTTTATTTTGCCTGCAAGTGAAGTGCCCTTTCTACCTGAGATCAGAGAGTTTCCTTTAAGCTATGCTTTGTTGAGTTTTCTTTCTGGCAGGCTATAAAGAAGTGTTTGATATATGCATCTTTCCTGTTTCTTAACATCAGAAAAAAAGGCTGGGTAATGTTTAAAGGTCATCTTTTGCTCACGTAACTAGAAAATACTGGTGGCTAACTGGAAGACCAGGAACATAAAGCTTCTTCATTAGTATCCAGAAGTACAATGCCACAATAACCTACTGCAGGTTATAGTGGCAGTTAAAATGCAGTGAGGATGGGCGAGAAAACAGGAACAAGCAGAATGACCAATTAATTGGTTGCTAACTGAAAACCAGTGTCTCATTCCTCATTTCCTCCAAAGATCCCAATGACTTGAATAACTATGAGCTTAACAGGCCAACTGTGGGTATTTCCAAGGCCTGGGAGCTACAGAGATGTGCACCAAGATCCCGGACTCACAAAAGGAGATAGTGCAAATGGCAGCTCCCAGCAGATGCCATTCACAGGGGAAGTGTTAGACATGGAGAATATCATCATAGAAACCAATGGAAAACAGAAAACTGGAAGATGTGCCTGTACTTGTTTGAAAAGAAAGTCAGTCATGGATGCGTTATAGAAACATGAACTGTGAACATAAAATAGTCATGACTGGGGATTAAACAGCCTGTTAAAATTATTTTTTTTTCTCTCGCCTTAATTTTCCATCTGATTAGAATTTCCCACCAAAGGCCCTCAGACTTATGGGACTTTGATTCTGGTAATGCGTTGCAACTCTGGCAGGTAGCCAGCCCTTTATTTTTATCCCTCAGCTCTTTGGTCTTTTCTTCATATATTTCTCATCTTGCACTACTTTTTTCCTCTAGTCACAGAACATATGTAAACAACCAGAATTATTTTTGGAGTACAGAAGCATAACATACTCTATTTCTGGTTTTAACAAGAGATCATATTCTTGCAGATTCTTACTTTTTTTCAATTATTACCTTTGGGCAAACGTTTGTCTGTAAACAGGATACATTTATTAGGTATTTTACTTTATGCTGCTGAGAAACAGTCAAGATCTCTAAATATGGCCAAATAAAACGAATACAAATATAAAATGCTTTTTAAAATTAGATTACATTCACACTGTTGACACACACTGCTGACTTTTCAAAAATATTATCCAACTATAAAATACTCAACACTATGTGCATTGCAAACCGACCTCCAAGTCCTCAAAGACAAGTTTACCAGAGTGCTTAAGACCATAGAAGACATGCTAAATTGCTTTTCTGAATCTCAAAATGCTGAAGTGCACCCTTAATGCTTTGTCAACTCCAAGCCTGCCTCAATGAAAGGATGTAACATCTACAGCATTTATATCTTCTTTTTGTTCCTGTGAAACTTAACAGAACTAAATCTTGATCAAAGCTTTGAAATACTTATTCACTGATCTTTGTAATTGTGGTTAGTAACTCATGACAAGTTTGTTTTGTCTGAATGTTCATTTTAAGGTTACTGCCACTACTTTTTAATGTCCAGTTCACATACATCCTATGCTAGATTTACAAGAACCAAATAAAAAAATGCCTTTACGCGTGTTCATGCTTCATTGACTTCAACTTTCACCTGTATATCCTCTGCAATGTATGTCTTCTAAACACGGTTCTATTACTAAATCAGCAACTGCACATTTTAAACCCAAGTCAGTCTACAGTAGATCTCAGTCAACTGAGATTTCCAAATGTGTTTGCTCCCTCCCAAATAGCCTCCCTGTAAAATTTTGGAACTTGGAGACAGCACTCTCTTTTGAGTGGCTTTTATAAAAAAATTCATGCTTAAGTAAAAAATGCATTTTACTACTTAGTATGTCCACTACAATCACTAAATCTGATTGCTTTGACAGTTTTTAACCCAAGCTGCTGACTCCAAGACTATTCTGTCCTTCCTGTCCCAAATTCTGCCACAGACCCTAACCTTACTGAATGTCAAGACCTTGTTCTAAGCCCATCTACTTGGTTACAGTGTTTTCCTTAAAGAATATAATAACTGTAAGACATTCTACATCATTAGTACATTAATGGATATATATATTAGCTGTGTTCTTAATACGCTGAAAAAGCATGAAATGCTAATAATACTCTGAATTAATTCTGTACATATTTGCCTCCTTACTTGTCACAGATATTCAATGTGTGACTATTTCATGGAGTCTCTAAATTGTCCTTTGTGTTTTTGCATTTTGCATTCCCTCTTTTTCAGTCAAATCTGTTGACTCCAGTTGGCAACCTACTTCTTTTATTTCTTTGGACCAATTTGCTGCCAGAGTCATGCAGCCGAAATGGTAAAAAAAGGCCTACAACTGTTCCTTCAGACACACATGTTGCTTGTGGTGCTCCCTCTGAATTTGTCAGAAAAAATTATTCAGGATTATGTGTCAGATGAGAAAGAGAGCACACATCTGCAGATAAGCTCTGATCCTTTGGAGCACTTCTTGCAGCATCTAAAGAAGTATCTTCTTGCTTAGGATGAGTTTATGACTTGCTTTGACATCCTCAGATGATGGTACTCTCAAATGATTAATTTCCTTAAAAACTAGTTTCAAAAGCTTTCACTCTTTCTGTGAGCATTCCTCGTTAGACAGAAGTACAGCTGCGATGGATTTTGAAACACCTTTTTTGAATACGTTTTTTGAAACACTGTGTCCTATCCAAGTTAATGAAAATACTGTTAACTGTAAGCAGACCTTAATTCTTGCTCATTTGTGTGCACAGTGGAAAATTTATCCAAGATTTTAGTTTATCTTTTTCTGCAAGCTGCAGAAAACCTAGCAGAGACACTTGGGATCTTATTAAAGATCCAAGATATTTTGCTACTTTTGAGGGAGTATCTGAATTCATCCGTTCGGAGTTGCCTCCTTCATCTTTCCCCAACCTGCCATCCACGCATGTAACAAGCTATAAAGGGTTCACATGACCCTCATATGTTGTTCCTTTTATCTTGCTCAAAGCATCTTTAGTTGGAACTACATGTCTTGAGCACACGCAGCAGGAAGTGCTTCCCAGCAGTCCAACCAAACAGAGCAACCCAAATTGCATCCTGCAGTCAGCCAGAAACCCAAGCTAACTTTTGTAGTAAACTGACTTTTTTTTCCTGGAAACCTAAAGAAAGTTCCTGAGTTGCTATTTATATGTATGATTTTTCAGGATGAACTTCCCGCTAAGAATTTCAGTTCATGTTCTATGTATTATACATTGGCCAAGTGTGATTAAAAGCTTTCAGCTGCAGCTTCTATGTACTAAGGATGTTCCATTTACTGAAATACTGAGATTCTATTTTTTCCATTAAGCAGAAGTTCCTAACATTTCCAGTGGACCAATCATAAATAATATACTCCCTTGAAGGAGCACTGGTAACCATGAAAGTCAGGAAAAGCAATTTGCCTTATCATTTGCCTGCTGCAGCCATTTACAGGGGAATTCCAAGTACTTGTTCATGCCTATCCAAAGGGCAGGACCAGATCTATGTATCTCAATGAGTTCCTATGGAAATTATCAGTATCCTTGATTTTAATAATTTTATCCCTCATTTTTAACAGAAAAAAATTCAGTCAAGAGTCTGCTTGCTTGTCCCCATCTACAAGCTTCTGGCAGCACATACTCAGTTTAATGACAGTCTTGGTTCTGTTCCAGAAGATTATTAAAAAAAAATGTTCTGATGAAAAAATCAGCTGTGTTTAAATAGCTACACAGTCCAACCAGACAATTTGAAGGTTTTGGCTGTTTTTTATCTCTTACAGACCCTTATCAGGCCAATATACGCATACACACAGACAATATTAATGGAGAGCTTAGTAATGTGCTTGTGCTTAAGTGTCATGATCTGCTGAACACATTACAGTAGGTGCATTACAGGGAGTGCATTATTGCTGCTCTACATTTCCACAGCCAGGCTTATCCAAGAGACCAGGGAGCTTAGCTTAACACTGGTCACCTCAGGTATGCCTTGATGATGTATTTTAAATGTGACTACTTAGAACATAAACAAGGGTATGTCTATACTTTAATACTTGTCAGCAATTTACTGTAAAAGCAGTAATGTGGCTGATAAACTGCCAATTATCCTTCTTACATGTGCTACATATTTTTTGGAGATCCTAACAACAGTGCTGGAGAAAGGACATGAAATGATGCTTAGAAATGTGATACACATTTTCATTTCACACTCCATCAGTTTTTACAACTAGAGCTCCATGAAATGTATGAGAATACTTGGCTAACAGCCATATCTACTGAGGTGTAAAATAAGAATCAGATCTCTTTTTTAAGAGTTTCATTTTCTTTACATGACTAAATCAGATGTTGACCTTTTTCCAAAATATATTGTAAGTATTCCATATCTCTACCCATCAATTAATTTGGGATTTCTGAATCGTGTTTAGACCTGTTTTAACAGATATGTAATCAATACATATTTTTTTAAAAAACAGCTTTGTAAAGAAAAGTAAACTGATTCATCCTACATTGAATTATATAATTACTGGTGTTTAATCTTTCCAATTCTAGTGAGTTCTTTTTCCATATTGCATCTTGAAACAAGAAACAAGTGTATTATTGCCTTTATAGTCAGCAAAGTAAAGCTACAGGCATCAGCAAAAACATATTTTGAATTCAGATTTCAATCTGTCAGAAAAGATTAAAGCTTCATGCATATATAAATGGGAACTATAAAATAATAACAGATACATAGCATGGAATCATTTTGCTTGAACAGCTGTGGATTTACCAGCATAGTAAAGCAGAAAATGTCTTTTACTCACCTCTGTTAAACCAGAAACTTCTCCTTTTGCTAACGGTCTGGTGATGGATGCAGTGTGAACTCTGGCATCTGATACTGGCTGCCCCTTCATAAAATGTTTCCCAGCTTCATAAATATTCACTTCTACCATCTTACCCATTAACAGAGGATCCTTTGGCACAAGAACCTTTCAAATAAAATAAAGACATTGTTACTAAATACCACAAGGAACATTAGAGTCTCTAGTATCCACTTAGAAAACAGATTTTTGATAAACATCAGAGAAAATCCTAAATCTTAAACATTTTAGTCACCAGTGTACACTACAGCCCCTGACACACTTGACTAGTAAGATCTCCAGCTTGCATTCTTCAAGAGCTTTGCAGTGTTAGCTCAGCTCTTTTCGACTCCAACCGATTCCTTAAGTCATGTTTTTTGATTGATGATAAAGTTGGGCCTGAGTTGCAGCTTTTGAATCCAGACCCGAACAGTTCCCAAGGGCATTTGTACTACACGGTTCTAACAGACTGCTGCATAGCTTCCTATTTCCATGTCCATCCCATGACATTTAAAAAAAAAAAAAACAGTTTTTCAGTCTGTAAAGGCTTTAGGACAGAAATTATACCCTTGTTTCTCTTTGCACAAGCCTTTATTTTGATTGTGCAGATCCTTCACAGCTGAGATGCATGACTGACAGTGAATGCCTGTAAAAATAGACGAGTGTGTTTCTTGGGTCAGCAGCTAATGCCACCCCTTCCTGAATTTGCACAACTATGATATCAGACAGTCCCACTTCAGAAAAAAGACAGCACATAACAGACATGTTCCTAGGTCATGCATTTTTAAAAAGAAGGAGCCCTACATACAGGAGCAACACTTCTTGCTGGAAGAATAAATGGAGTTAAAACGGCTCTAAAATAGATAAGCAGTTGAAAAAGAAAAGTAGTGTAATTTCTTGATTAAATTACATTTTTTACACTGTTTACAACGAAAAAATTGAATCACAGGGACTTATTTAATCACATTTACTTGAAGCAGAATCACAGGATGGGTCAGGTTGGAAGGGACCTCAGAGGGGTCATCTGGTCTAATCTCCCTGTTTGAGCAGGGTCATCGTAGAGTACATGGCACAGGACTGCATCCAGTTCTGGAATTTCTCCAGAGAGGGAGACTCCACACCCTCTCTGGGTAATCTGTCCCAGTGTGTGGTCACCCACACAGTAAAGTTCTTCCTCATGTTCAGGTGGAACTTCCTGTGCATCAGTTTCTGCCCGTTGCCTCTTGTCCTACTGCTCAGCACCACCAAGAAGAGCCTGGAAAAAGCCTCCTGACACCTTCCCTTCAGATGCTTATGGACATTGGTGAGGTCCTCTCTCAGTCATCTCTTCTCCAGGCTGAACAGGCCCAGCTCCCTCGGCCTGTCCTTGAAAGAGAGATATTCCAGTCCCTTGAACATCTTTGTTGCCCTGCACTGGACCTGCTCCAGAAGCTCCATGTATCTCTTGTACTGAGGAGCTCAGAATTGGACACAGCCTCACCAGGGCTGAGTAGAGCTTTTCAAAGACAATGATTGCATCTTTATATCTTGATTCTTTGATGCTGAAATTGAAATGCCTTAAAATGGCTTAATTTTCAAGACTACATGTGCAGAGGATTTTCAGAGAAAAAATCTGTGCCACCCACATTTGGAGGGCCTTTTGTTGCCAAACACTGCCTCTTCATTTTCACCTATCACAACTGTTGACCGTCCCCCTTGGAGGAAATCCCCACCAGTGCTTTCCCTTCTTCCCTGAAAGCTCAAGGTGTTCATGACTGTGTTTCCAGATCCCAGGATTCTGCTGAGCTTCCTAAGCATCTTCCAAGAAAAGCAGACATCTTTGCCTTTCAGAGACAGGCAAGCTGAGACTAACCAAACACAAAACCAGGATCCTAATGCTGAGAGTGTGTTACAATGTCACTGGATCACAGTTATTCCCATGTAATTCATCTTGGGCAAATTTAAATCAAAGGGAAATTAGGGAGCTGAGTATATCACTGGGCTCATGACCTCTGTAAATCTTCTATCTCCTCATGCAAAAGGGCAGTAACCAAATATAAACCCAACTTCAGAAAAAGAAAGAGGTTACTTAAAATAACTGTGAGGAACCGTAAACAACCAAGCATCCAGGCTTGGCATACACTCAGATATTTTTTTGATATAAGTATTTGTTCAGAAAAAAAATCCTTAACCGTATTTCTAAGAAACTAAGCTATACCAGCAGAAACTTTCAGCTTGGCTGTTGACCTGGCAAAGCACTCTGGTCACTTTAGACTACTCTGTTCAATGTAAACTATATCACCTAAGCCTCCACAAATGTCAGCTGCAGCTCCACCAAAGTCGGCCACTGAAGCTCTATTGACGTGGGTCTAGTAGCAAATCCTTCAGATGACCTCAGTGAAGACAGAACACATTTGATAACTATTTGAGTTAACAGAACACTATACCAGGACTCTGAGCTTCAACTTCCAGTAATATATAATACGATATTTAGACTTTAGAGTGGTTTTCAATTTACTGTGATTGAATTTACTGCTATTAATCTTAGTTACTAGCACTGATTCTTGTGCTTACCTGGGTGAGCAGTAGGATACTATCCTTGTGAAACATGCCACACATAAGATTTTAGGGAAAAGATTTACATTTTCATAATGGAAAGCATTTCTTCCCAAACAGAATTTAAAATGATTCCCTACATGACCATTTGTATTTCATTAATTCTTTACCAGTCCCACTCATGAGCTGTATTAGGTGCTGTAAAAACACACCACAAACCATCAACACTTTTTTTCCTGTACATATTACTTTTCTTTTAATAAAGCTTCCATAAAACAAGCATTGAACAAAAAAGCCTAAGAAATTTCTTTTTAATCTCCATGTGGAAGACCGTGTTCCTCAATTCGGACTGATAAGCTACAAAATCAAGGAGCAGCGATACATAGACAGAAGTTGGATATGTAACGAAAAAAGAGATTCATCAAAAAAAAAAGGAGAAAGTGAGAAAAAAAAATTAATGACCCAGATATCTAACAGAAACAGATATTTCAAGAATAGCAATGTTACTTACTACTAAGGGAAAAAAATAATAAATAAATGCTGTAACATAACCCAAAACCAGAAGAAAGCACAGCCATCCTTAATAGTCTCTCCAGGTTCAGCAAACTGAATACCTAATGGCAACAAAAGCAAACTGTAGACAGCTTAGTGCAAGAAAATGGAGAATAAAAGCATGATGATTCAGGAAAGCCAATTTTATTGGTTTTAAGCAAATCATTGGCTTTTGAGCAAAAATAACAATTTCGTGAAATAGATGTTGTACTTCCTTCCTAGCTCAAAGATGTTTTTGTGTGGCAAGAATTTATCTACAGAAAGTACAGAGAAGGAAATGACAAAAACTAGAAGGAATGGATGCCATTCAGGGGGACCTACACAAGCCTGAGAAGTGAACCCACAAGAACATAATGAAGTTCAAACAAGTCCAAGTGCAAGGTGCTGCAGCTGGGTTGGGGCAATCCCAGACATAAGTACAGACTGGGAGAAGAACTCACGAAGAGTGAGAATTTTCCTGCTGAGAAGGACTTGGGGGTGCTGGTGGATGAGGCTGGACGTGAGTCAGCAATGTGCATTTAGAGCCCAGAAAGCCAAACGTGTCCTGGGCTGCACCCAAAGAGGGGTGGCCAGCAGGGTCCCTTCCAGTCCAAAACATTGTATGATTCTATGAAATACAACATATCACACTGAAGTGTTAATCTAAAAAAGTTTCTGACCCTTCTATTGTTAGAATTTTTTTTTTTTTTGCAAACTGCATTGCCTGAAACACTTTTCAGAAAGATGTATGCAAATTTTCATGACTGAACTATTCAGAAATCAATGCTTTGGGGACACAGAAATTAAAATTACTCCAATAATTAACAGCTTCTTAAACCACGCTGTATAGTCAAACATCCACCGTATATTTCTTAACATATTTTCAGGTAAATTATATTTACAACACAGAAACAAAATATCTCATAAAAAAGTCTTGATGGTCACATGTTTCCTGAAAAATGCTTCTTATTTCTTTACTAGTTTTTTTTTTTCATCCTGACACACTGTGTTGCTGAGATTATCAGAAAGCAAAGATAAAACAAAAGATGTTGTTTGGTTTATTTAACTGTACCTGCTCATAGAAAGGATTGTGAGCAACATAGTAATTGGAGTCAAAGGATTCTTCTGTTACCAGAACTCTCTGCCTCTCACCAACCTGGAAAACAGAAGACAAGAGACAACTCAGAAAGCAAAACCAATGAATTATACTGAGAAGAGAACTGCAGCTACAAACAAATGCCCTTAGCAGAAAAAAATCAAATTCTCTGAGGAAATTCTGTATCAGCAAGAAAGTGGAGTAGAGAACATTCTATTTACAAGAGTCTAAAACTGACAGGGTTTAAAGTCCGAATCGAGGGCTAGAACTGAGGGAGTAATAGCCTAACACGAAAGTCCAGTTCAGAAATATAAACTGATTTTTACTTATTAATATGACAGCAAATAAAAATGTCAGATGTGAACAAAGTCCATTCATCTTCATCCACCTAATGAAAAAATTCTGCAAACATCACCAAAAAGGTATCTTCTCTTTAAAAGCCACACTTGCTATTTACAATGCTAGGGCATCTCCTTATCCCCACTTGGTGATCTCACTTTGCTGTATGAGATCACACTGATTTCCATGACAGTGGAGCCAACACTGCATATTACAAAGACTCAAGAAGAAGAGGTTTTAACAGCTCACAGACCCAACACATTAAAGGCAAAATAAACACTGATCTGAAAAGACCTGTGCTTCAATTATACTTCCCAAATTCCAAATGCACTAACACAGTTTAAAGGAAGCACCAATTTTAAAACTAAAAGGAAGTTAAATCGAAGACGCCAAGACAAATCAGTTGTATTTAGGGGCCAAGCAGATATGGAACAAAATCTGGTTTTCCCCAAAGTTCAAAATCCCCCACATAACACCTCTGGTCTTGTCCATTACTGAGTTTATGATGAAGTGTATAGCTTAATTTCTGCAAACCTGGAAGGACATTTAGCTCACATTTTCAGTCTGGCCCCACCTCTACTTTTTCCATCTAAATGTGCTCTGGATTATTTCCAAACTCTTTGACAAATGCATTCTGCAATTTACAACTGTCTAGCAAGTTAAATTTACTCACTGCTTTTATTACTATTTTGAGACTCAAAAAGGTTTCACATTTTACTCCAAAGTTTGAATATCTACGAGCAAAGTTACATTCCCCTCCCCTCTCCCTGAAAGACTCCCACCACATCCTAGTGGCAGCTGTTACACACAAGTTTTAAGACCTCCATAGTAAGTTCCATGTGAATCAGCAAGATGCAGAGTGGGTAATAACGTTTTGACTCTTTAAGGTACAAGCAGTAAAACATAAGATTAGAATTTTCTCTTACAGTTAATGGCAGAAAATAGAATTTTAAGAAATTGAAACAGCAATGTCACATCTACATTACAGTATATATATATATATATATATATATATATACAGACATATACATGGATACACACATGATACATATCTAATTCTCCACTTGCTAAACAGAAAGACTTCACAGAATAACTCTTGCCTTCCCTTCCTTGTACATTTATCTGGAGCATTCCCACAGTAAACCCTGGAAAGCAAGGGAGACAGCGAGCACCCAGTTCATTTCCCCAAAGGCAGTTAGACTTCACTCCCCAGCACCACAAGTTGTGGGGTACACAGCAGAAGGGGCAAAATCCCTGAGTTCCAGACCTAGTAACAGAATCCTAATAGTAGAAAATATGTATATTTCTGCATACTTTTAAGAGGTGTTTAAGACTTGTTTATAGCACATTTAGAATTTCCATTCTCTGGGAAGTCTGCAATTACAAATCACAACAGATAAAACATACTCAAATTTTAGTAAAAATCCAGTGTTACCAACAGTATGGGATTTTTTTATTATTACTTTCAAGGAAACAGTTATTAAATTCAAATCCCCGGAGGAGATTTGCAAAACATGTCAATAAGGCACTTGAGATAACTACTCCAGTAATAAGATTACAGAGAACATTTCCCCTAAACTGAGAGGTTTTGTTACTTCTACAATATTTGAGACCACAGCTTTTAAAAATCACAACTCAACATCTGCTGTAGCACTGAAGTGCTGAAGTCTCAGATGTCCTGCAATATTATGAAAAAGAGGAGGACAGAGTGTTAGATAAGCAACATTCACCCTTGGGCAAACATGCTACCACTGAAAAGCACCAAGGCCAATCACTAAGTCATGTCCTCACATCGTATTTATTATTTACCAACACTGAAATTTAGCAAAAGTGGCTTGAAGCAATATTGGGTCTATAACTCATTTTTCAGTTGTCTTGTGGTTCCCTCGGTCTCTCTGGTCATAACAGACTGCCTTCATCGTGGCTATGAACCCTGCCTGTGAGGCAGACTAGGCTACATGTGTTATCTTCATACTCTCAGATGACAGAATGGTAAGCATACTATGCAAAAAAAAAAAAAAATCAGAGGGAAGAAGAAAAGAACACCTGTGTTAGATCATTTGATATAAGCTGTGGTTTCTTCAGAGACATGTTGCCAGTTTTTTTCATCTTTGCCTCCAGGAGCCAAAAGAGGTCAGGTCTCCATGTCTCAGTGGGCCAGAGGGAGAGCTTCTGAGCTCAGAATTTCTTGGGAACGGGAGGAAGTCAGGAAGACTGAATTCATCACATAGCATCAGAATGGTGGCATTTAAGTTGAGGACCAGACGTTCAGAGGAGCCAAACAGCCTATACCCATTTACAGTACATGCAGACAGACACACACACGCACACACCGAAGACTCGCATGGCATACTGTAAGGAACAAAAAGTAAACCCAGTAATTGTCCACTTGCTGAACTTATGGATCTGTAGCCTTGGCCAAGGCTGAGCTCCCAGAGAGATACAATACTCAGCTATTTGCAGACTCTTTTGCCATAACAACAGGAAAGGAAAATTCCATTTAATGAGTTAGGCCATTGCGTATTCATGATCTACAAGACTAATTGGCTACATGCATTTGTAAGACAGAAAATTACTATCTATCCTGCATCCAAGTATAATTAAGAAGAAATGTAAGTACGCAGAATGCAGCTTTGGTATTGAAATTTGTTCAAAAAGTGGAATATGTCATCATTTCTGCAATTATTCCCCTGGGATCTCTAAGTGCCTAAGTTTCACCTCTCTCAGAATTTAAATATGCAGAAACCAGACATGATATCTAATAACAGTTATAATTATAATAACTTTGATGATTTTTTTTTTTCAGGCATGTAGCAGCAGAAGTAGTTCAGTATCTTATTTTTATTCCTATTCTTTCATCTGCTTCCACAGGTACACATGAGTTCTCAGGGAACTACAGTTCTGCCAAAGCATTTGGAACTGAGGCAACTCAGCCTTGGCATCTCGATTTGGAAAGGTTTCCTATAAAAGCATTATTTTTTTCTTTATGGATGACATTATGAAAATATTTATGAATGATAGCAAAAAAACCTTGCCCAGCAACCTCCCCCATGCCAAGGTGGACTGGTCACATAACTTACAGGAGGGCAGCTTGCTTTCACCAAAAACAGTGCAACAATCACCGCTGGTCTGATCACTTCCTGCACTGCAACAGTTACCAGGAAGTTTGTAAATCTCAGAGTTAGTAATCAAATCACTTAGGAACTTTTATTTCATTTTCATTTATCCTACAGGAAATTCTGACATGATAATTCTTTAACTCAGTTTTTCCTTTACCGGAAACCACGAAAAGCAGTTTTTCCAGCTGGCTGATTTTATAAAATAAATGAACAGCAAGAAATGGCCAAAATCCTTCTTGGCTGCAGTCAAACTAAGTTTCTTTTTTAAACCAAAACTGACTGAATCACATAAAATACAAGACTGATTTTTAAACTCTAGAACAGTTTGCATGCCAAGGACGGTCCCTTTTTACATGCTTTGACAGAATATTGCTACGTAACGTCAACTGTGGTGCCTGCTGTGATTACACTTAGGTAATGCATACCCCCCTAACTTTTTTTTTTAGTCAATTAAGACTATGATTGCACAGCCAGAGCATGTGGCCCAGGAACTTTCTCAACATTTCCTTATCATTCTTTTACCTGCATTTTATCAGCTTTGTTTTTAAGAGCCTCTGATTGGCTAAAAAACCATAAATTAATAACCACTGTATTTCTGTATTTCTCCCATAGAAGAAAGCACACTGCCCATGCAGCATCTCCACTGATTTAGAGACACTGGTCAAAGCCTCCTTCAGGCTAAGTTGAATTCATAGTGGAATTGGTAAGCATGTCTCCATCTGTCTTGAAGGAGGCTGGCTTGGATTCTGACCCAAATCATTATGGAACATACTTAGTACAAGGCTTGGAAGCCACATAAAAATCTGCTTT
Organism: Corvus kubaryi; assembly: GCF_017639235.1. NCBI lineage: Eukaryota > Metazoa > Chordata > Aves > Passeriformes > Corvidae > Corvus > Corvus kubaryi. Next base: position 1,278,530 of record NW_024582057.1, read on the forward strand.
CCTGTATTTGTTATTTAAATGCGTCATAAAGCAAGCAATGAAAAATACACACCATCACAATTTATGTGTGCATGTTTTAGCATATTATTCTGATGTATAGAATATTTCTTGTAAACATGCATAGTTGACCTTTATTAAGTATAACAAAGTTTAAGCAAAAGCAATGTAGAAAGTGTTTATTCTACATCAGTTTTGGTTTACTTCTCTTCTGATTTTTCATTTGTGGTCTAATTATTTTGAATAAATTTTAGTAATTATGCAGACTGTGTTCTTCACTATAAAGCAGAAAAAACCTGATGGACCTACTTTTTATAAATCATGTGAATCCTTCTGTAAATAGAAGCCAAATTTCTTGAAAATTATAATTAAGCATTCTCTAGGTCTTCTGTTTACATATTGTAGGTGTTTTCTACACTTGACAGAGAAGTCAGTGTGCCACAACCTCCCTGTAAAAGAGATGACGTTTCTAGAAACTTATGACATGGTCCTGTTTTGATGATACCAAAACACATTTCTTTTAGAAATCTCCTTTTTACTGCTTTATTCTGCTATGCAGCACTGCTCCTCCAAAATTTAGGGTGTACACACCCCTCCCTTTGTGAAGGTAGTATTGGAGACAAAGCATGGACTTAGAGCTCTTCTACAAAGTTGTTAGGGATTTAAATGTGGATATTGGAAAGCAGTTAACATTAAAATAGTTCAGCTCCTGAGCATGGCACTTTTTATGCTGGGATAAATATACTTTTCTAGCACACAGCATAGACAGCTGCCACTTCACTAAGGTTCATGTTACAGCTGCTGTCCAATTCCAGATGGGTAAATGCCTCCTTTTTTATTATGTTATGTTCAGTGCATAACCCTGCACAGAAAGACAGTAACAGAGTGACATGAATATTTAGAGTTCCATATCTCTTACATCATACAATAATCAGTCAGATTAATCTTTACAACATGTGTCTGGCCCATTTTACACCTGAGGAAAGAAACAGAGAACCTGACCACTCCAGTGCTGCAGAGCAAGGAGCTGTATTCACTACATGGACTTCGTGTATTCCTACTTCCTCCTCCCACACCTAGACAAAGCTGCCTCAATCCTACAATGCCACTAACTAGCAACAAAACCAAAATTCTCAGTGTTTTTCCTGTACTTATATTGCTCAGGGTTTTTTCAACCCTGGAAACACCACTGGGTGATTGTCTTCACACACAGGAAAGTATTCAGCTCTTAACTAGTGAACTCTGGAAACCCAATAGAAAAGCAGACAATGTTCAGCAAAGTGTCTCATTTCACCATCAACCAATACAGCTGAATTTGTTAAATCATCACTATCAAACTGCCCTTCTTTAAACAGAGCTGCAGATTTTTTTGTTTTTAAAAGATTGCATAGAAAGTATGACTTATGAAATATTACCTAGGCAAATGTCTTTTTTAAAATTTTGTTTTAGGCACACTTGCTTCAGCCACACTGCTCTTTCCACAGCATCATTCAAAATTCAGAATGGACACAGGCAACAGATGCCCACAGAAAAAACTATTTCAACCATTTTCCAGGCTGGCTTGAGGCTGTGCAAGCTGGAAGGAAGGATTAGGTTTAAATTAAAAGACAGCCAGCTCTAATCATACACAATCAGCATAACAAAAAAGTGCCTGAGACCTTCAGCAGAAGGCACTGCAGCTCATTAACAGCAAGTGAACACCTTCTCTTTGGTCCCCTTACGAATTTGTTGGCATAGTTATGGGGGAGGGAAAAGGTAGGGAGAGAAAGAGGTGAGAGATAGACAGATAGAAGTAGACTGCTTCTGCTTTCTTGGCCCACTGCTCACGCTTCAGGGTAAATAGATCCTTTCTATTACTGTGCACCTGCATCTGACTGCTTCATTCTGATTTGGTCTCCTGCTGGGAAAATGTAGCTTCTCCCAGCACATACAAACCCTGCCATGCAGCTTAGATGAAAATTATATTCAGAGATGTGAGCGGTGACCTAAAAATGACAACTGGTCCTCAAAATATCTTGATTCCTTTTAAATTCTGTAAGCTTGCATTTTGCTTGTCTCTCCTTTTCACTGCCTAGAAAAGGGGTAATAAAAGTAGTATGACAACCCTGTCATACTACTTTTCTAAATTTCATTGACTGCATACAATATTATAAAAGGAAAGTAAGTTTTCTGAAATGGGAGATACATATTGCCCCTGAAAGAGGATTCTCTCACTGGATCTTTCTGTTGTAAACCTTGGCTTAAGCAGCAAAATGATGAGGTGTCAGAAACTGGCTTTCGTCTGGATCCGGCACATCGCTGCTAAGACACTGTTTTCTTGAGCTCTCTGAAATGCATTTCCACACATGTAAAATCCAACTCTGACTGTTACACAGAGGAGTGGCCACAGAGGTGGGGAAGTTGCTACAGCAATATAAAATACTCTGTGCAAAACTGGTATTTGAGACTATCGGGTAGCATAACCACTCAAGGAACTGCCTTAATTTAATACTCACAAAAGCCTCTCCCTCACTCTTTTTCAAATCATCTAACAAACCCTATAAAACTGTGGCAAATACCTACAGAAAACATCTAAATAAAAATATTATCTCAAAATAGGAACAAGAAACATCTGAGAAGGTCTAAAATATGTTTAAGGTCTTCCTTTCATATCCATAGCATTTCACAAACAAAACAAAAGAAACTAGACAAAGAGTCTACCCTTAAGAAAGCTTAACATTTAAATAAAAGTATAGGAAAGCATACTATCAATGCTGATTTTATAGAATAGAAGATGGCCTTTAGGAGAATCTTTAAAAAATATTTTCAACTTCCAGCCAATTTGGCAATCAGATGGATTATGGTGACATGAATAAACAAATATTTGGGTTCTTGAAATTTTATTTTTTTCCAATAACAAGCTAAGCCTGTAGTGAAATGAGGCAACCAAGCTTAAAAGAATGATGGTCTTTGTTAGGAAAGGCCATCCTTATGCTTCTTCTGTGAAATTATTTAGAATTATTTAGATTGGGTGTTTTTGCTGGAAGCAGTTCCTTAAGATACACTGCGTATTTCCAAGTGATTTAAGCACAATATGAAGTGGTAGTTGCTAAGGCAACAATATGCAATCCCTGCTTCGGTGATCTCTTGTAACAGCTGCATAAGCCCAGGCAAGTATCAGTTATATGAGAATTTATACATCAGCTTGGTAAATACCCTATCAAATAACTTCTCCAGGAATTGCTCAGGAACTTGCAATACCAAACTGTTTACTCAGACTAAAGTCTTGCCTGCATGACGGAAATAGAAGTGCTCAGCAGTGGCTCTGTCAGAAGGGTGCTGATGGAGCACAGACGGACGCAAGGCTGTGTTCAGCACCAGCAGCTGTGGGAGAGAATTGCCAGGAATAATAAAAGGCCCCAACGTAAGCATCACTTCAGTAAATCGCAGGCTGAGCCACAGGTTACTTCCTCACAGACAAAACAAAGCAGGAAAAATTTAGGAATAGATGAAAATACTGGATTTGAGAACACAGATGACAAAGTGAACACGGCACTGATACGAATCAAGAGTCAGTTCTGTCTCGCCTCACATGATGCTGGTATCCCCCCAGTAAGACTGGGTGCTCCTAGAATGCATCTGTAGTCTGATATCTTTTAATCAAATACACCAAAAAGGCTGCAAGAAAAGCCTGACTTCTCTCCAAAATATCACTACGATTTTTCTGCTCATCCTACAACTGAGGCCAATGTTCTCTGTTCATCTCATCTGAGAACAAAGGGAGAGCAGATGGGATAAAACAGGAGAAACGAGGGTCCAAAATGACCCTGTATGCAAAGCCAAACCCAACTCTCCCCCCAAATCTATTAAAATATCTATTAATACATTTATACATTTAACAACACACAAAACATGTAACATAACATTGCTGCAAGTTAATTAACTGAGAATACAAAATGGTGGCACTGAGAGACTTAAAAAAGGGTATAAATATGTATCAGCTTTCTTTTCTATAAAAACTCCTCTTGCCTACACAAATCACAGGCTACTAAAAAAAAGCATCAGAGCCTGTTAATGTTAATGAGGATAGGATATTGATACTATTTTCTTTTATTTTGAAGGTAGACACTATGTGATCAAAAATTACACACTCCAGGGGGTTTCTTCAGTATAAGGCAAGGTAAGACCCTAGAACTGCTGACACTTCTAGTGGCATAATGCTGAATGACAAATAACATCAAGGGCTTACAGAGGGATTAAAGTGAATGAGTCATTAAATAATGATAAATGTAGTGTGACTTTATGTTGTTTAGAATTTAATAGCAACTACTGTCAAACTAGCTGTGATGCATTTTACTATTTTTAAACTGAATGCCAATTATTTGCATCTAAAAAAGGTAAGCAAAAGAAACACCTCCTCATTAGCACACTAGAATGATAATTCTGACCAATTCTTTATTATCCATTCAAGGAAAGGAAATCAGTTCAAGAAAATAGCAAGATAAATCACTTCTGTTCTAAAACAAAAAGAAAGACATTACTACTATGGAACTTTCTAATGTCTTCTCCATAACCTACTCAGTTCTCAAGGATAAGCATAAAGTTAGCACAGGAACCTCAACTGGGTGCTGTTATGTATGCCTGAGCATGCTACTTTTTGCATGACATCAGAACAAATATGTCAGATTGAAGGTTTGACTACTCAGTAAATTCTCTTCACCATATACGCCACTCTGTACAACTTTCTCTTTAAAAAAGCCCTTACATAGCTCAGACAGTAAGAAGTACTTAAAAATTGGAAGACACTAGGAATTTCTACAATCCTTCAAATTAAGCAGCAACACCCTTTCCTGTCGCTGGATTTTAACATGACAGAAAGAGGAACCAGCTGTACAATTTAACTGCAAGTGAAATTAATTATTGAGGTCAACAAGAAACATAACACAGGTGTTAAGACCACATTATAAACTGTTTAAATACAAAGAATTACAGTGGTGTCAAATATTTTGTCTGTAGTTCTGTGCATATCACATCGCTAATCAGACTATTGTGCTCTCACCTAGCAGGTTTCCAATTCCACACCAAGTGTACTGGTTATCTTTTCAATTAAGCCAATGGAATGGTTTGGACATACACACTAAACAATAAATACCTAGACAGGCCTGAAACATCTTACGGTACAAAGTCTTTGCTAACAGGAGAGAACTAGGAAAAAGAATGATCAGCAATTGTGTGACAGATCTTTTTAACCCTCTCTGCAGGTATGGCAAGAGGGGTGATTTAAGTGTACATGAAAATGGGGATTCAGAGGGAGATTTACAGATTGTTCAGCAGTCTTGAACACGTACAAGGAAGGAGTGGCCCTGCCTATCACTATGATTTTTGCAGACCATCCACAAAGGAGGTTGACAGCTGTGAAACAGAGCCTCAAGAATAAAGGATTTTCTTATGCCTCTGTGAAAAAAGTCTGCAAATACAAATAGAAATGTGCCATGTAAATACAATTCTCCAAGGAAAAAATATTTCAAATTTCTGTTTATGCTCCTTCCTTTCTGTAAGTAATCTCCCATTAATCACAGTGAAAATGCAACAGAAAATCAGAGGCACAGGAAACAAATCACCATTCATTAAAAGAAATGTATTAATGAATGTAGCACACTAGGCAGAAATCACTGTTGTATTCCCACAACTGCTGTAAATGCTGTATTCTAATGTTCTCAAAGCCTGACTCATGAAGGTATCAAAATTATGTAGAAATACTTGTGAGAAAAGTTCACATATTTGTTTTTGCCGTTGCCTTTGCTCCATCTTGGATCATATCAGAATGCCAATAGGATACAGCATTTTATTGTCCTACCCTGCCCTTTTTCCTCTTCTGTGTTCCCACCTTTCTGAGTATTATTTTCCCCTTACTTGACTGGAATGAAAAAACTGAGTAAGACTAAACAACGTTCCCAGCCCTGAGAAGAACTCTCGAGCAAGTGGAGACTAAGAACTCAAGAGCAGCAAGATTTCTCCTGGCTTCTTTCCTCCTTCCACTGAATTGCTCAACGCATAGTTTTATTATACTTTTCTACCACGCCTGGCCTAAGACAGTTGTTCTTTTTATTTTCCCTGAAAATTGTTCTGTTCCTGAAGGGACTCTCATGTATGTGAACATGTCTCATGTATGCAAGAAGTCAAGCACAAACCATTGTTTCAGTTTCCTCCATGTTGCAATGATCCAAACATGGAAGAGAAGTGATGCCCCCATGAAAAAAATGCAGCTTACTGTTTTCCATTTTTAAAATCTACTCCCCTTTCCCCTCTTACACCTCTCCCTCTATTGTACACCAGTAAAGGCAACAAAACCATAAACTACCAGATTCCAAAGGCAAAATGCTAGAAATTAACTTGAAATTGCCTTTTAAACAACTGCGATGGGGCACAAAATCTATCCAGGCCTAGGTCTTGTTAGTCCCTCTTTAACATCTAGCTATGAATTCTCCAAAAAGAATTCTGGATCCAAATCGGCCTTGCATCATTTGTGTTTTACCTCTATGTCAGAAGCAGCAAGAAGAGTATAAGCTACTTTCTGTGAGGTGATCACATAAAACAGGTATGTAAGACAGGAGAAAAGAATGATACTTAGATTTTACACTGTTTTGTGAAATTGTGAAGATGAAGTTGCTTGACACAGTAGCTGTAGCTGGGTTCATCAGCTATACTGGTGAACAGGTCTGGGCTGATGGAAGTTCCGTATTGCCCAAGCAAAAAAATATTGTCAAGAGTGCCAGCATGGTGTCTGGAGTATTATTATAGCATACTATAATGAGAAAGAAATGAGAATGAAGCTTACTGTCCAAAAATAGAAGGCTCAGGGTTAAAAAGATTTAGGACTGCTCCTTTCTCCTAAAGGATGTGGTAGAAATGGCACCACAATTCAGCACACTAAAAAAAGGTCATATCTTCACATAAACTAGTTATTTTGATCAGTTCTAGCTAACATAAAATTTTAGCCAGATCTCCTGCATCCAAGTGAATCTCCACATATTTGCACTTCCATCCTACTATCTTTCCTACGTAATATGTCAAAGACTATACAAACACCTCAGGGTCACACAGGTTTTTTAGGCTCTAGAAACTTGACAGGGATTACCGTAATGATGGGGATTGGTAATGGAAAACTGTGCAAATGGTGGCAACAGAACTCAGCAACACAGAGGCATTGCACTGGTTTTGAAGAATTGAAGGGCAATTTTTGTCCAGTGAGAAACTCCACTCAACCTTCAAATCAACATTTTAACTGTGAATATCAGCAGCTTCACCATCAACATGAAGTTGGGCATACCCTTATATTGCTTTTTGGTTTTCAAGATCATGAATTAAAACAACTTACAGACATGTCTGCCAAAAAAGCTCTGCCATTTCATAGAGTGGATTTTGCTATTCCATCATGCTTGAATGCCAGTAGAGAGAGTAGAGATTTTGCTATATTTTTTAAGGAATACTGTTAAACTCTCAAGAGTGCTTCTGATAAAGGAAATATTTGCCCTTTCATTTGTTCTGTATAATAAAGGACAGAATTTCTTCAGGTAGTATGAGATAACTGGTCACATTTGTATTTCAAGCACTTTGAAAATACATCTTGCAACTTCTGTCATAAAAATTCTGACCATGTAATAGATTTGCCAAACATTTTCCCAAATAAACTTCTTCAAGCTGCAATGCAGTGAGATAAGCCAGCATGTGTGCCACAAGTGACCTGATGGTCCTTCTAAAGGCAAAAAAAAGGCTCCTAAAACAAGAATTAATTCTAGGTTTTTCCCAGGTTTTTTCCTTTTATGACAGCCAGATGAAAAGGCAGGAAATGGAAAGGCTCATGACTACTAGTACCCAGCAATCCTCACGGCAAGAGAAGCCTGACGCTGCCAAAGTCCAGTATTTATGAATGACATTAACAAATGGGACTGATTAAAAGAAAACAAGGACTTCATACAGAGGCAAAGAAGATGAGGGGTCTTGGTAAGTCATGCAGTAATTTTTCTCTCATATAAAGAGTCCATTGCAAAGAAAGGGCCTAACAGGTTTACCCTTATTGGTAATAATTGCACACAGTTGATATTCCCTCTGCTCCAGGGTTGAAGAAAAGGTAATGCCTCACTTTCTGGGAAATTATTCATGACCCAGCTTCAGTGAAGAAGAGGTTAGCGTCTCAGAGAGGTTGAGATGAGTTATATGATCCAAACTCAAGAAAGCATGAAATAAATGCAGAACCTGGGAGAGAGGATATGCCATTTCATTTACACAAAGAGAAAGGAGATTGAACGAGGAAAGAAGTCAGCAACAGAAAATCTGTTTATGAAGGAAGCTGATCAAGTAGAACAGAGTATCTGGAAGGGCTTTTTGCAAAACACAGATCAAATAGCATTATCTGCTCGTACTTCAGGCTTCTCATGCATCAAGTATAAATTATTGCATGGAAGAGAACATGCTTTCAGAATCTGTTTATTGAAGAGAGTCAGGCAAAGAGTTTGCTGCACAGCTCTCAGAGAGAATCAGCTTTAGGCCTTGTCACATCAATGATTTATAGGGTGACACTAGGGAAATCAATTAAGCTCTCTATGCGCCCCAGTTTTCCCATCTGTAAAATAGGGGCAAGCTGTTATTCAAGGAGAGTGCTTTTCCATTTTCTAGCCTTCCTTCTTGTGTTTGGGTGGTCATTATTTTGTTAGTTTCTACACTATTAAAATTACTAGTTTTATGTGGATGTGTTTTTATTTTGGCATTAGAACATACCTGTTCTTGCTTCATTTTAACTATTTTGTTTTTATACAAATTCATTCTATAATTTTAGCAGCAAGATCAAAAATATGGCATACAGTGTGAAGGGGACACATACTTTTCCTAGAACACAGATCCTTCAGGAAGCTATTAAAGAAATCTCATGGTAGGCATGAATAGAAAATCCAAATATAATGAAGTCAGGCAAATGTGGAAAACTGCTGTTTATTTTCACTTTAAATTGTTTAACAGTTTTGCAGCATTTTAGCACTTCAAAAGTTAGTGATTCTTTGAAAAAAACTGCATAGAAAAAAAAATTTGACAGAATACAGTCTAATCCTCAGGCATCTTGGAAAAAACCCCCACACGGTTCCCCTTGGGCTACTTGTTTCATAGATTTTCTTTGTTTGTTCTCTGGTGTCCAAAGAGTAAGAAATTCACCATTCAGAAGGAACATCTAAATAAATACCTTGCTGAGGTTTTAGACTGGAAAAGGGAACTCAGTTCAGGGCATTGGTAGCCTTTCTCTTCCTATAGACAGACTTAAAATACATTGGTCACAGTTGCCTTCATCTTTATACTATTCTACACTGGTTAAAAATGGGGTAAAGGATAGGAAAAAAAAAAAGCAAAGTAGTTCAGAAGCACAAAGATCTAATTATTCATGAATGACTGTTAGGAGGGCTTATATCTATACAATGCTTTTGCCGGTACTAGGAAATGCACCCTTTTGCTTGTAGAGGTAATAATACATTCAACTTTTAAAGTGGGAAGAAAAACAGCTAAGGAAATGTTTTAAAATACAGTTTCTGTTTCAGTATAAGATGCTGCAGTCTCTTCTTAGGAGGAAGCCAGTGTGAATGTGATTGGCGGATACAGTAATAAGGATTTTTTTCTGTCCCTGCCACCTGAGCCCTCTGTTACATTGTGACTTGCATGAAGGATAACCATATAACTGTGAGGCCATCAGAGTCTGACTCTAGCCCTGCCATGGTTTTGAAATTCTCCAGCAGACAGCAAAATTTCAACAACCAGGTTCTTCAATTATATGAGGACTGGGAGATTAATTTAATGTGTTTAGATACTTGTCTTGCCATTGCAAATGTAATCTTCTTACTCAAGACACACCAGCTGCCTTGGGCATTAGGAAGAAAATTATTATTCTGCTATGCATGGAATGGTGCACAGGACATTGGCTGAAAATAAAGAGAAATGACAGTAAAGCAAACATCAGTTTGTGGTTACACTGAATCCTCAGCAAATGGCAAATGACTCTGAACTGGCAAATCCTTTTATCGTTGCAGTTTTTACAATAATCTCAAATCTCTCCTTTATCTGCTTGCTTTTTGGCTTGTTTAACACAGAGACTGATGATCAGTGAAGCAAAAGATTTAGTTTAAAGGTGTCAGCTAATATCTACCACAGAGCTGCCATTGCTCTTCAAACTGGCTTTACAGATAAGAGCTGGCTGCTCACTGGGTGGCCACTACAGTATTATTCAAGAAAATATCTTGAGGTGTTCATATTGGCAACCAGGTTACAATATACATGTGTCCAGAAATGTTATCTAAAGTCAGTGAGAGGTTAACAGTAAATATGTATGCTTTGTATACAAGATGCGATTCCAGGAGAAGGCCGTGGTTGGGTGGTCTGATTTAAGCAAATCAAGTTGAGTCATATCATGGAGCTGTCTATTTTTATTGTTTTGTTTTGTCCTTAACAAATCCTTTTAGCTATGTTGAGTATAAGGTACTTTCTGTTTTTAATCCCATTGCATTATATTTTTAAAGAAAGCATGCCTCTGATCTTCATAAACTTCCATTTAGGTGATTTAATCCCCCTTCTTCCACAGGTTGCTCTTTACACAAATGGCACTTTCTCCTCCTTGGACAAAGCACTCTGAAATGCTGCTGCAGCTCATTCGGCCAGTGCAATTTTATATCCTACAGCAACAGTGTAAATTATAGACAAACAAAGCCATCTTGAGCGTGATCTGGAGACCTGAAGTATGTAGCTGACTGGGGGACACTACGTGGCCTTCAACAATTGCTGGTTATAGTGACAGTGTTTTGCATTTCTGACTGCTCCAGCTGAGCACTCGCAAGCTGGAAGTCACTAATTCTCACATGAAATTCTGAAAATACTGTATTATTGTTCATGTGTGTGTTACTGAAATAACAGACCACACAGTAAAACTGATTTTACATTCACCACTCAAGTTTGAGTAACATTTTTGTCATTTAGGTTAAGATGGGATAAGATATCTCAAGTAACGACAGTTGACGTTTTCACAAAACCAGTCTGAATCAAGATCAAAGCAGCACCTACTTGTTTTTACTGCATTCAGGGTTTGAAACTGATTTCTATTTCTTGTGCATTTGCTTGCGGCAGTTAAAAATAAGTGATCAGTTTAAACAAACAATTTGAAAAGAAAAACAGATAGAAAGGCAAACTCTATTCAGAACTTCAATGTGTTCCAAAGAGAATTTCAGTGAATGCACAGCAAAACCCCATAATTTAAATAAATATTAATTTTATGACAAACTGATGCAGCCTTTCTGAGAATTATTTTCTTTAAAGACCATAATTGTTGTAAAGTACACAAGGGTAAATGGCTAGTGAGGACAGAATTCTCACTAGGAAATACTAAAATTAGAGCAGGAAGACTGCTGTCTTTCAATACTTTGCATTGCATACACCCGATATTTGGATTATGTAAGAAATAGTCATCAGTTTAGTCAAAAGGAATCTGTTTAAAAACAGAAGGACATTATATACAATTATTTAATTATTTGAAGAATGCAGGGATTCCTCAGTACAAGTGTACCGGAGCTGCACATAAGCTGTACATATGGATGCAATGCAATAAATCAGACACAAAAATGTAGCACTTGAAAGTAGAAAGACTGCTTCTTTACAAAATGTAATACCACGTATTCCCTGCTTTCCTAGAATTCCACTGACAACTTTGAGCTTTTAGAATAATGGGTTTCACCCCCTGAACACATGCCACAGAAGGCTGAGGGAGGCACTGCACACAGTTCACGATACAGGCTGGAAACCTAAACATTTGGTTGCATCATATAAAAGAAGAAACACATGTACAGCGAATCCATCTGACATTTTCACACTTATTTTAGAAGATCTCTTCAACTTCCTCATGATTTCAGTCTACATTTAGTTCATTACTAAGTCCTGCAATTGCAGAACTAAAATTAATCAGAATCCCATTTACTTTCTGAAGAGCACTCAAAAGTCTATGATTTTAAATTAATTTATGCAAAGAGAAAAGCTCTTGTCTTTGTAAGTATAATTCTAAGCCATATAAATCGAAAGTAAAGCTTTAAACCCGTAATGACCCCTTTTCCATCCAGTCTTAAATGGAATAATTAAGCAATAACTTCCATTCCATCTAAGTACATGCAGCAGTGATGGGTGTCTGCTTGCTGACTAAAGCCTGAAGCATTTAATTGACCTGTGGGAGCTGATTATTGCAAGTATAGTCATATGGCACAGAAGCTATCTACTTTTTGCTAGAAGAAATCTTTCAAAGTAATTAATAATGTTGGTAATTTAAAAAGATTATGCATAACTACTCACTATGAACAGACAAGCTGTAGTCAGCAAGCCTGTTACAGATTTTTAAAGATAATAATATCTGTAGGTGTACTCATTTGGGTTGTAAATTTGACTGCTCGAAGTAATAGAACAAAAATGAGTCATTGGCCAAGGGCTCAGTTCAGAACTCAAGAATTATCTCTGGATTTTCCTGGAGAGACTGACAATAAGGCATCCCTCACTGACTGTGCTACAATCTGATGTTTGCTATTTATATCCTTGCAGCAGTGTTTAGAAAACTCCTAGGTAAATGAAATTCATACAGTAGCAAACAGAATACCTGCTGTTTCAGATATCCTTCATAGTTGCCTACAAGAACAGGCCAGTATTAGAAAAGGCAGTCTTCTTGAAGCATGTGCTCCAAAGTCACGAGACCACTGGGAGAGATTACTCTCAGATTGCTCTACAGATAATGCAACATAAATTCACTTTCCTTGGCTAATCTGCACTGCACACTCAAAGAGGATATATAACTGCTGGGGGAAAAAACTGGAAAAAACTCGTCTACTAGAAAGTGACGGTGTGTGACAAGAAGGAATTTAGAAGACATTTCTTTGGAAGCTCTCCTCTGTCTAAAGAATAGCAAAATAAATTCACTCTAAGTATTGTGTCCATTGCTTGCTGTTAATAGATACTGCCTCTAGAGTACTGGGATCAAAAGCAGATTAATCTTTTCTTAGCATCTCAATGTTCAGGTGATGTCTGAATACCTCCTCAGCTACACTTTCTAAAACAACAAAGAAAAATTACAGAATGTAAATATCCAGTAACAATCATGAAGTGCTTAACATATTAGAAGATGAATACTACTTGGTTTTCTACCTAATAATCCACCTAAAAAAACTATGAGGTCCTAAAACATCTTGGAAGAGAGGAGAAAACTTGGTAACAAACAAGAAAAAGCAAGCTGCCCCTACTAAACTTTTCCCATAGAACAGCTGAGAAAGACTCAAAGGTCATTGAAAACCCAGTTCAGCAGTCCTCAAGGGATTGTCTATCCCTTGGCACTAGTGTGGACCTTTCAATGGGAGCTGATCATCGTAAGCAGCTTCTTAAGAGGTAACACCGACCACACAGACCTGGCGGAACTCAGACTATCAGAACTCATGCCTTACAAAAATGACCATGCTCAGTCAGAAAAAAGAAAGCTTGGCAGCCAATCGTTTTCTTTTGATTAAAGACTGGGATGTGGGAAGGAGGGGTATGGTGGGTTTGTTTGTTGTTTTTTTGCTGTTTGCTTATTTTTAAATATCTGTCAAAAGTTAGGGGATAAGAGAAAAGTGCTAAGTACGATAAATACTCCTTGGTAAAGCCCTTTATCCAGTATAGCATAAATTACTATTGGATAAGATTTTGCATATATATATTTGGGACAATAACAAATATATTGTCACATCCTGGTAATGAAATGGGAATAGTTTCTAAGAGACAAGCTGCAATATCTCAATTTGTTGGAAGCATCAGACGGAAAATTTCAGCTATCAGTTACACATCCATCTTTATTTAATATATTCATACATGATCTGGAAAAGGGAGTAAGTAATACAGACTTGAAATCCATGGAGGAGATTAAAATGGAGGGGATATGTGAACACTGGTAAGAGTAAACAAATTGAACTATGTATGGAAAAATAAGATTCCCATTCTGAAAATGTCAACTAATCTATTTGGAAATACATAATCTGAAACACAGATGCTCTCTGGAAAACTTGGAAAGCAACAATGCTGAAAAAGATTGTTGGGAGGACAGAACACTGGACATGAATTTGTAAAATGACACAGTAGTGGAAAATAACACAGACCTACATTATATCAGAATAAATACACACAGTATTTATATCATGAGTGTGGCACTAAGCCATTGAGCCTAAACATTCCTTCAGGGCCTTGGAAAAAGAGAGTTGTATTATTTTACTCTGAAACCTGTAAATCCTATCTCATTCCCCTTCCTTTCTTTTTGAAAGTTTTGCTGAATTAAACCTACACTAAACTAGAAATCACTGCAATTTTCTAAGACTGGTTTTGCCAGTATTGAAAAGAGCAAAATGCACAGACAAATGGCCAATCAGATGTGATCAATGTTCTGCTTTGTGGTCACTGGACCTGGGCTAAGGCTTTCCCTTCCAGAAGTTAAATAACATAAAGATTTTGGAATTCTGAGAAAAACGATTGACACTGAAAATGTGGAGCTGACAAGTAAAGAGGCGAGATCACAAGGCTGACAAAGACAAGGAGAAAAGAATAACAAGCAGTGATGAGGCTGTGCAGCACCTTTGAAAGACATGGTAGGACAAAAACACTTGACAAGGAACCTCAGTGCACAGGTCAGTTAAAACCACACTGATCAAAATATTAGGAAAGAAACCTTGTACCACGTGAGCCTTCATTATTGCATGACAGAGCACATAAATAAAATTCTTTTCAATATGTAGCATGTTTTAGTCTTGTTTAGTTTGCACATGAATGACATTTTAAAAATGTAAATATTTCTCAGCATGCATTTAAAATTTTTCTTAAAATTTCTACTGCTTTGGTTATCCTCTAAAGTATGTTCCTGCTGCAGCATGTATAGCCTTTGAATATTAGGTGGCATCGATGCCCTTCAGAAAGAATACAGAGTTTTACCTTGAAATTGGATTGTCATATTTTAAAGGAAAACCTTTTTATTTTCTCTCCTCAGTCCCATCAACTTCAAACATTGCTCACTACCTGAAGCCTCTCTACCATTCTTTCTACTTGTACTACCAGTTTGCTTGTTTTCTTTTTTTTTTTTTTTTTTTGTTAATCAAAGTAACTTTTTCACAATTGAGGAATACTAGATGTAGTTGTTTCATCCCCATTTGGGTTTGTGTAATAGTGTAGCGAATTTTGCAGTTTGTTATCTAATCTCTGTAGCACCACTTAAGTACAAGTGATCAGGAAAAGGCCTCAGAACTCTATCCAACAGAAAACTGGCCAAGACTGTTTTACCTAGCACTAATTTTTATCCCCCTTAACTTGACTGCAAGGTTTATGTTAAAAATAATCAAATAAACTGAGAACGCTTCTCAGAAATCCATTTAGGTGAGAAATGGATGCTTAATCCCTACATATTTTGACCTTCCTTGATCAGCTTCACAATTTATTTGGAGGGGAAACTGTCAAAACCATCTCTATGCTAATTATGTAAAGATAATAAGCAGTATCCTTTTCAGCTTAAATATAGAAAGAAGTTTGGCAAGGATAAAGCAGAAATGAGATGGGAAGTCAGCACGTGCTCATCTTTACTGACCGATCCTTTAACACCAATGCTTCTCTTTTAACTCCATCTTCCACCGAAACCATCACGAATGAGGCCACTTCTTTGCTTCCATTACACACACCGTTTTTCAGGCAGTACTGGTTCATATTCTCTGATGTGTTATGAATGTACTGTTGCATGACAGGAGCTTTGTAAGATGTCAATCAACCAAACTATTCCAACTTTTAGATCACATATTCATTCAGCTGCTCAGATCGTAATGAGAAGCAGTGGAGGAAATACATATTCTGGTATTTCTAATGCTAATTTGCTCATTGGCAGCTGCAAAAGCCAACTTTCTAGATTCTGGGGGCAAAGTGAAGATCCAGTCTAGTATTATTTTCTTCAGCTCTCGGACATCGAGAGGTTCAAGTTGTCTAGCAGCTAGAATTCAGTTCAGATTCACTGAAACCTTATTGGAAATACTTGAAAGAGTCACCTTTGACACAAATACTCTGTCCCAGCTGACAACCCAGCTGTATCCCCAAGATAGGTATTTGTATACTCCAGGGAGTAACTAACAGTAATCTTTAGCTGGCAAAAGACAGCAGCCACTCTTGGAAAGGTACTTAAGCTACAATTGCCTGTGTTTACTCTTACCAACTCGGAACTCACAAACTGTCCTCTAGCCCAGTTGACAAATAAATAAAGGAATATTTTGGAACTTGTGCCTGGCTTGCAATTCAAATATCTAAAAAGGCATTAGCACTAGCACGTTCCAATAATATGTTGCCATTCTTCTCATTTTACAGATGGAGAAGCTGCGACTAAGCTGAGAACAAATATCTAAAATTTAAGAAAGCCGAGACACAGCTTCCCAGGTTTTTGACTCCTCAGGTGTGCTAAGCACAGGCAATCTCTGCATCCAAGGTCACTTGCTCTGTAGTGAATGTGCCTGACACAATCATACAGTAATTTTCCATCCTGAAATACTAAACTGACTCTCACTACCCAAAACCTGTGTCCCAACAAGCCATAACAATGAAGTTATTTCCTGCCTTTTTATATAGTCCTCTTAGACTATTTAATCTCAAACTACAGTGACTAGAAATATTTTTAGAATATGTAAATCATAGTAAAAAATCCACTTACTTTGAAGGCAGTGGAAAAAAGTCCTACTTTGAAGTAGAAAAAGAGACATGGTAACAAAAATACCCCCAAATCTTACAAGTGCTTGATTTCTCTCTTAATTAAATTTCTGAGTGATCAAACCAACACATAACTTCAGGGAGACTATCTGAAAGCAAAGATCATTTAGCCTCAGCAATAAACCCAAAATAAATCTTTTTATATTTCTTTATTCATACCCTCACATTTTAGTTCAATTTGTGTCTAAACAAGACATGCCCCTGTCAGTTTATGTTCACAGTTCACCCTCATCTTTAACCTTAAATCTAAGCAGAGCTGATAACCTCTCTTTCAAGTCAACATGTATTTTGTTGGATTGACCCAACCCCTCTGCCTTTAACAGAACCCAGCAGCAGCTGTTTTCAAACTGCTTGAAACCTTGGAGATCAAAGTTTGAGGAACCCCTGTCATTCTCCCAAAGAATTAAGATCTGTGAAGAATGTATGTACCTCCTCAGGCTCAGATTTCAGAAATACAGCAACTGAAACGAAGAGAAATTTAGAGAACTGTGTCAAGCATATTCACACTGCTGGAGTAGGTATTTTCAATTAAAACAAATAGATACTTTCAACAAAGCTGTACAGCCATCCTCACAACAAAATAATTTGCTAGAGTCTGCAAGGCAACTGGATTCTTCAGAGACAACATTGATGGAAATTGCTCACTACTAATAGTTTACATACAGAACATGTGGCTGTGCAGAGTAATGTAATATCCTGGATTAGATTCAGATTTTACATATATATGTGAATTGCTCTTTTCCCTTTCTAAACTACCACTCAGTATGTGGAAAACTGACATACTGGCATAAACCACATGCAATAATTTAAGGTTTCTCTTGTCAGTCAGATGCTATTTATCATGCTACCTTTCAGCAGTGCTCAATATACCACAGAATTTTATCAATAATCATTAGGTTGCCCTTCATCATTCTATAGGAAACACCTACTACCTATTTTGATTGCAACCTAACTAACCAAAAAGCATGACTGCCAGGACCTAAAACAGTCTGATAAAATAAAAAGTGAAGCAAGACCCCCTTAAAAGCATTTCAAGGAAAAAAATCATAAATTAATCTCTGCAACAATTCCTGTTTTTCCTGTTGGATGCTCTGAAGTCAGGGTAGACATCTGCATTTATGTGTTCAACTAGCAAAAAAGGTGTTTCATATTTGTTTTTGCTTTTAAAAGAAAAGATACTTTCCTTTAGCCCTCAAGTTAAGAAATTTTCTCTCTTCCTTCACCTTTTTCTGTATGATGACAACAAGTGCAGTTCTTACAGATTTACTGAAGTCCTAGGTGGCATATTACACAACCTAATTAAGAAACATAGAAAGTAATGTCAGATTTGCATTTTTCAAATGCCAGATTTATAAATAGCCATTTTTACAAATGTAAAATATTTTTCTTTTCAGCTACCTTCTTCTCTGAATTAAGACACGTATGTGTGTGTTTGTACAATTGATGATCCATAATTTGAATTTTCTCTGCCATATATATATATATATATACACACACATACAAAAAAAAATGCATACATGGACATGCACTCTAAATCCCACCCTGAATGTGTAATTCTTCCATCATCACTATTTATTTATCATATAGTCCTGGAAGACCAATCTCTCTTCAAGATAATTCACATACCATATGCAATCTGCAGTGACAGAAAAAAAACCCCCACCCTAAGAAAACAAACAAAAAAGCCAGTAAAAGCACATTATCCTTTAAGGATCAAAAGCTGCAAGAAAGGAGAACAACTGCATCGAGATTTTGTGTGCTGAGCTTCACTCAGGGCCCTTCTCCGCCTCCTGCATCCTGTGCAGATTCAGTCACCTTAACCCAAGAATGGAGTTGCTGCATCAGACTCAACAGCGTGTGCGAAACTCAGGTTCCCTCTTCCAATGCAGGGGGTTTTTACAAAAAACCTGTACACACACGTTAGTGGACTTCTCATCCCCCAGATATTTCTCCTTCATGCAACAAACACAACTAATGAGTTAGAGCCAGCAAATGGAACATGTGCAAAAGCACCCATCATTCATAAACACAGAGCCTGGCATGTTGGCTGAGCTGTTCACAGATCAGCCAGCAATCAGTGATAAAGTGGATTTAGGTAGAAATTTAACTTTTTCAGTTAAAGGAAGAGAGCACACGTGGGACACCAGGTCCTGGTATTTTTTACATGATATCTAATGAATTATACTGTTTATTTCTGCTTGGTTTACTGCTGGTTTATTTTTTGTGTTGCTAATATGATACATTTTGACTAAATTTTTAAATTGGCTTCCTTACTAAGGATCCTTAATAGATAAAAAGCAGCAAAAGCAAATTTAAAATCTTACCTTGGCAGCAAAAAATTTATAGATCAGGATTCTCCACTCAGACACAAACAATGAAATCCTTATTCAGAATATCAGATGGTTCTGAATATCAAAAGTTACCACTTTTTTTTTGGTTTTTTGGTCTGGTGCTATTTGATACTCTCCAAATTTCCACAGTATAAGAGTGCAACGTTTAATTTTAATGAATGTAGAGAAAAAAGAATTATTAGTATATGTCAAATTTACTTAGCTACTTTTTAGAGTGATAAAACACATTTAACTGTGAAATGCAATCTTCCTCAGTGTTCTCACCTCCGTCTATTTAAGTGTTCAGAATCCTAGAATTAATAAACAGTACATTTGTTTAATTATTTTCTATAATGCACTTCCCATACTGATGATGTCTAAGAAGTTGTACAAATAGCAAACAGAAGAAAACAAATCTTTTGTCAGCTCTGAAACTGCTATACTAATGGAATATCCTGTCAGATTGTGATAAGAGAACCTCCGATCTTAAACTCTGAGCTTGGATCTCCAACTTGAAGTCCAACTTCATTATGCAGCAAACCAAGATGCAAATTGAAACAAACTTTTTTTTCTTTGCTGAACACATAAGCTCAATATCTTTGCAAATCAGACTCTACAGTCATACTGTATACTGTCAGACAAATTTTAAGGTAATCTTCAGATTCTACTTTCTAAATAAAATGTTACTTCCCTATACTAAGTCGGTAACTGCAGTACAGCAGGGTGTGTTACAGATATCACTCTCAGGAAGACTCCCTTCATCAATGTTAGTAAGATCTACACTACACATTTCTGAATCAATCTGTGCTGAAGAACAAACTCATTATTATCAGCTCTTAGTTTTAGGACAAAAATTTGGCTGGAACACTTGTCAACAAACAACATGATTGTAATAGTTTGAGTAGTATATTCAACCTTCAAATTCAGCCATGTTGCCCCTGTTTGCAAAACCAAGAACATCTTGGTAAATCCCTGAAGCCACAGGTTATTGAAATCCAGGGAAGTGTATTGGGTCTGGCTGAGCTGGAGTTCATTTTCCCTTAGCAGCCCTCACAGTGCTGTGCTTCGCATTGGTCACTGGAAAGGTGCTGATAACACTCCCGTATTTTGGCTACTGCTGGGCAGGGCTGGCACAGCATCAGCACTGTCCCTCTAACATTCCCTCCCCATCATCGGGCTGGGAGTGGGCAAGATCCACTACAAGAAGTCACCTGTTATGTCCTATCTGAGACTCAACATATCACAGTATTTCACACACAAAAAACACAGACAAGTTGTTCGAGGAGGGGTGCAGAGCAGTTTAACACTGTAGGCACAGCCGTGCCTCAAAGAGCCAGCATTCAGAGCAAGTTTGCTATGGGGACAGTGGAAGGAGGATGAGTCAGAGTCGGAATGAGTCAAAATGTCTGAAGAAGATGGTTTAGTGACAAACTTATGGTCTTAGAAGACCTTGAAGGCATTTATGTCTTTATGTTTCAGGACATTTTTATAGTAGAAGACCTTAAAACTGAGAGGATTATACTGCTAAAACTGGGCATGTACATACAGACAAATTCTGTACAAATGTAAATTACAGTATTTTTTTTAAAAGCATATACCCAAAGTATTTTTCATCACATGAAAGCTACAACAGCAGAAAAACTGCAGCACTGGATTCTCACTGCTGGGTCTCAGCTTGAAGTAGGACTGTATAGCTGCATAGACATTGCAATTAATATCACCAGAAAAAATAAAATAGGTAGAATAGGCAATACAGTAAAACTGAACACTTCAGAACTGAGACTCCTATGACAGGATTCCCCACCTCCACACCTCATACACACACACACACCAAGGTTCTCTGTAGCTTTGTTAACATGTGCAAAAAAGTTTATGTCATTCAGGGGAAAGCACTTATGTAAACCTGTGGAGAGAGAGGAAATAATAATGGCCCACACCTAGCAATGCCATAAAGTTTATGCCATTACACTTCGGAACATTTTAGTAAACCAGAAAAGATGGGCAAGAACCGCCCATGACGTGAGAAGTCGGAAGGTTTGAGAAACCCACTCAGTGTGTGAGTGCCTGAGAAGGGAAGGCAGTGCTGCCACGCAGCCCCAGAGGCTCCCCAGGCCTGCAGCTCCCTGGCTCTGCTGCCTTAATGACGCCTGTTTGATGGTCCCCCGCCTTCCCGTGTAATGCAGGGGTAGCATATCGGATCCCAGCAGATGCTGGGAGCTGAAGGCAACAGAAAGAAAAGCTTTGACGTTCTGTCATGGAGATGACAGGGCAAAATGGCCTGCAATAAACAACAGTTTGAGCAGGATAATTTGATGCATTGAGTTCTTAAGCTTTTCCAGACGCTGAACTTAGCTTGGGATGAGAGATAAGAGGACGGTAATTACTCCACTGAATAGAGTGTGGTTGTGTGAAACCAAGAAAAAGGAACCTTTCTGTGAATGCAGAAGAAATAATCCACAGGCTCTCTTTTATTTTATTTTTTTTAAGCCCTTTTTCCAGTCATCAGCTTTTAAGAGGATTCATGTGCAGGTCATATACTCTGCAGACTGAAACAATCAATGTTTCTAATCAATTTTTAGTAAGTTTATTTTACCATTGTTGCATTGCCACTGCAAAACAAAACAAAAAATTACAGCCCAATAAAAACCAGCAAGCCTACATGAAAACGTCTTTTCCTCCTCCATCCTCCAGCAATCAGATTTACAAAAGTAGCTTTCTAACTGCTGCATATGTTTTTAAATCTGCCTAAAGCCCCAGTTTCATACATCATTGTGGCAGTTCAGCATCTCTACACTCACAAAAGAATATATGAGCAGAGTTATGTTTCTCTGGAAATTGGCCCCTATTACTGGCACATAGGCAGACTCGCAAGAAAACCACGCTGCTGGAGTACTTTCCATAAATAACAAGTTGTTAACCCATGCCTGTTGGGTCCAGTCCATCCTTTCTAAGCAGTTATTTAATGATATTCCACATGCAGGGGAACTGTGGGTAAACATGCACAGAAACTGTCTTTCTGCAACCCAAATGACAGAAAAATTGTGAGCCCCAGATCTACTTGAAAAAATAATGAGCACCACAGGTAATTTTAGAGCTGAAAAAAAAAGGTTTTTTGCAAGTCTAATGGGATTGTATATGCTCCTGCAAATAAATACCCAATAGGTAAGGATCATCTTACTGAATACTTGGACTGGCCTTTGTGTACTGCACTTTATAGCTAGAATGTTTACTGATGTTTGAATTTTCTCTTATGATACAGAAATTTAAAGACAATTTCCTTCTCATTTAACATACTGATTTTAATAATACTGCTTATATCATAGTGTGAGTTTAATCTCAAAGATGCTTCACATATTCTAAGAGAAAATTAAAATCATGCAGTGCAAACTAATGTTATCACACCTATTCTCTAAAGAAGCATATAAAATGTTTAACCTTATATTGTCATAATGCAAGACAAAAAAGGAGACAGACCACAGTCACTTAAACGAATTCAGCAAAATACAACTGACACCAGCTATTGCCTAAATGTTCAGACTTGGAACACATTAAATCCTTGCAGGAAGTTTTGCAGGACCAGGTAAATATGAAAATTTAAAATCTCTCTTCCCCATCACAACCACCTAGCAGTACAGTCACAAGAAACAGCTCTGTTTGCAGAACACTGTCATTAGTATATTGGCTTTCATTAGAAGTCATACTAGTCAAACACTTGCCTACATTTAGAAAGTTGGAAATTGGTAAAATAAAAATACGCAACTGCATCTTGAATACACAGACTCCTAGCTTTCTGATTACTAAATATTTGGCAATAAACATTAAGCTTAATTGACAGGACAATATAATAAATTAATTGGCAATATGTTTTCCAACATGTATTTATAATTACTAATAACCCACAACTCCTAGTCCCAGTTCTCCCTGAAGAAAAACCCCCTTGTTATTCACTCTTTGCTGAAGAAGCTTGCCAGAATTTTCAAATTTCAGCACTTGTTTTAAGGTCAAAGCCAGTATCCTAAGGGAAATAAAATATTTCAGAGCACTCTGAGAAAAATGGTATTTGAAAATAAATTTTACAGTTCATTTGTCAGGAACATCTTGAGGTGTTGTCAACACAAGAAGAATAATTTTCTAAAGATGTTTCTTTCATCACCTCAGTTCCAGATTTCCAGGGATGGATAAATTACTCATAATATTAATATTCTGGCTAAGGCTGTGTCCCTTCCTATGTATCACTGAAGGAGAAGAGTGGGGTCTGCTTTCTATATGGGACATATACATTCCCACATCTCCCTTTGAGTAACTGCTTGCAAATAAAGTTTTAGTGTGATTTTGCAAAACGGTTAACCATTTAAAATTTTTTTAATGTTTTCCCTGTTTTTTAATAGTTGAAAAATAAACAAAAACATTCATATGTACTTCAGGCAGTATATATATATATATAAGATAAAGAGATAAGAAACATGGCTACACCCCTCAGAGACTTTATATTTTACTTGAATGGTCCAATGCCAACCTGCAAAATGTATATGGTATATTCAAACTTAGGAATTGAGAAATATTTTAGAGCTTTCTTAAGTGACAATTAGTCTTAAACAGCTTCTTTTTTTTTTTTTTTTTTTTAAATACAAAGATTAGCTGGACATAAACAGTTTTAATGAAATGTTTACCACTTTTACCACTTCATAAAAAACATGGCTCTCCGAGACTGCTTGGTTACCTAAAACTGCTTAATTGTACTAGGGAGCCAAAATCAAATATTCAAAAGTTACTTCCTTCACACCATGAGTACTACGTCAGGATCGAATCAGAACGACAGAGTTATTTAGGGTTTTCTGCTGAGGATTTTCTCTTCCCTAGGTCAAGACAGCAGCAGAGGTAAATGGTGCTGAGTGCTATTACGATTTTTATTTGCTAAGTATTAAAGACCTTATTTAGATATCACTGAAGTTTTAACAGATTAATAAAAACACCATTTCATTTTCTGCCTAATCAGCAGTCAAAAACTTTCTCCTTTCTGAATGACTGATTCCCGACCAAATGACCTTGTGACTCACTCTTATTTTTGTAAGGAAATAAATACCATTTATGAACTTACTTTTTAAGAACTCATTTGTGACTGAAGTTCTTTACATTATCTTTAATTTATAAAATACTACTCCATATATATACAAATAAATTCTGCAAAAAGCAGGTTTTAGACACCTATAAGAGAAGTGTCTGCTCTGAGGCAGTGAGCTAAGGCACTTCTGTAAGGTTTGGTTATCAGTTCCCCGTACTTCAGATCCCTGATGTTAGAGCAGTGCTTTTTCAGTACTTCACAAGTCCTTGTGAAAAACTTGTGAATGCAGAGATGGCTGATAACAATTAGAAATAGGTAGGAGGCCACACACAGAAGAAGGATAATAAAAACCTAATGGACATGATTCATTGTCAGTGAGTACTGTGCATGCTATGCAGTACATATGATAACATGAGATCATGTAAATGTAATTCAGATGTACAAGGGAGTGGAAGTAAAAGCTGTCAGACAACCATGAACTTGGTCACGCTGATTCAGGGAATCAGACCTTGTACAATGTACAAAACCCAGAAGAGGCAATGAACTTGCTGCACCAGTGAACGCCTGAGTCAGGCATATGGAGTTAGGGCTCTTTTTACAAGTCTCTCATAAAATGGAGATTCACTAAACCTTGAAGGTTACTCGTTCAAGTGGAAGCTTGGTGAAACAGTGGGAAGTTGGAAAAACTGGCCAGCCAAGTTTGCCTGAAGAGGAAGAAGTCTGGGATATAGGACTACACTTAAAAGGAGAAAAAAGCCTACGTGCTCCAGCTGGATCTTATACCTCAAGGTGCCCAAAAGACTTAGAAAGAATGCATGCGAGCTAAAAGAAATAAATGAAGTTTATTCAAGAGAGAGGAAGAGTGGGTCATACTTTCTTGGCAAAGGTGTATAATCTATCTGTAGGATCAAACACAGACAAAAGCAACAGGCAAAAATTGGATGAGATAAGGACATACTCCATGAGAGGAAGAGCAATGAATACGTAGGGGAAGAAACTCTTGAGTTTAGTAATGTGATTCTTCACCCAAGAGTGGGAGAGGAAATGAAGCTGTGAAATAGAGGCAGCCATTTATTACCTTGCCTGGGCTTGTATGCTACTTACATAAAGAGCCTGGCATTTGGAACCTTTACAATGTCCATGTGCTTGTTAGATTAAAAGATTGACCAGCCCTGAAGAAACAAGTTTTAATAAGAAGCAGCCACAAAGTTGTGCAACCTGAGTGCTTCTGAGCAAGTAATTTAATGCATGACGACACATGTGACATAGTTTTAGTAAGAAATGTATGTTTCTGTTTATATATGATGTCTGTATAGATGTACTGGGGAAGCAAAAGAGCAAAGGCATATTTCTCTTGGCCAAATTCATTGTATGTAAGAGAAATTCCTTGTATTTGGTACTTTTTCCTAGAAGCTCTCCGGGTACAATTCCAGGCGTCCATTTAAGAATATTATTTCTGTTACTCTTTCTTACTAGAAATCACATGTAATCTGCTTTTACCTTCACTTGCTGATATTTTTGCATCCATTCTCTGCTAAAAGCTCTGCCACTCCAAAAGCTTTTTGTATACCCCTAACCATATTATCTGTTTTCTTCTTTCTCCCAAAGTAATTGTTTTGCTTCTTTTGCTTCAGGGAACCACTATTACAAAAATACTGAAATAATGAACAGAACTGAGCTGTGGGAGTTGCTCCACCAGAAGATGCAAACAAGGCACAATCGGGGTGAAAGTAGACCAAATGACACATCAGGGAAAAACACAAGTGTTCCTCAGAGCACTCATCTTCAAGTCATGAAGGTGTTAATAACTGCTATCAATCAGGTCTTTCCTCTACAGGCAACTACAGAGGTGAGATGTTTATCTGCTAATTAGGTATCAGTACTTCAATATGTTCTACCTTTTCCTTTCCAGTTCTGACTGAAATAACAGCGTTCTGTTTTCCAAAGCATAAGAAATCCCTTAATATGATCAGATACCACATTCAGAATTTGTCTGTGATATACAAAGGTCTGAGCAGAGAAATGTCATCACATCACGTGTACAGGATATGAATGCTTGCCCAGCTATGACCCCTATCAGTATCATACGCATGCTG
The DNA here is from genome assembly GCF_017639235.1 of Corvus kubaryi. Classification (NCBI taxonomy): domain Eukaryota; kingdom Metazoa; phylum Chordata; class Aves; order Passeriformes; family Corvidae; genus Corvus; species Corvus kubaryi. The sequence continues at coordinate 1,304,803 of NW_024582057.1, forward strand.
GCAAGACCCTTACTTTAACCATTTCTCTTTCACTACATTGATAGCTAGCTATTGTTATTGCTTGTTTTCTAACTTGTAACTGGTTTTGCAATTACCTGTTACTCTCCTTTGATTAACCTGCTAGTTTTACATAAATCATTTTCCCTAGGATCATGATACTTTTTTTTCACATCCGGTCAGACATTAGCTATGCTGGCACCTGAAGTGTCCCACAACAGACTTAAATGAGAATGGAAGACATATCTCGCTAAGAGGTTTGCACTGCTCTTTGATCTCTCTGAATAAATTTGTAATGGCTGTAACTCCATGATAAAAACAGCTCACAAGCAGTTAAAATTTAATTTATTTTCACTCAGAGGGAGTATTCACCCAATTTTTGTACTACAAGCAGCTGGTCCAGCTGTATGATAAGATCAGACAGTTAAGCAAACAAAAATTTCCTCCCAGAGTTGCCTGCTAGACACAGATCTACTGTCAGCACCATTACGCAAAAACCTTTTTGTCTGCTTGCCCTGTTTTCTGCACCTGTTTTTCTGCCCCAATACCGTAATCAACAGTGCTGCAAAGGAGAGGACCACTCTGCTAGGGAGTAAAGCTTTGAGGAAACTGGGTGATACATTAGCTGTAAATAGATGAAGCTGAGTGTAATGTGAACTACTTACCTAATTACAAATTCAGACTGATTTATCATGCAAATTTCACCTCTGTCACTCTCCTTGCTGCTAGTAAACTTCTGCACTACTGCAACTGCAAGGGAAGCCTCAGCAGCCCTTGTCCCACCAACCCGTATACATTTTGGAAAGGACCCTCACATGAGCCTGGCCATGACAGTTTTTGGGGCCTTACTATAATACAGTAAATTCTGGAGGAAGAGAATGCTACCCAATTACTTCAATGTTTGCCCTGATAAACAAGGAAGATGGAAACAACTTCCTTCATAAGATGCCATTCTCCATAAGTTATAAACAAGTAATGTTCACTTCCCAGCATGGATTACTGTATTTTAGTTGGTTTTGTTTGTTTTGTTTAGAATTGAAAGTACAGAAAATGCTACTTTTTGTTAAGTACAAGGCTTTTCTTTTTGTTTTTAATTTCCGTTAAGTATTCCACAAAAACATCTGTTTGTGAATACTTTCATGAAAAATGTTATCACAGTTTTCTAAGCACTGGAGGAAATTTGTATACTCTCAGTGTTAATAAGGATATCCTGCGACCACTGATCGCCCTGGCTGCAATTGAAATGATAATATTTATTTTAAATTTAGTTCTTACTGGTCAGAAGATATTTGCTGCTGACAAAACATTGCAATTTATACTGATGTTACAGTAATTTCTAATTAAAAAAACCCAACCAAACAAACACTTGGTGTCTCAAACACTGTATTTCTTCCACAAGCAGCTTTCCTTGTCCTAACTCTTTAATGCTATGTTAATGCAGCAGTGTGTTTTTCTCCATTAACAGTAAATCACCGTGAACTACTTACTATGTTTTAATTGCTTATGCATGTGTTCAATTTAATTTATATCACCATTTACCTCATTGCTGAAATCACACAAGTCTTTCAAAGTTGTAGGCACCTAATACCAATCTAGTGATCAAAACTGCTCTATCTGATTTTTGTATTTAAAGGGTTTAAAGATAATAGCCATAATGTCCTATTAGACACAATGGCATGATTTCAAGGCTGTCCTATCAACTTCATCCTGACAGCTTTTCTATTTCCCACAGCTGCCTTGCTCACTTATTCCTTAGTGCACAGAAATAAAAGTATAAATCCAGGTAATGAAAACAGTCAAGCTGCTCATAAAATGTCATATTACTCTGAGACTGCACATCACTTCCCCAATAGTACCCTGTCAGTCACATGCTCATTCTTTAAGTAATGGAAGCACTGGCCTGAAACATGCTTGGAAAAAAAATCCACTCTAAAACAAACAAACAAAACCAAAGCCATCACCAGCAAAATTTAGAAATTTTTCCCTTAATCCCATACTTACAAGGCATTCAATACTATTTAAAAAATAATTTTTAAAACAGCCATATACAAAATGGAGGGGTGTAAAGGTGACAAGCACATCACTGTGCTTATTGTGTCACTGACAAATCAATAACTGAGATGTGTGGATATGGAGATACAGCTCTTTTTTTTAGGACTATGATGGATGGAGTATGTGACACTAACAAATGTCAGTGCATTCCTTCAATAGAAATTTATGCTGTCAACAGCAGAGTTTTAAAAGTGCTGGGTTTGGTTTGTTTTTTTTTTTTTTTTTTTTTGATCTTCAGGAAAGTGGAGTTAACAAGTTTGCAACTGCTGTGACTAATCTGTAAGCTTGTGATTAATGTCCCTATTAAATATCTATGATATTTCTAAAAAGATTTAACTCATCATATTTATTCTGAACTTGCAGCTTTACTGCTAAATACAGCCTCTAAAAGATTAACTTGTATCTCTCCAAAAGACATAAATCTGGTGACACATAGAGACATCCAGAGAACTTGCAAGATTCATGAACAATTCCTGAAAGCACTAACTGCCCAGTATAACTTCATTTTTTCATTAGAGAAACATGCTCACTTTTAAGTAGGTTTGGGGAACAGTGCACCTACTAGAAAGTGAGTATCTCAGGAACCAAAAGCTCTCTGCACACCTGACACAGCCATAGTTTTACACCGACTGGCATTGTACAGCTTTTGCCTTGCTGGTTTATTTTACAAATAGAACACGTTAATGAATGCAAAAGCACCTCAATGCGAGGACCAGTTTTCCAACTAACCTCACACAACTGAGATTCACTTTTGAAATGTACACAAGTGAAACAAAAAATAAAGACTGAAAAGAATGCAATTCATCATTTGAGAACACTGATAAGCTTCAGAGACAAAAGTGGAATGATGATCCCATTTTGTTCAGCCTGTAAATCTGCAAAAATATTCCTATGGTCACTGTTCTCTATGAAGCTCTGATGTTCCCAGGGTATGTACACACACCCATTACAGGAAAAATTAACACAGTTGTTTTTAACTTCAAATCTTTCTAAATTCTTGCTGACGTGATTTACATCTTGTACATTATTAGAATACACACAATATAGTCTCCTTGTCACAGCAAGAAAATCTATACTTCTGGAATGCCTTCTTTTGCAGACTTGATTTCTCACCATTAACGCTGCATTAATTAACATCTCTCACATTTATGCAATTAAAACAAATGCTGTTAAGCCAGTAGACTCTTTTGCAGCACAGCAGCCACGCTGGCCATCCTGGAAATTCATCGGCAAATACTCTACTCTACATTCCACCTCAGTGCTCTAACATGACACAATTTTACTACAGAACAAGAGAAAAAGGGCTATAAAAGCAGGCTTGTGGCTGAGGCAACAGAATATGCCACTGCCATAGAAGCAAAACAACTTTAATGGTAAAAGCAGTATATGGAGGCTTGGTAACTGTGATCCTAGTAGCAACAAGAAAATCGAGGCTGTAGATGTAGTCACAAGAGATGCTGCATTCCTGGAGCCAGCTGCTTTTTCAGACAGAGCCAGGGAGCTCACCTGGCCAGCTAAAGAAAACAGTCACCTATATGGTTACTTAAAGAACCAAGAAGTAGTCTTAAAAATTACGAGCTGTTACAGAAAATGGATATAAATATGTATCTTTCATTCATCAAATCCCAACATCCTCATCAATTAAAGCTTTAGCAACACCAAAACATGGACCCAGGAACTTATTCCCAAGGATCTTTACATGCTTAACTGCTTCTTAAAAGCCTCATCTTCACCACAGATCAGAAAGGATGAAGGAACGTAAACACTTTTCAGGGTCTTAAAATTTGTATTACAGATGTTACAGATGTTACAATTCTCCTCCTTTATTTTCAGTTTAATCCAACATTTCCAAGTGGTGCCTATGGACTATCAAGGACCCGCAAGGCATCACTTAGCAGTCTCATGAACAGAAGTATTTAAGAGTCAAGCCTCTGTGTACGTGGTACAAAGGAGGCCCAAATACGAAAAAATATTTTTTCCTTAAGGTCTGACTCTTAGCAGGGATCCCTAGAGTGTGCTTTCTATACTGTCTTGCACAGGTTTAAGATGACACTTTAATGTTCCGCAGGATTAAAAAAGAAAACAGAAATATTGTTCTGAGAAACACATATGACTAAAATTATCCTTGTGAAATGTAATTGAGTGGCTTCACAGTAGCTGAGTTACCTAATGGTCACCAAATTCTTTTATTTATGAACACAAACCATAGGCTTTTGGCAGACCTTGGCCTGTTTTTCTTCAAACTTTATTGCTTCAACTCCAAAGAACAGAGAAGTTTGTCATTCAACCAAGAGTAAAATATACCCATATATACATTAAGAATGTAATAGGTATACCTGATAACCTTCCAAATGATCCATATTTTAAACTAACTGTTACAAGAAAGAATCCTTTGACCAGCAACATAAAAACAAGCCCCAGGATTAAAATTTACCATTGCAAACAATTTATGAAGACTTTTTTTCTCTCTTTTTCTTGTTTGCTACAACCCCTAGATCTACTGTAAAAACCACTGGGACCTGGACAAACTTGAGAAGTGGGCCCATGAGAATCTCATGAGGTTTAAGAAAATCAAGTGCAATGCAAGTTGGTTAGCACAGCCCCTGGTATCAGCATAGGTTGGGGGATGAACAGATTGAGAGCAGCCCTGCCGAGAAGGATTTGGGGGTGCTGCTGGATGAGAAGCTCAACATGATCCAGCAATGTGCACTTGCAGCCCAGAAACCCAAACCATTCTGTGATTCTATGGTTCAAAGTGCTAAGTATTTTGCAAATAGAGTGAGAGAGTATGGATCCACTACCCCTGGTTCCACAATACGTGAGGCAATTTACAGAAGATCAGAGGGCTAGGGCAAGGGCTTTATTTGGGACAGTATTTCAATAAAAAAGAACAAGCTCTTAGTTGGAAGAAAACCAGATAGGAATAGAAGTAAACAATTTCCACTGTACTCTCCTTCAATCTCCTGTAAATTAACCCAATTAGTTTAAGAATATTTTCCCCCTCAACTCAAACACCTCCCTAGATCAAAATCAAAAACATTTATTAACTGATGCTTCCAACTGTGACAGAAATTACAGTCATTTTTGTAGTAGAGATGGTGTAAAAATGCAATCTAAAAATATGATTAAAAGCTCAAAAGATGAGTAACCCGAGTTCATCTTGGAAATGGCTGTTTGGATACTGCTAAAGAAATTCATTTGGAGTTAATTAGTTTGCTTTTTATCTGTTCCTCAATTAAGAACTTCCTACTCTCCCTTAATCATGAAACAGCTATTAAATTTAACAGACCTGTCTAGATGACCTTACACGAGAAGAATAAATTAATTGAACAGATTTTCTTAAAATATGAGAATCATTTTATGAAAATAATGGTACTAGCAATGTTCTGATCCTTCTAGACTTTGAATCATATCAAATCAATTCCATATATAACATTTTAAATTCCTCCTGTAAGTCGTGTAAAATAAGTATTTTGGAACACTGGTATTTCAGGTATTTCCTAAGAATAGATTAATTCTTTTTACCCTTTACAAAAAAAAATGAGACACCACACATGGGTAAATCATGTAGTATTTCAGTCATTAACACTACATTGCAAAGAATTAGAGTAATGGGAACAAACCCCTCCAGAAGATGTGATTACAACACATTTCTACCTACAAAACAAGGACTCGTCCTCTCAGTGTAGTTCCTTTAAATCCTGCTGGGATCCTGTGTTGGAATGCGGAGCTTTTTGTCCAAGAAGTGTCTTCATGTGTCAGAGAATTCCTTTAGTCTTTTCCCCTTCAGAAAGTAAATTCAGGTTCCTGTGCTGCACTTTCTGTGTGTGTGAATATGGCACTAAGGAACTAGAAAGAACTACAAAGCTGTACAGTTATGTCCACAGATACCTGCTGCTTTCTGATGCATTCTAGAAATACTTCTTTTTCAAAGAGCAGACAAACCACGACAGTAGATCTGCTGTGCAGTCCCCATTCACCCCACAATTGGTTCACTCAACTAGCAGCTGAAATGCTCTGCTTAAGCTTTAGTATTAAGTTAAAAAACATCAATATTTTTTAAAGAAAGACGTCATATCTACTCAGATCTTAAAAAAAGCCCTAAACCCACACAGTGTTGCTGTGTTCTAGGTTTGCCAAAAATCATGAAAATACATTGTCATAAACATGGAATCATATTCCCACTCATGCTATGAGGATGGTTGTAATGGGGCAAAAAAGCACAGACTTCCTAAACAAAGTCCAAAGCTACTTTACCCAACAGGTGGGCAAGTAGAGTCTTAGATGCAGAAGCCCACCTCAGGAGGCTCAAACTAACTGAGACATACCAGAGTGGAGTGTGAGAAAAATTATTTTATACATATTTAGTAAACAAAACACAGGCCTTAAGATGTCCATTAGCCACTCCTACCGTTTTAAAATTTGCTCAGAATGAAGCTTTGTCCATCATACAGCAGTAGAAAGGCTAGTTCTCACTGGTTTAATACAGCAACAAAAATTAACTTTCAAGCACACAGGTTAATAAAATGATACTTTGGACCCCAAGGAAAGAAGACTTCTACGGGCACCATGAAGCAAATTTGACAGTGCTGTAAAATAAGATGATCTTTACATGTCCCCTAGAAGAAACAAGGTACTAAACACAGATGAGAAAGGAACACCCTTTTAAGATTGGGGTGAAACAATACAGGAACGTGTCAAGATTTTTAATCTAGATGCCTGACCTCAAGGCTAATTGAGAGTTCCTGCTGTCTGTACTGTCAGCCCCATATTATACTGACAACAAAAATAACAATCAAAAGACAACAATAGTAAAAAGGCATGTTATTCTTGCAAATCTCACCTACTAAACAACTGTCCCTGTTGATGTTGCAAGTAAAAAACCAACAGCATTCTTCACGTCAGAAAAAAATCATGATTTCATGAAGCTGCAAATGCAGCTGTGCCAGGTGCATGAGTTATACTGCATTTGCCCAAAGGTTACAAAAGAACAGCTTCAATAGTTCCTTGGCTTGTTTTACAGCAGTTCAGTATTGCTGACTATCAAAATAATTCCTGAAAGTATATGATAAAAATGAGGTGAGATGTGGCTGTCTTAATAAATTCACTCTTCCTGAACCTAACTGCAGTGTGGAAGCCTGACTTTGACTGTTCCAGCACCATCTCTCTTACCAATTCAATCAATCCTTTTTATTTAGAAAAATTATTTTTATGATATGATTGCTCCAGTCCCTTGCACTTCATATATCTACTGCTGTAGGGTTCCACACGTTGACATCTATAGACAAAGAATGTGGAAGAACTGAGTTAAGACCTTAGGATGATAACTTTTTGTAGCCAGGGCAAGATAAAAAACATGTAAATCTGACTCAGCTGTCATGCTTCAAGTCATCTTGGGCAGCAGAACAGCACTGAATAACCAATGGCTCTCTGAGCTCTAAGCCAATATAACTTTTAAGAAACATAATTTGAAGGACATTAATACCATCACACCACCATACCATTAGTAACCATCTTCATTGAAAATCCCACTATGTAGGGTATTACTGCTATATTTTAAACTAACACATAATGCCCTGGATACACCTGGACCCAAGCCCTAATAATTCTACAAAATTCACCTCATTTTTTTACTGTTAGTAGGAAAAAACCTGACCAAGTTAACAGGGATGAACAGCTGATGAATTTGCTTTGTTCTTGGGCCTTGCAAGAACTGGATGGATAAAAAAGTAAGCCCCCTTTCTTTTTTAGATGGATGCAGACAGCAACAAATACAGACTGTTAATATAGGAAGTAAAACAGCAAGGACAGCCAGAAATTTGCTCAAGTCTTTTTAGAGAGACCAGTGCTGGAGAGACAACTGAGGTTGCAGACTCCTTGAAGCCCAGCAGTACATTTTTGAAAGCAATCTTCTGGTACAGGATTCTGTTTAGTATTCTGGCTCTTTCTTTCCATTGCCTTGCTTCTTTCTTCCTCCTCTCTTATCCTCTACTCCAGCAGGGTAAGAGAAAGTTTTCAAGGTGAGGTAGATGAAACAGATAGGAATCATAAGGGAAGACTCTCAGGCTCCAGCAGACAGAATTGTGGGATTCTCCCTCTCACTGCTCTCCTGCAAGGAGTGAAGGACACCAAAAGATCGAGCTATATTAGCATTATCACACTACTGTGTATTATTTGTGGAAATAAGGGGGAAAGCATGTGTATCTGTAATATATCAAGGACAGGTCCCTCCTCCAACCCCTTTTAAACATTTCTTATGTGATCTGCTTAAAAGTCTCTTTTGAAACCCGAGTAAAGCACTGATTGTCCTAAATAATCACCCTAAATGTTCACCTTTACAGCTTCAGAAGTTGGCAAGTGTAAGAGAACACACCTAAGATAAAATGTGGTTTCTACTCCAAAGAAAGAGAAAAGATAAATCAAGCCAAGCTCTTTCCATATTTTTCAATATGATTTAAATAACAGACCTGTTTTCTAGGCCTGTCCATATCCTCCAATGCTAGTACCATTTCCAAACGGGGGGGAACACAATTTAAAAACTGCATCTGCTACCACCCACCCCCCATTTGAAAGTTTCTTTCTTCTTTGACCCAATGCCAACACGATAATTTCCCATAAAACAGGAGTGTAGGAGGGTATTATTGGCACTAAAGCATGGGAATAACCTGCGGGAGGAAAAGAATTTCTCTTATTCCTTCCTTAAGTGTAACTACTGAAAATAAAATATGGGAAGTTTGGACAGAAGAAATGTCTGGTTTAGCACAAAAAGGCAGAAGATAAAGAGATTAGATGAGAAATAAAATATGAGAGGAGTTGACAAGAGATTACTTGGAAACTGAATTCAAACCAAGAAATTTATCCTAAGGAAAACTTAACTTTTTCCTTCCTTACCTGCAACAGACAAATTAGAGGGCCCACAGGGATTTACAGAATACATGCTATATGTGCGTGGTGAAGGGGAGAGAAATGTCTGGCTGCAGGAGGCGCCCAGGAAGGACAAATAAGGATTATTCACTTTACATTCTAACCACCTGCACCTATTACTTCAACAGACACCATGACAAGGCTGCTGTCAGCACAACAGTGTTGGGATTCTTCCTTGGCACAGAGAGACTCCACTCCATGGGGGAAGCAGACATTTTTACAGAAGTCTGGAAGGAGACTGCTAAAACCAAAGGAAGCTTTTTCTTAGCTTTTAAAATACCATCTGTGTATTTATACCACCCCTTCTCATTTCAAGCATTTTCCTGGGAGGAAAGTGTCCTCCACAGAAACATGGGGAGGCTTCCTTGCCCATATTATGAATTTTTTTCCATTTAAAAGAGCATCTGGTCTAATGTGTGTGTTTTAATTAAATGCAATCATTTGTAGCTCAGAAAAACATATACAAAAGGCCATACTGAATCAACAGAACTGCGGCCAGTGACATCTAGATTCCATAGTAAAACAATAAATACTCCACAATAGTATGGTTCTAAGATTAAAATGGGGAGGGGAAGCAATTTCAGTGAATTGGATCTGTGGCTCCTGCAGCTATTTACGAAAAAAATATCCTTTGATCTTTGCTGTAAAGAACAAACAATACTTGTGCTGCAGTGCAAAGAAACCCTGGATTTCTACTGAGTTGAGGCTGTATTCATTTATTAAAAAAGGAAAAAAGGTGACTGCACGGAAACCAGTGCCATGAATCATTCCAATAATTCAGAACTATGCCACCCAGCTGCACATATCTCTTAGAACCATATGCAAAACATTACTGTACACAAGCAGGCAGATTAGCTCAAATAATGGTCTAGCCTAGCAAGACAGACCTCTTTTTGTTGGCTTGAATAAGCTCATACAACTTCAAATATGCAAATCTGAGCCCAGCTTAATGGTACTTGATTGTAGGAGATGCTGTGTATGACAAGAGATAAGAGTTGCTTCTACTCAGGAAAGAAGCGCCAGTTACATCTATAAATCACAGCACTGATAAAATAAACACAATCCAAATATCACTTTGAGAAAATACCAAATTAACATGCTTCCTTTGGTTAATGTTTCTGTTTCCACTTGCTTCTAAATGTTTCCCTCTGGCTATGCCACCTTCTGAACTGCCTGACCTACTGCCCAGCTTCAGCCTTGCACACCTTCTGTACTGCTCTCTTCCACCTTGTCAGGCACAAGTGCAGTAGTTCTTCCTCGCACTACTACAAAAAGCAAAGGAAATAAAAAATCTACAAAACATTCTGAAGTTGATTGTATTTGTTGTACTTTGGTACTTCATAAGAAAGTAGCAAGATAGAAATCAGAGAACCCTCCTCACTTGTGGGTGATTAGGGATGGGGGGAGGGGGGGAAATGTGGGTGATTAGGGATAGGTGTTCGGAAGATATCGCGTTGTACGGGCAGATAGAACCCCTCACCTCAACAGGTAATACGTGAGCAGAAGGAAGTGACGCGGCAAACCCAGGTTATTTAACCCTATGTAATCCATGAATAAACGCCATTTGCCGTCCACCACATTGGTGTCTGTGAGCTGATGGCCCGAACGACCTGAGGTGGTCGTTGTGCCGTTCCTGAACCAGGTCGCTACGCCTCCGAGAGACAACACTCAATCCCCAGAATTCAGTTCTGTCATCTTAAGCTATAAGGTAGCTCAAGAACTCCAAGATGATTCAGAAAACAAAGTAAAAAAAAAAAAAAAAAGGGGTAGGAATAACCTATCCTTTTGTTGATTTTAAAATAGTGGTGGTACAGCCTTGATGATCTAAGGACACAAAACCAGCAAAATTCATAGCGTGAACTATCTTTTTAAAAATAAATTGATATCAGCTGATACAGTTGGGAGAAACAGAAGAGCTTTCAACAGCCTTAGAAATTTTTTCAACAGCAACATTTTGTCTAATAAAGGACATCATCTCGACATACAGACTGTCTACAAGCTTTGAAGTAATGTTTACCCAGAGAGTCTTTCAAAATGGCACAAGGCACGTGGCCTGACCAGGATGAGGCTTATTTAACAGCAGTTCTACAGATGTGAAATTCACTGGCTTTGACTACCTTTCAAATATTCTCCACCCAAGATTCTCTTGCTGTAGAAATGAAGGGAAATTGTGGGACTACTGCACGTATTTTCTACAGCCATCTTCAACTCCACAGTGGCATTTAGCTGAGGTTTTCAGACAGCTGTGACCAAACTCAGAACTATTGCTTTGACCTGCATATTTGACATTTGATAGATGACTTCAGTGAACTTCCTCTTCCATGACACTGCGTTTGTGAAAACAGTGTGTTCAAATATTCTCTGCATGAGGTTTATGAAAGGCCAGTGAACTACTCTGGCCTTTTCTGAGGCAGCAGATGTCTGACTACTCATTAAAACATACAACAGGTAAACCTGGACAAGAAGGTGAAGAAGAGGAAAATGAACTTTCATGAAGTTTTATCTACAAAGACAAAAACCCCAAGCAGTATCTGTAAAAGTATTATCTCATTCAAGAGTCCTTCCAGCTATAGCAAGATTTCAGTTTATATTAATTCTAATCCAAACTTTCTCTCATTCTGACACAGAAATAAAATCAGTAATTTACTGTTCATCCACAAAAAGACTTTAAATTTAATTTGACCTGGCAAATATAAAACCAAAACATTTTAACCTTGTGTACTACAGTTAACTGGAAGTGAATTTTACTTCAAAAGATACAAATTTAAATAAATTAACTGCCTCATCAAGCAAGAATAAATAATAAAAAAACCACAAGCCTACAAAATAAAATTAGTACTGAGATTCATCTATAAAACCAAATGTACAAAGTTGAAGGCTGTGAAAAAAATACTGTAAAGATTTGGTAGTCACTGGTATGGCTTTAAGTCAATGAAATACAAGCAGGAAGCTCCCTTTAACTATCTAAGAGCAGCATGTCAGGGTAGTGTTAACTGTTCTCTTTTGCTTTGAGAGGTTTGGTGCACGCAAACATGGAGATGATTTGAAACAACTGAAATATGACTGTAAAAAACCAGGTAAACGATGATTCAAACCTTCTTGGGATTTAGGATTAGGTAGAAGCAGCCAACTAATTACACATTCTGTTTGTTTTAGCTGAAGGAACAATGAAGGTTTTACAGTTGCTACATTCATCACACATTTTTCAGTGCTATATGGCAAACAATATTTATGTCTTTCCTCCAAGTGAAGCAGACAGTGAGTCTGGTAGGACTGTTTTTTCTTTCCTTAAGCATTTGTTTCTTCACTTGCTGTTTTTCTCATATATAAGTCTCTTGAGGTATATCTGAAGGCACATTCACCTTGGTATTCATAAACAGTGTTTAAATGAGGCACACCATTTACAAGGGCATTTCCTCATTCCCATCACTTTTTGAGGAGAGGGGAATTGACTACAATTTTTTTTTTTTTTTTTTTAATGTTTAACTGGCTGCATTTGCAACATTGCTCCTTTCATCATTAGCACTTTTTTCTAGGTTTCCTGTACCTGGAATATTTCACTGAGAGCAGAGAGAGTACATAACATACATAGGCACAAGTTCTACTCTGTAGAATGCTTTAAAGGAAAAACAGTAAAAGAAAGCAAGACCCTTTTGTGTTTTTTTAGAACAGGAGATGCAAGTGTATTCAAGGAGCAATTTCTTCTGGACCCCAGAGGGAAACTTTTCCATGGTCAGGATGTGTGCAGCATGCTGTGAGAAAACTCAGCTGGGCTCTGCCCCATGCTGCCTGAATGTGGGGTTCTCATCATCTGAAGGGACGAAAGATTTACTCATTATCTCTATCCCTCTTTTTATTCTATTTTATGAAAGTAGCTATTTTCCCCAGCCATGTTGGACCTCCTTATGGATATCCAGAAAGAGCGCTGCACCATCTTCACCTCTCTCTCACCCTCCCAGCTCCAGTGGGAACAGCACCTATTGTAGATATACAATCGAGCACGCAGAGCAAGAAAATCACATCTGAGAAGACACCTTGTTATCCTTCAAAACAATCTGCTCCCTCACCATTGCCTGTATTAAATTCTTACAGTATTTTACAATATTTTTATATTTACAGGAACAAGAAAGGATTCTTTTCACTTGTGTAAGAAAAGCAGTGATACTAAACAGACAGTTTCAAGATGAAAATGTATTCACAAAATTTCCAGAAAAAAATTCTAAGTAACTGATAGAAGTCATGAAGATAAGAATGTCCCATCTTCTAATTCCATACGATAGTTTGTGTTCAGTTTTTAAGACACAGTTTGCTCTCATTTGTTACATAAACCCAAGCAATTGGCATTCATGGCTTTGCACACTGCTCTCATTATGCGTGCTCACTGCAAATGCTTGCAGTGTGGATATCACTTTCTTAAAATAGAGTGTTTGAAAATAATTTAGTCTTTTACATGAGGTCACCTTTTCTCAAGGCACAGTTTAATTTTTAATTAATGCTGGAAATCCTGTATCTCTGACAGAAAGACTATGAATATGCAGACTTTATAAAAACGCTTAAATTAAAAGATGAAGCAGGTGCTTCAAGTTTCTGCAGAGACATGAGCAGATTTTTGGTACAATTTTTAAGTGGCTATTCATTAGGCCCCTCATAGGACAAAGCCATGCACGGAACCAGCTGGCTTTCAGGTACTTTTGCTGCTGTCCAGTGTATTTAACTGTGGAAGTGGTGCAGCATAATAATTCAGGGGCTGAGAGCACGAGTACAGTTACACCTTAACACAACTGAAGATGACAAAAATGTTTGAAAGTGGAAAAAGCAGCAGCAAGATAGTCACATAAACACTATTTCACTAGGAATTCTGGGAAAAAAAATCCACCCTAGATGAATTTTGTTTATTTGGAAGAAAATGGAAAGGTTGCATTTGAAAAATTATCCAGTAATTCCAAATCTCACCATGATGAAATTAAATTTAAAAAAACCCAAAAAACCTAAAAGACACTGTTTACAACACACCACCAGCAAAGTGTTTAAAATACGAAACCAAACAGAAATGCACCTTAATCCCTCTCCCCGACCATTAGAATACCTTCAAAGTCTTCAGTTGTAAAATAATTATTTTATTGTGGAAACAAATTGCTGTAATTGTTAAAAAGATTTGTTGTTATATAGCATGTTTGTATACAGACTTGTATTTGTGGCATAGCACAGCACAAGCAGCAATAAATCTGTAATATTTATATACACACACTTAGGTGTAAGCCCAAATTTACACCCCCAGAGACAAGGGATATCACTACTAACAGGGCCTCACTTGGAATTGATCCAGCTTTTGAACTGTAGATTAAATACTATTTTTATTTTCTTGGGAAAATAAGGTAAAATTTATCATATCCAGGCAAGAACAGAATGGCAGGATTCACAAGACAGATGGTGCCTGAGTAATACAGCAGTTGTCACTTTGTTGTTCACTGCTGAGGAAACGCAGCAGAACAGTAACTTTGGACTGGTATTTGACTTACACACACAAATACATGTCAGCCAAGTGTTCTCCATACACTCATCCATCCTCATATGCCTGTTATTTTTCCTATGAGATGCAAATTCCTTTTTCCCCCATAAATAAGCTGCTAGCAATTTTTGATTCTGGATAATTTATAGGCTTTAGCTTAGAATCAAAAGCTATCTTACGTTCCAGAAGAAAATATGCTGATACCTCATTTCAAGCATTTCAGTGGAACTGGGATTTTGAAAGATTGTGAAAGAGGTGAGTGTTCCTCAAAAATCACAACTGCCGTGACAATACACACAAAGATATTGGCAATTAACTTTCTCTTCTCATTGGCTCTATGTTTTTATTTTTGTGGAATTATGTTCTCAGAATCAGGAAAAGGAAAAAGATAAATCAAGGCCCAGCAGTGCTCTTTCTAAAGATAATTTGGAGAGCATTCTCCACAGAAATGACGTATATGTATGTGATACAGTGGCCTATTATCTACCACTAAAGACAAAATAGCTTTCTTGGCAGTTACATTATCCTACTTCCAATATGAATAACTCCATTACTTTGATGTAGAGACGAGGCATTACAAAGGCTGTTTACATTAAGTAGTTTTGCTTTCCATACTTCCACAAACTGTTTTGATGTACAGACCCAATTTCTTACCGGACATACTGAGCTTGCAGAGTGTGCACAGTTGCCAACCATATCTTCTATACTACATACCCTTGGAATCCAATCTATACAGAACTTCCCCTCCCCTTAAAACTACAGGCATCCCAAGAAAAGGAAGCACTCAAAGCCAGTATTTATAAAGGAGTTAGTTTAAAAGTATCAAAAACCTGTATGTAGTTTCAAGGAAGGGAGAACCCTTTGAAATAATTTAGAAAACCTTCGTATGTATGATTTCCCAGATTTTTATATCAAATTCATTCAAATGCTGTTGATTTTTAAATACAAACATGCAGAAATTTTAAAAAAAAAGTACCAATGATACCTGTTTTCCAAATCCAAACATCCTAAAATAAATTTACATTCGTTTTTGATAAAAAATTGTTAATAACCAGAGCAAGAGCAAAATCAGATAAAAGTATCTTAAATATCCCTGGAAAGGACTTCATTAAAAGTCATCCCATTTGGTGATTTGTTACTGGAAAGCTTTATAAAGAATGGAATATGCATAGAAGCAGGTAAAACTTAACAGATTTTAGAGTATTTATTTACCCCTTACATTTCTTTCAACATAGGGAGGGACAATAAAATTAAAAAAGAACATAGCAAAAATTCAACCCAAAAATACAACCCAAAATTCAAATTCCTCCATCCTCCCTACTGAAAGGGAAACAAAAATCACAGTGGCCATAAGAGCACAGGCAGCATCACTACAGCAACGCAAGGCCTATTTCTACAGAATTAATTGACTGCACTGACTTCAGGAAGCTAAGTCATTAAACCTGCATGGACTAAGATAAGATTGACTGGAGCTGTTTAGCTGAAAAAGCCGGTCTTGCATTTCAGAAAATATGGTAATACAATGTTTCTTCATATTGAGCTGCTTCCTGAAAGTTGAAAACACCCGTAATCTGTATGACAAGTTGTTGTGGGCTGCTTTCCTAAGGTGGCATATATAAACTTGGAAAGAGATGAAAGACGATTACCATATAAATGTTTCACTTGTTAGGGATTTCTATCAACCATCCTGAAGGCTCTGAACTCACCCTTTGACACTAAATCCCAGTGTTTGAATGACAATATCAATGCTTTTTCCATTCTCAGAAAGACACTGGCATATATATTTTACCTTTAGCTCCATGTTTTGAAGTCTAATGCAGAACATCTTGCATTCTGCAACACAGACTGTCTTGCTCATATCTGACAAAGCTCAGAGGATCCTTTCAGAATGCTGCTATGAGCAACTGTCCTTTTCACTGCAGACCTTTGTTATCAGCAGTGTGTTGGGTGGCTCCAGCTTCCACAAGCCTGTACAGTGATGCTGCTATACCAAGCTGGAAGTTGGGTAATGAGAACACCAGGGAGTATGCATACCGAAGGCTTCTTCCAAGCTTGAGGATCCAGGCTTTTACGAACATCTTAGGAGAAGATACTGATTATGCCTGCTGGCAAGACTTTAACTTTTTAACTTCCATAATGTCTCTGAGGTGAACTTTAGTTACAATGATTCAGGCAAAATAAGGTGGGAGTTCTGTATCTGTGAGACCACAGCAAAATTCTCAAGATCAGTTGTTGATTTATTAGAGAAATGTAATTCAACACTGGGCATGGGCTGGTCAGAAACGTGGCCATGAAGATTTTTAAAAAATCCTCCCTGTCAAGCAAATGAAGATTTTGTAATAATACTTTAGTAATAATGATTAAGCAGGTTTTCTTTATCCTAATTTTCAGCATCAATACTTAATTCAACACAGATTATCGATGAATTATGGTTCTCTCAACCCCATATGTGTATTTTAAAAAGCTGTGAGACTGTAAAAAAAAAGACAAGCCTTGTTTTTAAAATAAATGTACAAGAACACACGAACACATTAGAGGGAGACAACAGAAAAAGTAGAGTTTTGCAGAAAACTGGAAATGAGCAAATGTGAGACAGGGTGTTCTCAGCATCTGCACAGTGCTACACCTTAGAAAGCCTTACATCTTTATTAAATACAGCAATTGAATTTTCTAAAATCTTTCTCAAAAACTGTCTCTTACTATAGTATGTCAAACAACATTCTAACACGCTGTTAGCTTGAACCCTAAGAACAGTTTTAAATTAGAAGAATTCATGCCAGATACCTCAAAAGAAACCTCATCTACTCCACAGAGATGTTGCTATGACCCAGCCCACTGCGGGGCTGGGGCAGCGTGATGCCGATCAATCCCAGCCCATCCCCTGGATCGAGTTTCCTGAAGAGGCAGGCTCAGGGGGTGGGTCAATGGGCGGCTCAGAAGCCTAAGCTGCACCCCCCCTGGGCGGCACCCGGGTCCAAGCCACCTCCCCCTGTTCAGGAAAATTCTCGGTTACTCGGTTGTTCACCGGTTCTTTGTAATAACTCCCGCCTCTCGGTTTCCCCCAGTGGTTCTTGTTAAATTGTATCCTCCCCCTGGCTTGTAACTCATTGGTTGTTTCCCCCTTTCTCCCCGGTTTTCAAACTCCCTATAAAACTGAGGGAAAAGCCTCTCGGGGAATCCCAGATTAAGATTGTCGCCATGTTCTGGTTGCGAGATAATAAACCTGTTAGGAGCCAGATCAGAACCCCCTCTCTGTTCCTTTATCTCCGAGCTAACGTGAGCCTGTATCATCGGCTCCTGCCGTGTCTCCTCTGCAAAGAAGCCAGCGAACATGCCCAGCTAGCACCTTTCCTGATGCCGAGGTCGCTTCTGCGATGCACAGAAGTAACGCAGCTGGACTCTCTCTGATCGAGGGCACGCCAGAGCTCGTGCAGCAAGCACAGAACTGCGTTACAGAGAGGCATCATCAAGCCTGGCAGAAATGAAGTTAGAACAGGAAGTTTTGCTTTAGTTGGTGTTATGGATGAATGTTGCTCCATCTTCCTGCTATAAGTTACACATGGAATTCTTCCATACCTCATTCTCTTAAGGTATTATTTTCACACAGAAAGCAGAGGGATAATAGATACGTGTGTGTGTGTATATATATACATACATACATATATATATATATGTAAGAGATACCAAAGTACCTGCAAGCTCTAGGAATGAGACTACATGAGGAAAAGTGAAAGAAAATGGGACAAAAAAATTAAAACAAACCCCCCCCCCAATAATTCAATTCATAGCTTACAGTCAAAAACTGGTGGCTGTGGTACTTCCACAGCATTTGACTGGAGAGGAACGCCTCAGAAAGCACACCCCAGTGTGACCTGAAAATGTTGGATCTGGGGATAGAGCAACAGCACTCACTTGATTTCTAATTAAGAGTATAAAGCATTGCTGTCAGGCCATCATTTCATGGAGTGTTAGATCCATAGGTGCAAAGGAGTTCTGGGCAGCTTCTCATCCTGTGGTCTTTGAAACTTTAAATGGTGAAGATTAAGCAGCTTCTGAAACCTAACGACTAGCTCATTGCTTCAATGTCACAGAGTATGTAACATAGGCCAAATTTTCGCATTAAGTTAAATTGTAAACTATGACAGAATGAAAGCAACCTAATGAGAAGGAGTATAGATAATTGCTTGTAAATTAGAAAACCAAATAAAATCTGGAACACTGAACAACTGCATGTTGGCTGTTTAGTTGCATATTGGGAGATTTAATTTTGCTAATCCACCAAAACAGTACCCTAAAATGCTATTGTAAAACTCTCTCAGAAGCTTTCAAATATGGCCAGTTACTGACTTTTATATATTGCACCTATAATTCAGGTTACTATTTTTTCCCCTAGGATGTGAATTTAAGTAGGACAATTTTAAGATGTTCTACACATACAGAATTTAAAACCTGATGACATTCTGTTCCAGAGCATGGTGCTAATAACGCCAAGGGTGCAGGTTCAATCCCCATACAGGCCATTCACTTAAGAGTTGGACTCTATGGTCCTTGTGGGTCCCTTCAAACTCAGAATATTCTGTGATTCTTTGATCTCATGCAATGTTTACAAAGAAACAAGGAACTGCAGCATATCATCAAAGCAGCAGAAAGAAATTTTAAGATTTACTTAAAACACCTGAGATGCAATTCAAATGCTTTAGACAAGTCCATTGTTCCTAACCAAACATAATTGTAAAAAACATCACCATAAGGCAGTGACTATAAACAGATGATAGAAAGAAAAAAAAAAAAAAAGTTAAAACTAGGAGTTAAATTGAAATATGGGTATTCATAAGTAGAGATTTATTTGGAGACCTATGTAACTCAACACAATCTGCATGAGAGGCTTGTTGCTCTCTTTCGTATGACTGGAACTTATAGGAATTAAATACACAAACACATACCATCATGCACTTTTCAACATACATCATTAAAAAATCCTGTCTAAATTTTCTTCGTTCGGAATATGATTAATGCAGCCTATCAGAAGCCAGATGGTGCAAAACCAGAGCCATCAATCAAAATGAAAAGACCACTGAGTGCTATCCTGAGCAATGTGCTCTCAATTGGAATTTCTGGTCACAGATCCTAACGCATGATGTCCAGGGGAAGCCATAAACATCATGGCACTGCCCCTAAGGAACAGCCAGAAACACAGTAGGCTTTGTTAGGCAAAAAAAATGCAGAATTAGTACATGGGGCTGGAGGCTCTGACTGGGAAAGGCTCTGCAAGCCAAATATATGTACTTTAAATAAAAAATTAAAAGCTACGTCCTTAATGAGTTTAATAATGTTTGCACTGATGACAGTATCTGTCAAACTGTGCACTTGCCATTTGATTTAATATGGGATCGTGCCATACATAAACAAAGCAGCTGCCACTGTCTGTCTGACACGTGAATTGGTATTTAATATCTGCTTCCACACAGGACTTACAAATGGTTCACGTTTTTAGCTTTATATTACACATTTTCTGCAAATGTTATACAGAAAACAAGGTTGGGGTTTGCAATGGAAAACAGTGATGGCTTACATCTTATAAGGTTTTATACCAAGCAGGCCTAGCATTTAAAAAATTACCCTGTAAAAATAAAAGGCATGAAGAAGCATAATTCACTATTCACATACTTCATAAATGATGCTGTCAATATTAAAGAAGATGTAAAAATAAGCAGCAATAACAACACATAGGTGTTTT
Organism: Corvus kubaryi; assembly: GCF_017639235.1. Classification (NCBI taxonomy): domain Eukaryota; kingdom Metazoa; phylum Chordata; class Aves; order Passeriformes; family Corvidae; genus Corvus; species Corvus kubaryi. Next base: position 1,325,022 of record NW_024582057.1, read on the forward strand.
TTCCTGGAACTAGCATGACAGTATGAAATAAAGGATTTGTTAGCATGACTGCTTATATTTGCAGCATGAAGTGTTTTATCACAACACTTCTCTTATGTGTGTTGCATAAGAGAATATATCCAATATATCAAATGTATCAAATTTCACAGAAATATATTTTGTAAAAAAAATAAATCTCACATTCTGTTTTAAAGACTTGCATAAACTACTTGCATATCCATATCGTTTTCTATAAGGCTTGGAGACTAGGTATGGCTGTCATGACTGCATGAGAAACAGGTGAAAGAAAAATTAAACATGACCTAGAGCAGCATTTATATAAATTATCATCTTTCAAGATCAGCTTCTTACTTGCTTTCAGGGATATTACAAAATTCCACATATATCATGAAGAAATGTAATGCTTTTGTTCCTTTAAGGAGATGTAACCCCCCATTTTTATTCTGATGATTATGAGATACCAAACCTTAAATTCCCCATTAGCCCCACAACCACCTCATACTTCACATAATACAAATCAAAGACAGGTAGTTTCTAGAATCATAGGAAGAATCTACAGTGTCTTGGAAAGATGATTTTTTTGGATGTTGGAATCTCATGAAAATTTGAAATGACAAGAAAATTCCAGAGAAGATGGCACCATACAAGCCCCTCATACTGGAGCCTTTCCCTCAAAAAATGCATGGAAGAATGTAGTTTCTTTTATCTCTCTTTGGATGGGTACAGTTTTTTGGATGAAAAGTCTCCTATGTCCACAAAATACCAGAATGCAGAGAAAAAAATTATATGAAGAGCATATCATAATAAAGGAATGAAAAAGGCTTTCTTAAGGCGCAATTATAAAAAAATCCAAGTTTATACCTCTCTTCCTACTGACAGCACCACTCCTTCCTTCTGATACACTAAAGCTCAAGTACAGCTGAAATTGAGTTGTATGTTTACGATGCTTCTTTTGCCCTGAACTGGGACCCAAGCCTCCATAGTATGTCCACACTGCAGGCTGAACTCAAAGTCTGCTGACTTGGAGTCCCCATCCTTGCCCAAGGTTTGAAAGTCTTTCAAGCCTACTGTAATTCACTCGAGTAGTAAATGTTAGTATCTGGGACATTTAACTTAATGTTGCTAATTTTGCTGTAAACGTGCATACAGTGTAATCAGAACACTGACATCCTCTAGCACTCATCCCACAATTCTCAGAAAGGATGAGCAATTGGTAGAAGCCACAGGATGCTTTTCTAGTTACATCTAAATACACTCACTCTGTCCCCTAAGATCATGAGAGTTTCCCTCCGACACAGGCACACCGAGTGCAAAACCACCGACACGTTTGAGAGACCCCTAAATTCCACACACAGCTAGGACAATCACCTAGATTATGCACGGAAAATCCACATGGTTTGCTGGCAGATTCTGAGACTCTTCCTCCAGCTGCCCTTCAAAGCAGAGCTCTTGAGCTCATGCTGAGAGTGGTCAAACTGCACTGTGTGGAGAGACAGCAGGAGAATTAGTTTCCTGTGTAGAGCAATCTAATGCCCAAATCATATCTATTGTTTTACGTGGCCACTTTGCTGAGAACTTGTCTTTTCAACTGTATAATAACTAACCTCTCTTCATGCTTTTAAGTGGAATATAGTACAGAGAGGAAATTATTACAAAATAAAAACTAATGGAGCATTTCTAGTTCCAAGAGTTTAAATGACAGCAAAAGATGGAATAGTAGCCAGCGCTGACTTATTACAAATTGGGAAAAATGTGGTCCTATCCTTGTGTGACTTATGCAAAATATACCAGATTGTTTCTGGAAGATACTTGGAATCAATCTCAAATCAAAGGTTTTGTTAATTATGGGGTTTCATGCATGTGTGTATGTGCACATATGCAAGTCTCTGCAGAAGAACGTACTTCATTATCAGACACAAAGCCAGAAAATACACACCTCCTTCACAGCTTTATGTCAAAGGGTCAATAAAATACGATTTAAAACCAGAATAAGGAGGAAGAAAAATAAATGGAGTATCTTTACTCCATGAAAGAAAGTAAAAATCTTACCCAAGATTTGGGGTACCAGACAACTACTCAAAATATTCCAGTAATAAAAGTAGTGATGCCTACTTGATTAACATCTAAAATCTTAAATACTATATCAAATTAACAAAGTACACAGTTTTCCAGTGAGAAAATAGGGATCAGAACATAAAGACAGTTATCAAATCTATTGTTATCTATCTATCTACGTGGGTCTCTTGATAAGTGCTTAGTTAAAAGCAAGCAAGTTCAAGAGCTTGGTCATATGAATACTTACATCAATAGCAAAGTTTAAATAACGAAGAACTTTACTACCACCTCTGTGGATGGGTTTCCACAACACTGTGCTCATGCAGTGCTACACTTGATGCACTGATGCCTTCCCCTCCCACAGCCACTCAAATGCCATGACAGACAAAGTACAGCTTAGAACTAAGGGGCTCCATAAAGAAGAAAAAAAAAATCAAGAAAAACAGAAGGGCAGGTGAATAGAATAGAGCAAGAATGCAACATTAATATCTGAAGAAGATATTAAAGGAAGAATAGATAGAAAGGAACAGTAAAAAAGAAGGTAGAATACATAGAGGAAAAAGTTTTTGAGGGGAGAAATGGCAACAGAATAAACAGGGAGGGGTTGGAAATGGAAGAAAGTGGGAGATAACTAGGAAATCCAGTCCACTACAAACTGCACAGTCACAGAGAGATACAGGTCAAATGAAGTGTTAAGGAATAGAGAAGGATAGATACCTGAACTAGAAATGCCCATAGAACTGCTAGTTATACACTCCATCACATTGCTAGCACAAGATTGAAGCTAGCACAAGCTTAAAAAAGCTCTAACAGGGTCAAGCCTGTTTATTTTTTGTGATGTCAAGGTTTTCTAGCAACTAATTTGAAAAACCCTAAAATACCTTCCTTTTTAGTATTTTTTGTCTCAGTATCAGATCACTCAATGATGGACAAGGTACATAAATGATACAAGACATGCAGCAAAAGGTAATGTCTTCCTCCAGAAAATAACAAGTGGATTAATGTGCATCAAAGAATTCGTTTTACTTGAGCTCATATGGCAGATATTTAATATCATTGTAAAACTTGTCTCTCATTTTACATTTTAATTTTTTTTCAGGTAGAATATCCTTATTTCAGGCAATCTACTGTACCAGGTAGCATTTGCATGCTGCACAAAGGAGAAAAACTGTGAAGTAAATAACCACTATTTTAATGATTTTTTAACTTAAAAAGTGTATACATGTTTTTACATGGGGTGGGGGATATATGTGGATTTCATAAGTTCATTTATTAAAACTGTTCTCAAGATCACTAATGAAGATATTTCAATAATACATTGGTACCTGTGAAACCTTGTTCGACATCTAAGCACATACATCAACATATAGCACCTTTGTGTATAGATGCAAATATGATTTAACAGACTATTGTTAAACAATTTTTTGAAAGGTCATTTTAAAAAGATAGAAAAAATACCTCTCTATCCTGTAACAGGAAAAGCCTCCCTTCTGGAATAGAGCTAACAACCCCAAACAATTCAGCTAGCATCAGACAGGGTTAGATGCTTTAAATATCCAACTACAGTAAAAGTTACTAGCATTAAACATGGTTTTAACCAAAATATTAACCACATATACTTGTCTGCAAATATTCTAGATTTTGTGTAAAGCAAAATCAACCAACAAAGCATTGTTTTTAGAGCAGCAAATTCAGGAATTGGGTTCTTTGTTTTTTGATTTTCTGGATGCAGTATACACTTCAAATAAGACTGCAATTCTTTTATCTCAACACTTCAGGTACAGAATTAAGACACAGCAAATACGTATTTTTCTATAGCATATACAATGGAGAAGTAAGCCCTTTTGTTGCAGTGCTTGCCTTGTTTCTTTGCCTATTTTCTACAAACCCTGAAACAATTCCTGGTATATGAACAGCCCTTTCTAAACTATCTCTGTATTAGCTTGCTCTGTGTTACAGATGGCACAAACTTCAATGTAGCTTAGAGTTAAGTCAAGAATAAGCAGGAGCTTTTGAAGCAATTAGATTTTCTTCACTATCATCAAGTAATGTTCAAGTGTGCCGTTAGCACAAGGCCACTGCACGGCTCTTCCAAATGGAAATTGCTTTTCTCTTTCAGTAGTCTTCTTTGAAGCCTCACATCATATCAAGAGCACAAAACAGCTTTATGTAACCTCCTCCAAAAAGCAGCTCTGAACATGAGGAAGGGAACAGAGAAGAATGGATGTAGGTTACAATACGAGTATTTCCATAAAAAGCGGTCATATCTGACATCTGAGATATTAAATTAAACCCAAAATCTATTTCAAGGCAGGAGATAGCAAAAGGCTCTGGCCCTTTTCAGCAATAACCTAAAAAACCTTTTCATCTTACAAAACAATTCAGAGCACCTCCTTTAGAAAATTCAGATCATGGCTTATATCACAGGCATTGCAACCTCACAGTTGCCTTACAATTTAGTACAATGCTGTTCCTGGAATAAATGGAAAGCAGGTTAAAAGGACTTTTGTTATTTTACAGAATCATATACCCAAGTAATTACCTAAAAAATCTAAAGGCTGACACAGTACTTCAGAACTGCTTTTTTTCTGGCTCAAAAGTAAAACCTACACACACTCCCAGTACTTCCATCACACATCTTACAAAACACAGTTAATAATTGAGAAACATTACTGTCCTTAGGAAAAACAGTTAGAATTGCTTGTGGTGTTCAGCTGTTCTGTAATTTCCCATTTCCAGCCTCCAAAAATCATCCAAACTTGGTTTACTTAAACACGCCAGCTGCCATGGCTCACATGTAAAAACCCACTTCCTAATGCCAGTAGCTATTAAAGATGACAGCAGCAAACACAGAAGATGTCAAAGTCTGAGAGATCTGGAACTACACAGAAAGATGTAAATCTCACCTGCCACATGTTTAGTGCTGCAACTACATTTTAGTCTTTCACCAGCAACTCTCATAGCAACACTTCCAACTCTACAAGTATCCAACATGTCAATTTACATGTCCTCTTATGAAACTGCACTGTCCCACAGTGCAGACACATCTTCAAAAACAAAGTTTTAGGACCTAATTAACAAGAGTAGTGTGGTGTTGTCTGCCATTAGAAAGTTAGCCAACATCAGGCATTTTAATTACTGGTTTCTTTCAAGAGACATCAGAATTTCTTTTGTTCAAATTGGCTTATTTGTGAAGGAGTCCCTGTACATAGGAAAAAAAAGCGAAAGGAAGCAGCTCATCAGTAGGCAAACGGGTCCCAACTCAAGTGATTGACTTCCCATCTCCCCCTCTCTCTGCTGTTGAATTGAAGAGTCCTCATCTTGGCGAAGACAGTTCTGCTGTCTCTCTGTGCTGCCACCATACCCTCCATTCCCCTCCACACAGCCTATTGTTCCCAGAGGCCACCAGCTACAGCACAGAGGTGGAAAAATGCAGGACTTAACAGGGTTTTTAATCAGAAGCCAGCTGACTCCAAAAACCCTCACCCTTCACATGGCACTTTACACTTGCTTTCAAGTATTTTATGTTTCACACAAGTGCCCATGATGATTCCCAGATAATGCCACAGCCTTGGGCATGGCTATGATTAATATGTTGAGTTATTGTCAATGAAAACCACTTAGAGCATACAGATATGCCTTCAAAGGCAGTGCCAAAAGAGATTCCACCTGTTTCATAGTGGCTCCTCTCTGTTTCATTGTGAAAATAGTTTCACACCCTCATTACTTACAGTCTCTTTCAATGTGTGATAGCTTAATTTTTGAGAAATTTCTGATGCAAAGTGTCAACTGTCCAGGAGAGCTAAAGAACTCAGCAGAAGAAACCTCAGTTTAAGGAAACTGACACTAAATGATTTATTTTCCATTAAAAATCAGGTCTGTGTACTATTGAAATAATTGCTTGAAAACATCTTAGGTCTGTAAGTGGCAGCAGCCATTAGTATCTTAAGAATAGCCTTACATTATCTTGTTATTAATGTTCCTTGAGTGAGTTTTGCAGATATCTACCTTTATCAAAGCCAACAGGAGATCACACCCTGCTTCCCAAAATTGCTTATGAGGCTAAGTGTTGACAAAAAACCCCCCAAAAACAAAAAAAAATTTTTTTGTCACTTAATTGTGTATTGTAATACAATGGTCCATATAACTTACCAAACACACAGGAATTGTCTAGGGGTTTTGCTCTTTTGAGTGTTTTAACATTTCCAGAACACTTTAATAAAGAACATTTAAAAGCATAAGGCTTAAAGATTTTACAATTATTTTAGTAGAATTGCATCAATTACAGCACACTTTGAAATAGCAACTAATTTTTTTTAATCCTGAGCATACCTTCAGTCTGGGAGAAAATCTCTCAAAAAACTCTTTTCAAATCACATGAATGTTGACTTTATTTCTCACTTGGCTGGACACAGTATATGCTAAAATAAATCTCTAATGCTGTAAGGCATGACTTTATTTTTTCACAGACCATGCCCTATTGTAGAGCAAGAGATTCAGGTTGCAAAAGGCAGAAACAAACGGAGAGCTGAGTTCAAAGCACAACTCTCAGGGGATTTCTCACTGTAACAGCCCCATGCTGCCAGAGGCATGTATGGACATGCCCTAAGGTATCCCTTCGTATCCTCCCAAGAAGGCAAAGCAACAAAATGAGTAGTAGTTCTGCTATACTGTGCTTACAGTATGTAAAAACATTCTTCTGCAGAGCATAAATTGAGGATTATAGTTTTAAACAACCACTCCAGGGCTAGAATGAATACTTAAACTCATCTGACAAAAAGAAGAAAAGGAATTAGGGCTCTGTGCTCCTGAATTTGGACATTTGATGCATACTGGATCCTGAAACTCCTATAAGGCTTATAAAACCCGTTGTTTTGACCTGGTAACCTATTATAACAACCTTAACAGCGTTAGAAAAAACTGGGGCACAAATTTTAAAGAGCAAGGGTCATTTAGGAGAGAGCTCCAATTCCATTATTTCTGAGCTAAACATCTACTTCAGACAGAATAAAATTCTTACTGTGTGCAAAGTGAAACCTCAGTGTACAGACAAAAAACATTCAGCAGAAATTACTTGTATGCAAACATAATCTTTCATTAAATGAGCTCGTAGAAAACTGGCCAGAATATAGCTCCTCAATTTTCTTCTTTTAAATTTTCACACAGTAAAGCTGTTGTTGGTACAGCTTTATGAGGATGTCAATTTTATCATCTTTTTCTGATGGTCCTAGAAAAAGATAAACTGTACATAAAATTAGAAGTGCTGTTCTATTGCTAACTGGAGAAAAGTTACACAGCAATCAGAATTTGACTCTCAAGAAAGCTGACTGTACATATTCCTACTCTACATAAACACAGGAAAAAGCATGTATTTCAGAACAAGGAATGGCTTCAACTACAAATACAGTGTTACGTATTTTTACACCTGCTAACTGAAATAAGTTTGAACAAATGACAATCATGCACCTGGAACAAGATATTCCTCAGCATTTCCTAAGTAATTATTTAGTTTTGAAAAGAATGACTTTTAGAAGATACTTATTTTAATAACAACAAAAGAAAAATCTGAGAAAAGAGTGAAAAAATTCAATATATTTGCTAGGCATTCAAGAGTGATGCTAAAATGAGCTTTGTCTGTGGCACAATATCTGAAAGACCTGCAGGTTCTGTAGTCAGAGGCTCTGTAAAGCACTGTAGTGGCACTAGGTTAAAGAGAGCAGGATCAAACCCCCCTGGATAGGGTAAGTATACAACCCAAGGGCAATTTTTGAGATCTGCTGTTAAATGGCTTCATCTGAGCAATGAGAAGGGCAACTGGATGGTAACTTATATTTGTTTAGGCAGTAAAGAATACAGGAGCTTAGCTAATTCTCCCCTCATATCAGCAGAGTATCTTCTGCTTTTCTATCACTTCAGCCAGAAGAATTTAAAAGTTCTGCCTCCGGTGCTGAATTAAGGCCTCACTGGGAAAAAGATAAGAGTCAACACCTGGAAGTGGAAGGGAAAGTAAATCCTTGTTTCTGCCTCTATAAAAGCGCTGGATTTCATCTGGGAATGAAGAACCACAAACATTTAAATGTCTTTCAGGAGGCTGTAAGTTACACTAGATGGGCAAATACATATTGAAATAGAATTTTCAGGAACAGCTATTATTTCTAAGAGCTATTGGTGTCCTGACCATGCATAAATAGTAATAAGGTTAGTAAGGTTAGTGTGGCTACTTCATCAAAACATCCCTTTCTGGTTTGGTCAGTGAAACGCAAGCATGGAAGAATGAAAACTTTTTGATTTTCTGATTATTTTTTCTCCTTTCTATGAGATATCCCATCATAAAAAGATGAAGTACTATCAGATCTTTGTAGCAAATCCTGTTTCAGCCACTGTAGTTAATGAGATTTTTACATCTGTTTTAACTATTGGTACTAAGCACCAACTTACCTCCTTTCTATTTTAGAAAGGTTCTCAGAGAAAAATATTTTAATCAACAAAGTAATAATCCTGGAAAACATTAACTCCAATCACTCATGTCATGATCCTCCATCACCAACACTTTCACAAAGCCATCATGAAATCTCCTTTTTACACTTCCTGAAAATGATCTACAAAATAGCCAGCAACATGTACCTCCACCCTCAAATCCTTTGGCCATGTAAATCAAACAGAACTAGAGCAAAGCTAATACACACCTCCAATTGAAATAACTGTATTCCCAACTAATGTTAGATTTGATACAAAAATTAAAAGCCCTCCCCTAGACTGCAACAATTGTGAAATTGGAAGCTGAGGTGGAAATCTAAAGCACAGAGCAAGGAATCTGCAGTGAGCTTGTTGCAGCCCCTACAAAGAGGAAGTAGTTAGGAGAAGGGAAAATCTTCACTGTCAAATGGAAAATAAGGAAAGACCATAATTTTAATAAAAACTTTCATTTGTCCTTTCCCCTCCACGTTTACTTTCAGATATATAAACAGAATGTGCTTAGAAGCAACAAAAGAGTGGAGCTACAAAAATCACCCATCAAATGATTGTGCTACTTTTAATACTATATTAAAGGTCCTAAAAGAAAGATCAAAAGCAAGTATATTTAAGCATTTATATTCAATTCCACATTGCCTGATGACTAATTTGTAAAGAGTGCAGAAGTCCTCACAACTGCAGCCAAAATCATTTGAGAATACTTTGATATAATGCCACAAAGGATATGAGCAGGAAGACAGCAGGAGTTACAAATGGCCAAGTTCCATTAAAAAGTGCTAATAAAAGAATAATGAAATTCCTTGTCCTATGAATAAAAATTGTTTCATACAGGAGAATTAAGATACGGAGAGGAATATCAAAGTTTCTAGTTCATCAGTTGCATCTCCTTATTAGATCTTAATTGACTTACTATTACATTTCCCTTAAAATGCTTCGATTCAAAAAAGCAACAATCCCATTCAAAATCTTATCACACTAGTTTTCTTTATTCTTCATGTTTCTCCATTAAGGCCATTTTCACAGGCCATTAATATCAACTTTACCAATCCTTGTAAATAATGTGAGGTTATTTATAAAAAAAGTACAAAGAGATGAATTTAACTTGAAATTAGGTATAATTATTAAAGTTCTAGACTATAACTGCTGTTTTACAATGTTTTTTTTAAACTAAATTTTCAAGTGGCTGGTAACTGAACTCTCACAGCAACAACCTGCCTGATAAATTTAATCCATTCATTTACACACTATTTCCTATAGACATATGTGTAGTCACACATATGCATGTATATGCATATGTTCATATAAAAAGGTAGATGCACATACATATTTCTGCTACCTTCTTCCCCCAAATATAAAATCTAGCTGTGTTTTCCAATGCACTTGGTACATGGCCAGGAAAAGAAGAGACAGAGCTCAGGACTTTCCTTTGAAATGTCTAAACAACAACAACAATAAAGATGTTTCAAATCTTTCTCTGTTTTAATGGACACTTGCAAAATCCCTCACACTTCTCAAAACAGAAGCAGCAAAGACAGACATCTCATACTGCTGACAAATTTTTAAAGGGTTTTGTGCATTTGTTAAAAGAATATCCCACAGAGGCATCAAAGACAGGAGGAACTCCAGGAAAATATTAGAAAACCTACTTAACTCTCCCTCAATTTGCTGCTTAATGCTGTCCTTTGCATAACGTCTAAAAGAACCCCATGACATAGTTTTACCATAGAAATACTGTGAACTCTGTCTCTTGGTTCTCCAAAATCATCTTGTAAAAACTTTATTTTTTTAATTTCACATTGCAATATCCTTAGAGAAAGGACCTTCTTTTTTATTCCCTACAGGATGAAATATAATAAACAAGTTGGGCTGTCTTTTTTTTTTTTTTTTTTAAAACCAGGGTTCCCAGATGTTACAAATAAGGACCAAATTATAATAATGATGTGTGTTTCTACTTCTTCCCCCAGACAACCACCAGGCTGTTCACATGGCAGCCTCTTCGAACGATGCTTCCATGATCAATAGATAATTCATTAGTATCATGTATCTCAGGATCTAATTGACACAAGAGGCTAAGCAACATAGTCTAGAGTAACACAGTTCTTAAACAGAGAGTAAAAAAAGAGGTGAATCCAATACCACATATGGTCACTTTGAAGGATTTAGTGTCAGTCTATAAATTATACTTCTATGAGGTTAATTCGAGTCATTGGTTTCACAAAGCAGAAAATGCACCTTTTCAAGCATGGCTTAAAGAAACAAAGAAACATTTATGTGACAGCAGAATTTGAGTAACATGCTCAGCACTTTAAATTTTATCATTTCTTCTCAATTTTGCATTAAACAAGAAAGATAGTTACCACAAATATTTGGAATTTTTCGTAACAACAAACATAGATAGTATATTTTTTTCTTACCTTATGATCATATGGATTGTATGAATGAAACAGCTGGGACAGATCCTTCGTTCTCTTTTTTTTCTGTAAAGGCATATTAATAAATAAGCCATATTAGAAAAGTTACAGGAGAAAGAAAGAGACTTCTGATTAAAAAAGCTGTATGCAGGTACAAACACATTCTCTCTCCACTTTGTTAATGAAACTGTAGGTATGAAGAGCAGTGTATGCAGATTAAGGATATTAAATATTACAGGAAATAATTAACATATATATTAACAATACTGAGGAAAATATCCTTAATAAATAATAAACACTAATCTGTGGAACATCAGTGGAATGTGTAAACAATTCAGATTAGGTTTAAGTTTTGCACAATATATCATAAATAATATTTTAGAATACAGAAATACCACAAAACTTAGAGATCAGGCTACAATCCTGCAAAGACTTGTCTACTATTCTAGCATGTACAGGTAGTCTTGCCTTTTAAGAGATTAGGTGTAAAGGAAATCTGTTTAAAGAAGAATAATCTATTATTTTTCGATTTCTTTTGATGCTAATACTCTCATTGCCTTGATTGTGGAAAGTTAATAGGTGATATGTCATTTAATGCCAAGGCAAAGGAAAAAAAAATTCTTCTGTTCAGAGCATAGTTCAAAGACAAAACCTGCCTAATCCAGCTCCTACTGAATTTAGTCAAAGAGCTTTCAGTGATTTCAGCTGATGTTAAATAGAATTTCTCAGCTGTGTCCTATGGAGGGTGGACAGGGAGAGGAGAAAAACACCCTTTGTCTTTAATGCAGGGATGAGTCACAAATCAGTTCAAAGTTTTATTATGTCAAAATTGATGTTTACTTATCTCATAGCTGGGCAAGGCAAAGCACTGAATGTTAGAAAATGTGTAAAGGGGAGACAACTGCAAGAACTTCTTGCTTGTAGTCTGTACCAGTGTTTTATTTAGCCCTCATTTCTGTGAAAGTTGGTTTGAAGCTAAACCGGAAAGATCTGTTTATGTTTCCAGCATGCTGGGAACTAAATAGACAGCTGCATGACTGTAGCATTTATTTTAACTTCTGGAAACTATAGGACAATTTAGTAATTTTTGATCATGCAAAATGAAGTATGTATTTTCTTTCTTTACACAGTTTTTATTTTCACTGAAACGCTAAGCAACTTACAATAGCTTCTTTTCTGGTAGTACAGCTGTAGACAGTCAAAGTACTTAAAATACTATAAAAATTATTTGGAAAAATGTGATAATAAATTAAAAAGAGATACCAAAATGATTACTAAAAAGATTGCTTGAAAAAACCCAATTTAATGTAGCATCATGCAAGAAGAAGACAAAAGCGCTTGAGTTTGGATTATGGAAACCCCACTTATCTTTCTAGGAAGAAAACCCTATAAAATCCAGAAAAAGTTCAACTCTTGCTTTTTGTTACTGAAGACTATTTTTCTTGTATTCATTTTGTCTGTAATTATTTTAATAACCACCCATCTTTCCTCCTCAGACTCTTGCCAAAATACTGGTTACACACTCAGCTAGACTAGATGAAGACTGAAGATGGCTTCCCTTACACAACACACTGACAGAGTCTTACACCTTTTTTTATTATTATAAAAACATTACGGTTTCTTTCTTACCTTTCAACAAAAGTTTTATTTTTTTGTACAAAACCAAAACTCTCCTGACTGGGGAAATGCTGGAAATTCCTAACCTAGAAAAACATGAACTAAAACTTCTCAAGATGCACATGAAGAAATGCTCCAAAATTCCCAGGATGCCTCATATGCTTAGCTGAGCTAACTCTAAACAGCACTTGACTGTTTTGTATGGAATCTGAATATACAGAGATAAAAATGTCATAAGCACAGAGTTAAGGTTGCTTGGTGATAATTTCTGTCTTTCTAGAACAAGTGCAGTTTAACTCAGATCTCTGAAAACTAGAAAGATGTAGTATTTCAAAACACAGACACAGGACAAGGAATTAATGCTGCTCCAGCGGCAATCCCTTCAACTTCTACAGCTGGCATGGGTCACGGGGTGTGAATAATAAGTTTTTGAAATAAAGAAGCAGCATGGTTTGCTGTTCACCTCTATGCTCTATAGTTTGCAGCTCACCTCTATATAGGGCATAAGGGTAAAGCAGGCCTCTCCATGTCATGTGATGTGACAGTGGAAATTAAGGACTCCATAAGCTTGCTCTCCTTTATCGCCTCCAGTGGACTCTTTCAGTCCCTAAACTGTCTATTTACATGCATGTCCCCAGAATTTCTTCCCTTGACATAGCCTCATACCTGTATTTATGTTCCCTTAGCTTAGGCCAGCGTCCCTTTCAAGTACCCTCTGACCAATATAAAACCTTCTCTTCCCCTGCTCTTTCTCTTCAGTGTTCTGATTCCCCAGTCCTTGGTTCTACTGTACCAACAATGCTGCCAAAATCACATCATAAAAAGCCACTCAAAAACGCTCTCTAAAAGCAAATGCACTATCTTATCATACTGTTTCAGGTGCAGCAGCACTATTGCTTTCAAACATCCTCCCAGATCTACAGAGGATATATTCTAATTCTTTCTGAAAAAAAATTGTATTTTCTTTCCAAATTAGCATGAAAAGGCCTTCCAGGAGTCTGATAGCAACATCAGACCCATAGCTTATTCCTGAACTTCTCTCAGGCTTGCCATACAGTGATAGACAGTCCTTAGTTTGCAGCACTTAAAGAAAAAAATTTAGGGAGATGAGATAGATAAAGAGAGAAATTCAGATCCTATGCTAATATGGGCCACTAAAAATATAAGCATATGACTGTAAAAAAGAATTTTCAGTTTTCTGTCTCAAAAAATTGTAGAAATACCACATTATATGGGAGATAAAAAGGAGACATTTTATATCTTTAGCAGGAAAAGTATGTGAACATCTGCTGATGAACAAATTAAAATGCTGCTGCAGGACTGAGTTAAATACTGTCAAACCATATATGCTCATATCCGTAAGTATGCCAGGATGGAAGGGTTTCCTTAAATAAAGCCATACTTTTTCTAAGTGAGTTATTTCAAGCTTGTTACTAAACTGTGCATAAGTAATTAATTGCTTCTCAAAAGACAGGTAGTGTCCAAGATATTTATAAAAATAAGAACCAGAAACTGACATCAACTACTGACATTTCTTAGGACAGCACACACAGACAATGCTAGTAGAGAGGAAACAACACATTACCACAATTTCATTATTTCCACTCCCCACAAGCAGATATTCAAGTAATACACACTTTATTTATTTCCTTTCTCCCTCTCATTTTGCTGGGCCTCAGATTTTTGATTACTGAGATTTATTAAAGGGATACTGGTCATCCAAGATGCATATTATATGTTTAAGGTACAGTAATAATAAAGGTTCCTTTCACAACAGTCTGGAACTATACTCCAATAAAGCTGAGTTAGTGACCTTGGTGTTTTTACTTTTTTTCTCATGCATTGATTTTTAGCAATGATGAAACTTTTTCTAATGCTGTAAGTGAACTACACTGTGGATTATTATTCTACTTTTAATCATGAAATATCACTTAAAGAACAACAGAATGTAAAAAATCAACCAACAAAAAAAACCCAACAAACCCTGTAGTACAGAACGAATCTAAAACTATTTAAAATATTTTCTGCACAAGTAAACCAGCATAGAATTTTGTGCTGACTACCTTAGAAATTTTTTTTTTTTGCAAATAATGGTGTGAAAATAGGGTAAAAGTAGGGGTATCCTAATAATAAATTTTTATAATCAGAATATACTTGAGAAAAATAATTTTATAAATGGAATAGTTATAACAAAAGCTAAACACTGTAGGCTCACACATGTATATTGCACTTAGCTCGTGATCCTCTTTTCATACTCGGGTGATATTTACCTGTCTTTCAGATGATTTTAATGTAGCCCAAAACTTGGTTGTTTTCTTTTCAAGCATGGTATCATAGGTCTACAATGTTTATTGTGAAGGAGAACTACAATATCGCTGAGGTATTTATATTACAGATTACTTAGAAGCTACTTAAATGGAATACTCTCAGATTTTCGTCTAAGAATAAAAGGGACAAAATTACTCCCAATATGAAGGTATTACTGCTTTCCTTTAGACTTGACTTTCAATTTTATGAAGTCTATTTTCACCTTCAAAGTTCTTAATAATTCCAGCCTAATACTGTGACAGATCTGCAGATTCCAGCAGTTCCACTGAAGGTCTCAGCATCAACATATCGCCAGCAAAGTTCTCCTGCCTTTGTTTTCTTGCTCCCATGATGGCAAATCATTCCGATATACAGGGCAGCCTTCAGTAACAAGAACATGTATCTGTTTCTGTTCAAATACGCTTCTTTTCCTTCATGAGTACAGTGAATAACGTGTCAAGGCAATGTCTTTATTTCAGTTATCTTCCCTCACCTACCAATCATCTCCCCCATTTCTCTTTTACCTACTGCTGATCAGAAATAAAAAACAATTTTATTTTGCCACAGGAACCTTTTTAAATTTAGAGTTTATAAAGTATCCCACCCCCATCCCTGAGCATGCCAACAACCAACCAATAGCAATATTGTGTTTTTCTTTCAAACAAGTCTGGAAAACCACATTACCTCCTCCTGTAGTATCTAATGGATTACATAATTTAAAGTCACATTAAACTTAGTAAATCAAGGAAAAATTTAACTACAACTTTGATACACTTTGGGAGAAGAATGAAGCTGCTTTCAAGTATTTCCACAGTTCTCCTCCCCAGTATAAATGAAAGCACAGAGGCTCTAGAATAACAGACACTCACAAAACCATGAGATTGGAGCTTTCTTTTCTGAAACTGCACTTTCTAACATGTTTTGTGTTGTGACATTCTCTGACTTCAGTAGCATCCATTTTCTGAGCAGTAACAAAGCTGTGTCTTTCTTTTCCCCTGTGTTACATCTGCGATCTCAAAACTACAGAGGCCTTGGGTAGTTCCAAACTCTGAACTCTTATAAATCAGAATGCAGCAGGTAGCACCCTACCCAAAGACACCCACTGGACTAACTTTAATCTCCACAGAATTGCTTGGCAAAACAACAGTGAGGGAGATAACAACTACTCCAACCAAGGTACATTTGAAAACCTTGCTTGGAGATTCAATCCATAAAGTCTTAAATCTATGTACCTATAACCACAAGAGAGAGATATGAGCCAAGCCACTGGAACCACCATGTTATCAAAGTTTGCAGATTGCTTTTTGGTCTGCAAAACAGCTTTTAAAAAAGTTATCAGAAACCAGTGAACCATTCTCTCTGACCTCAGTTATTCAATGCATCACCCTCTTAGAAAAGATCCTGAAGAAAAAACATTGTGTCCCAGCCAGATTTCTTGATAAAATCATACCTGGTGTTCATTCTGCACTTGCATCCATGCCCTGTAAAGTCTGAAAGAGCAGAAGTGACAATACAGACCTGACAAGTTCTCTGCTTCCTATCACTAACTCACCTCTACTGACATTATTCCTGTCTTTTTGATCACATCTCTAACGAAGCAGACAAACTAATTTGGGGATTAGCTAGTCTTTTTGACCTAACCTCCCTGGTTACTATGTTAAAATAGACTCACTGTTCTACTTAAACTACTGACTCAGACATATTCAGCTTGCTTTAAGAAATAAATTTCTAATAATTTTTGATTCATACATGGAAAATATCACTTAGTGTATAGTGTGTTATTCAGCAGTTCACCTCAATGTTCCAGG
The DNA here is from genome assembly GCF_017639235.1 of Corvus kubaryi. NCBI lineage: Eukaryota > Metazoa > Chordata > Aves > Passeriformes > Corvidae > Corvus > Corvus kubaryi. Next base: position 1,341,694 of record NW_024582057.1, read on the forward strand.
ATAGTGGACTTTTTTTCCAGCTCCCATTAACAATAGAACTATACATTCATAACTCATATTTTGTATACTTTTATTTACACACGATGATTCTTTCAAAAAAATAGAGCATGGTTCTGTGACTCTGTGCAATGTGTCTTTTGTCTAAAAGAGCAAAATATATAAAACTTCACACAGCTTTACTGATCATTAATACTGGAAAATGATTGCAAACATTAAAGGAATACTATCTTCAGGATTATGGCAACACAAATGGTTATGTGGTTTAGTCTATTTCACATTTTATGTAGAGATTCTGATTTATGGAAAACTACAGACACTTTCAAAAAACAGCATAGGATCTTCATAAGAACATCTGTCAACCTATCTGAAAATAATTTGTTGAAGGATCCATTTTCAATTAAACCATGTGCATTGCAATTTCCTCCTTCTTACCTCCCATATATTAGCTACGTAATACAGAAACTTCAAACTCATATATTTTACAAATACTGCTGAATTTTATTCCTTCTGGTAAATTTGAAATATTTTAATTTATCTTACAATTAATGCTTGCTATTCCTGTCACTTTTTATTAGAGACAATCACCAACCATATGAAGTTTAACAAGGGCACGTGCTGGATTCTGCACCTGGGATGGGGCAACCCTGGATGTACAGACAGACTGGGGAACAAGATGCTGGAGAGCAGCACCACAGACAGGGACCTGGGGGTCCTGGTTGATGGCAAGTTGAACATGAGTCAGCAGTGCCCTGGCAGCCAGGAGGGCCAATCCTGTCCTGGGGGGCATCAGGCACAGCATTAGAACCGGGCAAGGGAGGGAATTGTTCCGCTCTGCTCTGCACTGGGGCGGCCTCACCATGAGTGCTATTTGTGGCTTTGGGTGCCACAATGTAAAAAAGACATGAAACTATTAGAGAGTTTGTTAGAGAGTGTCCAAAGGAGGGCCATGAGGATGGTGAAGGGCCCTGAGGGGAAGCCGTGTGAGGAGTGGCTGAGGTCACTTGGTCTGTTCAGCCTGGAGGAGACTGAGGGGAGACCTCATTGCAGTTACAGCTTCCTCGTGAGGGGAAGAGCAGGGGCAGGGCCTGCCCTCTTCTCCGTGGTGACCGGTGACAGGACTTGAGGAAATGACACAGAGTCAGAGGAGGTTTAGGCTGGATATCAGGAAAAGGTTCTTCACCCAGAGGGTGGTTGGGCACTGGAAAGGGCTCCCCAGGAAAGTGGTCACAGCACCAAGCCTGACAGAGTTCAAGAAGTGTTTGGACAATGCTCTCAGGCACCAGGTGTGACTCTTGTGATGTCCTGCACAGTTGTAGTCAATAACCTTCCAGCTCAGGATATTCTACAATTCTCTGATTCTACAAATTACGCAAAATTTATTCTGAAGACTTTCACAAAGCAATTCTTAATTTCAGAAAAGGCCTTCAGCAGCTGTTCATTTTGAGGGTCCATAAATTTGGTATAGTTTGTAAAATGCTCTGTCTCACTTCTGATAGATTTTTATATCTGAAATTCCTGTAGAAATTTCACAGTCTGTATGAGGTGGGTATTTCCTAAGGATGCCACTATAACTGATTAGGAAGACTGCTTAGGTCAAAAACAATTTGTAGAACAAAATATCTAGCTGAATCTTGGCCTGAGGTATTAGCCATATTTCAAATTAGATTGACACTAAATCAGAAATGAAGTGATTGGTCACAAGGGACAGACTGTTTCTAAATATGCATAGTTATTGCAGCCAGTTACACAATAATATAAACCAGAATGAACTGCAAACTATATCTTAGTAATGAAATGCAATTTTAAAATATCTACATATCTATATCTATAGATATGTTAAGCCCAGAACATACGTAAGCCCAGGACAGACCTGTCTGCAGGGCACTATTTTCCTTTCTACAATCTGGTGAGGTATCTGTGTGCTGTACCACACACAAGCAGCCTTGAAAGCACTAGGTTTTCCAGCTTTCCAAGAAGAACAGAGAGAGAAGTGCTGGAGAGGGCACAGGGTGCTACCAACTGGGAGAAGCAGTGCTCAAGTGCTCACTTTGTGATAAGAGACCGCATGTGTACCCACAACACACGAATTCACTAGACATACAAAAACTGCTCTCACTGTTTCATCTTCATCTGTTATTCAGTCCTCCACTCTACTTCCAGGTTTTCAGGAATTCCAAGATTTTTAGCCCAATGACCAGAGGTGCAGGCGCAGCAATGAAAACAGTGGAAGATACGAGTTCCAAAGCACTCACTGACCTGATCGACTGTGACGGCTTTGAGGGAGTGTACTTGGATTACCAAAGACAGATGAAGTTCAAGAAAGGGTCACCAAGAACTCACCTCAGGATATTTCCGTGTCCTTTCCTTCCAAAGCACTTTGTATGGGCCATCATAATGTTACATTATTTGCAAATGATGGACAAGCTTAGTAGGCTCTGTGATACAAATTAATTTGCTGTGTTAAGTCACAAACTCTTACACCTAAGCCACATTCTCATTTGAAGAAGTCCGGAATTTTGAAATTTTTCTGTTCTGATGCCTATATCCAGTTTTAGGGGATGAGTTATTATTAACTACTACAGCTGCTGGCACTGTTTTTAGCTCTGAGCCGTCCAGTTTATAAAGTGAGTTAAAATTTCAAATTAAAAAATGGAATTTTTTTTTTTCAGTTTTACATAAGTTACCTAACAGTAATTCAACCAAAATTTACAAAAATTACAAAAAGGCACAGTTAAGACTTCTTCCATTGTTCTTCCACTTCATTATGAACCAATGAACAGGACAGAAGAATAAAGAGTAGATTGGAGATAAAATTGTTTTCTCCCTTAAAATCAAAGGCTATTCTGCCTTGTCTCTGAGAGTATCTTCCCTTCTTTCTATTCAGCACAGGAGTATGTGGTGTTTAAATTCCTGATGCTATTTCAGCTCTCTTGCAACTAAAAATCTCACAATTCCATCAGGATTTTCAGACACACTCACAGGGGAAGGAGGATGGGCAATGAGTGCTCATGACCTCTACAAATCTTGGAGGACTACATTTTCCAAAATTACTTTTTTTTATACAACATATGTTCTGCACATGGCTGCAAGCATCAGTCTACAAAGTTACATGATGTTAACAGCAGTTTCATGATCCTTGCAAATTCTGTAACTATTTCTGGCCTGACAATGAAGTTTAGAAAGAACTCTACCTCTTCCTCCATATGTATATTCTCCTTATTCTATTGTCCAATTCTCTTTCTTAACACGGCCTAGATTGAACCCATAGTTGTACGTTACTTTAAGATGCTCATATTTCCAACTTGGATTTGCACAAAGTTTATGAGGAACCTGCTGGTAGTTTTCATTCCAACCAGTTTCTGTTGTAAAAAAAAAAAAATAACCAAAATCCAGAAAACTAGAACACCAACTAAGTTGGTTTCCTAAATGTATTTCCAATCTAGCTTTGAATTTTGACTTGTTTTCTCAAGCAACACAGTTGTGCTCCTTGAAAGTGCAAGACTTCTATTTTACACCAGTGTAAGATTTAAGAGCCACAGCTCCAGGCTAGAGTAAAAATACTTATGTCCTTTCTCAGGGATCTGACTCTGCACTGTCCAGCTGTTACTGTGCAATTTAACTCATTCCCCAGATTCAGCTATGAACTGAATTTTCAGCAGCTCCATAGGCGGATAATTTATTTATGATTAGGTTCAACCTATTTTAAAACCTACCAGCTCAACTGTCTCCCACAACAAAAAAACCAGATCTTCATTTCAGCGCCTGGTCAAATAACTTAAAGTGGTTTGAGCTTGAGCTGATTCTAGCTCTAAAATAAAATGGTCTTTAAACATTTGTAAAATTCTGTTTAGTAGTTTTGTCTTACCACAAAACCCCTATTCTCAGGTAATTATATTCCTTTGAATTCACTGCAAAACCCACAGCTCTGGCTACACACTGAATGGTGAGCACTGGGGCAGACTTAAAGATACAGCACAAAAGTAGTCAAATGTTTTGGCTGTCTTTAAAACAGAGGAAAGGAGGGACCAGGCTTTCATAGGTCAACCAGTTTATATAGTTCATGGAAAAAAAAACAGGGAGGAAAACATGCAAAACTAATTCTGAGCATCTAGAAGGTAACAGAAAGAACCAACATGGATATGGCACTAACCAACAGACAAGTAATCAAAATAAAACCCATCAAAAAATAACTGGGTTTGTAGATGAGAGAATTCATAGCTATCTTGATGGTTTGTAGGGCTTTCTGCAGTACCTCACATGTTGTTGTGAGGTACCTCACAACACACACTGGACCTCATAAAAATCATAAGGGAACATGATGTAAATAAAACTACTAGAAAGCAACTTGCTGGAAAATGTTAATTTGGAATTCTATGATAGTTCAGTGGAAAATTATATATTGGTGAAGAATTATATACTGTTTTTTTTCTTCATGGTCTACCTTCCCCTCCAGCCTTCACATGTTTAACTCTCTGGTCCCAAAGCTGTCATGAAAGTCTTCACTCAGGTCTTTATCCTGGCAGAATAATAACAGCAAATAGAAGTGTACTGCTGAAAAACAAATAGTAGTACAGACATTCAGCAGTCAAACTCAGACATTAATCGGTCTTGGCTTCTCTTACACATGAAGAACATTCTGCATGTTATACCATGCATTATTGCATGGGCTGGGGAGGGGAGATGTGGGTAAGGGGCCAAGAAGCAGTTATCACAGCTGCATCCAATTCCTGGGGCATGTAATGCCATTTAGTCACAGCACTTAACAGGGGAGCTCATAGGCAGTGATGGAAGACTGGAGTAACAGTACTGCTGAATAAGTGGCATTGTTCCTTTTTCTATTTACTTTTCTTTCCTATTCTCCCACCTTATGATCTCCACAGCATCCTCTTTAATTTTAAAAGAATATCCCTACACAATCCCATTGCATGATCTTTGGATTGGTCACCATTAATCTGATGCAAGAAGTATTACTGATTCTGCTATGTCTGTGAGAATCAAAAATGAGATGGTACCTTCCTTTCTGGGCACTTAAATCACATTAACTAATCAACTCCACCCGAAGCTGCTCTCCGTCAACCTTCAAGTGCTTAACAGTGCCATTGGTTCTGTCATGTATCACAGAGTACATGAAACCTTATCAAGCTATTTCTAAATCTGTATCAGACAGCAGATGAATTCTTTCCTTACTTCAGCTCTGACCCTGGCCTCCTCAGGCACATTGTGCCACATCACTACCCACTAAGGTCTGAAGCATACACTCGAAGGCAAGATTGGTCCTCGATTGTCATCATTCCTCACTGTCTGCTCAACAGGGAAGCTTACCAGCCTTTTCTTTGATGGGACACCTACGAGGTCCCTCTGTGCTCCTTTCCTTTAGAGCTCTGAACATGGCACAAGTGTCCCCTGCACAAGCAATGCTATTCCATTTGCTGTCCAGCTGCCTGTAGTTAAAAATGCTGAAGCAGAGGACAGCTGATACTGCCTGATACAGGACTGGTTATTTTTCAGTCAGGCTGGGCAGCTTGGTGACATTTGGATAATTACATATTTTTAATGAGCTTCCACAGAAGATTCATCTGTTTGTGTGCAGAGATTCAGAACTACAAAACCTATATCCATCCATCAAAGGAGGAATTAAACATCACACTGTATCTATTGGCACTCAAGAATGCCTATTTCTAGTGCCTTGCAGAATTCTAATCAAAGAGAGAGATGGTGGATCTGCAGCCACTCAGTTATGAAAGGGTATCATGAAACTTCTTGGAGACCTCCTAGGGGGAAGCAAAAGTAAAGCAGTCTAAGAAAAATAAGTAGCCATTATAGACTAAAGGCCACAAAATTTCTGCTCCCACAGAGATGATCAAATACAACTTGTCTGGCAGACAACACTGATAATGCACAACACACATAATGCATATTGCATTATGCTGTCCTTACAGGAAAAAATCTCTTAGTACATTATGTACTGCTCCTACAATTGGTAAATATGATGATCTAAATGATGGTTTGATTAAATGGAGGGGGATACAAGGTCTGATCACTGATATTTTTTTCTCCCAATAATGATGAGTGTACTAACAGTGTGTTAGTTTTCTAACTCTTCAGGGTGACCGAGCAGCCTCAGCAGCTGCTGCTGGCCAGCTCTGTATACTCAGCATGAAGCCACATGGTATGGAATATCCCTTTGGCCAGCTTGGGGCAACTGTCCCAGCTGTGCAGCCTCCCAGCTTCTTGTGCCCCTCCAGCCTTCTTGCTGGTAGGGCACGAGAAGCTGAGAAGTCCTTGACTTGGTATAAACACTACTTAACAACAAGTAGAAATATCAAGTAGTGATATCAACATGATTCTCATATTAAATCCAAAACACAGCACCACACCAGCGACTAGGAGGAAAATTAACTCTATTCCAGCCCAAACTAGGACAGTTATGAAGTTTTTAAATTGGTTGTTCACCTCAGTATAGTAAGCATAGTGCTTAATACAACTAATACAGGGAGAAAAAATTAATGAGACACTTCAGAGGAATTAAAGGAAATGTTCAATAGTTGACTGACAAAATTTTCTAGCTCAGAGCAATGTAATTATCTGATGACATAAAGAAAGAGAGAAGAAAAGAGAAAGTGAATATATAGTCTTTCATCTAGATATCACTAAAAAATGCTTTTAAAAAAATATAATAATTACACCAATAATTGAAACCAAATTTCTTACACTATTGAAAATATATACAGAAAGATTAGAATCCACACTGCAGTTGATGCAGTGTGATGCAGTAAACATGAAGTTGCAGTCACATTACTGCTCTCAAAACAGCTGCCATCTCCTATTCTCAGTTAGAGATGAACCTAATTGTCCCATGTTATGATCCTTATTTTCAAAATGGCTATTTCCTCATGTAATTTCCAAGTGACAGAAGTCAAGTTGATACTGAGATGATAATCTCCCCTAATGTTTCAGAAATTGTTATGGACCAAATCACAAGGACAGAGAAAAAAATCTTGCAAGTCCCCACACGACTAATAGCTGCCTTGAAAAAACAAAGACCAGAGAAATTAAAATTATCAAAACCGTAAGGTTTTACACACTCTTAATTTTAGAGAAAAAGAGTAACTTTCACACTTAGAATTATTCTGATGCTTTGCAATGCAGCTAAATAGGAGTTCCCTACCAGACACGTCTAAATCATATTCTCTTACATTGCTTCTTGTTAGTTTAACTAGAATCTGTAATTTGAGTTATGCAATTACCAGCACTATCACTTTTACAAGTAAACACAGTAAGGAAATGGAGAAAATTGAGATACATAATACCAATAATAGCAGCAATAACAGTACACAAAGTAGCATTCATCATTAACACGCTTCAGAGTGAATAAGGAGCATCCAGACTCATCTCTGAAACAGTGCATTTAGCAAAAGGTGGGTAAACTGGGGGCAAATGTAAGAAAAAAGTATTTGGGCAGCATTTAAGTTCTGGCCAACATCTTGGCTCATTTTCCATGCACATGACTCAGCATTACTGTAATTGCTTATTAGAAAAAAGAAAAATCATGCGTAGGTTTGTTTTAACTTTTCTCTAAACTGGAGAGAGAATTTATGGCAAGCATAATCTAATTGATGGTCATGAAATGATGAGGCCATTTAGACAGATGTCTGATTCTCCATGGACATTTTTTCTCCAGGAGAAATAAGAAAGGCCTGCAGCCTTAACTGTCTTTTCTGAATTTATGGTGGCAGAACTGTCCATCTGGATTAGTGTCATCTGCCCTTTTAGCAAAATATCGGTGCCTGTAAGGCTTTCAATGATAAATTATCTATGTGAAGGGATGATTCCATGTTGACCTACTGCTTGCTTTTTCTATTAAGATAAGCTCAAATGAGGATTTTCTCCAAAACAGCAATTATATTTAAGATCATGATCAAAATGATCCACTAAAAATATGGAAGTGCTAAATATTATTATGCTTCATACTCTACAGACTGTATCTAGAAGTGGTAAGGTCTTCCAAAAAAAGCTAATTTAAAAGGAACTGACATGGCAAGTATGTTATTATTGCAGCTGTGATACTTGGGCAGAATCACCAAAGCCATCTTGAGCCAGAGTTGGTAAAGTGGAACTCACTAAAGTGTAGCAGTTTGCAATCAGCAATGGATTTGTCCACTGCAGAAGTATTTAAAAACTGGAAGAACACGCAAATACATGCAGTCTTTAAAAAAAAAAAACCAAACAAGAATAACAGTTGTCAAATAACTTGCTCGCTGAGTCAGCACTGTTTTTAAGCAGTATTGACAAAATTCTTTTCCCATAAAGAGATGCTACCGAAAGATCCACTGCAGAGGATACTGTTATGAACATCCTGTGGAAGCACCAAGCTCACAAGTTCAGACTGGCAAGCCAATGTGCCAGCTGTGCATGTGCTATTTCTTACCCAATGCAAATGCAATAAAATGAATTCATTAATGTGGACAATATTTCATTAAGGGATGAAAGGGTCAGAGTGCATAACGTGGGTGGTTGTGTGCTACTTCCTTTTCCTAGCAGAGAAACGTAAGTTACTCTAAGCAAGGAATGACAAATTAAATGCCTGTCCATTCCTGGTAATGCAGGAAAGACCATCAGCTGCTGTCTAGAAGTAATGTGAATATAAAACATAGGAGATTAGCACAAGCTCTTCCTGCTCTGTTTGACTAGTTGCTCTCCATTTCAACTAAGAGATAAAAGAACAAAGGATCTCATAACACAGGATTTTTGAAGGACTACAGGGAAAAGAAAAGAAAAAAGAGAAACAAAATCTATTAATTACAGGTTTTCATCAGCCCTGGATTAGAGGCCCTATCTTCTTTGAAGGTTCTAATTCACTGAAAGCAATAAGTACTAGTGCTACAAATAAGAAGAAAGAATGTAAAACTGGGTTAAATTGACAATTACCATTTTCCAAGTAATACTTCTAACTACAGAACAACTAATGTTCTTTTAATAATTTATCTCTTTGCATATTGTCTTCCCATAAGCACCCCGTTAAACAGAAGTGAGTAAATTAACTTAAACTCTCTGCACCTCCCATGAAAATACCATGCTTAAAAACTTGGGAATGAAGGAATACAAACCCGAAACATAAATCAATGTTTTGATTTTGAAACTTCCTACCTTCAAAAAATTACATTTCTGAACTTTTTTTAATTTATCAAATATATAAAAAGCATTCAAAACTAAGACAAATAATGCAACACTGTGAGCTGGTTACACTAAGGAGACTACTTTAACAGCAGGTACTTCTATTTGAAAACGTACAATTTCCCATTATAAGATCATCTACAATAAATGAACAGTCATTGCTCCAGCTGCACTACACTAAACAATAAACTGAAGAAGCCAGATATAATCTCATTTTATGTCTCCAGCAGCTGACACATCCTATGGAATTCATGGTATATACTAAGAGCAAGCACAGAGACTTTGTTTAGCTTTCCAACATACAAGCAAAGGGATACAAGTTCCAATAGATTGTTTTGACTTCATGTTGGTGTACCAGGATACATAAATTGAAAGAAATAGGTTTTTATTTAAATTGATTTACATTTCTGGCTGACTTTCATTCTTACACTGAAAGGAAATATAAATGTTATTTATGCCCATAAAAATTGTACAGTAATGAGTTGAATTACTACAGGCATCAATCTTGGATACTTTCCTGTTTTGAGATTCAGATTACAAAAATAACAAATTCAATTTTTGTAAAATAAATCAAACCATGCCTTCTGATATTATTGCTATGATTATTGCTTATAAATAGCTATTTATAGCAAGCAAAATACAGTCAATAGCCATGTACCTTCTATATAAAAACAGACTTTTTCACCTTGGAATTTAAGATGAGAATGTTGGAAATTAGAAAGTGTTAAGGGGATTGTAGGAAGGGACAGGATGGGAGGGAGGGAGGGAGGGAGGGAGGGAGAGAGGAAGGGAGGATGGGAGGGAAGGAGGGAGGGAGGGAGGGAGGAAGGAAGGAAGGAAGGAATTCGGAAGGAAGGAATTCGGAAGGAAGGAAGGAGTTCGGAAGGAAGGAATTCGGAAGGAAGGAATTCGGAAGGAAGGAAGGAAGGAAGGAATTCGGAAGGAAGGAATTCGGAAGGAATTCGGAAGGAATTCGGAAGGAATTCGGAAGGAAGGAAGGAAGGAAGGAAGGAAGGAAGGAAGGAAGGAAGGAAGGAAGGAAGGAAGGAAGGATAAACTCCAATTTTATTAATGGCCTTTAACATGCAGGCTGAAAGAAGTAAAATTTATAAGCAGTGCATAAGGAGAGTCTCAGAAGAAGTGGCCTGTAAATTTGATATTTGACCAATAAATCTGAGATTATCACTGCTCTATTATTAATACTTTGCATAATTATTCACAATAAGCTTGAGATTGCTAGAGTCTCAAAAGTCTTAAAATGAAAAAAAGTTAATAAGTGTAATCAATCAGCTGCTACTCTTGGTACTCATTTACCCCAAACTTGATAGAAAGCAGACAAGACCTTCTCAGTATAAGCACTGTATTACTCTCCCTCACAATCTGAACAGTCATTTATCTATGAAAACACATTCAGTGATCTAGCTAGTGTAATTTCCCTTACTGGACTGAAAAAGTCCTTCAACTGAATGTGGCACAGTTCTTCAGAAAATGTACATTTTCATGTACATGCTTTATGTATTAAAGGCATCTGAAAATGGATCTTACCACTGCAGCTGGAACTTGAGGCATTTTTGCAGCTGGGGTTCCTGGGCGTGGGTAGAATTGATTAATAAACAAGCTTGGAAACCTGTACAGTTCTACAAGTTTCATTGTTTCTAGAAAATCTTCATCTGTCTCTCCTGGAAAACCACAAATGATGTCTGTAGCAATTGTTATTCCAGGCACTCTGTAAAGAAAGTAGAAAGAAACACTTAACTAAGGACATGTAAAAGTCGTGCTCCCTTAAAAGCTAGTGTACATAGACTATAGCCTTCAACTTTATCTATAGAAATTGAGACCTAAATGGATCTTTGGGGAAAAAGAGATTTTAACACCATTGCTTGGTAATGAGAAATGCATTTGGTGCTCAGCCAAGAGCACAAGTAATAGAAGACATTGCAGCAAATACTGGATTAGGATTGTGACAGAAGAGTGAAAACATCTGGATCAACTCTTCCTTCAATCAAAATTAGAGGTAATCAGCAGACCTTGTTACTTCTTGAATTCTGATTGCTTAATCCATAAAATGTAAACCTTTTGAGACTCAGTCACTAGAAAATGTCAACTATTTAATGTTTTATAATGCTGCTACCAAAGTAGAACAGGGTATCTGAAAGAGGGGACTGGCATGTCATACCACCTAGCAAATTGAACAGAATTGGCTTATAAGCAAAAAATACATCTTTAGACACAAGTTAATTTTTAACTCAGTATTCTAAAACATCAGCCTATGCCTTGCTTTAAAAGGAAAACAAAATACTTAAGTTCACAATGCAAAGGCACTGAGTTGTTATTTAAGCAAGATCAACATTTCCTAACTGTTCCCCTTAGACTGTATATGCAGAACCCTTACACACACACATCAGGTTAAAAGAGCACAGGTGACAGAGACAGCCCATAGACACAGAAGGATGCACAGAAGAGGGTGAAGTTAGGGGGCTTCAGTTGAAATTGTGCCACCATCACAATCTTGGACATGGTGGGAACATGCCATGAACACTTTCCCAGTAGATACTGGAGCAGCCGTCAAGGCTTGCACCCAGACTGAGCTTCAGATGGTGGATGCAGACCTCCAAGCTCCAGGCTGCAGGGACTCCCTGGGGGCTTTCTCTGATTCCAGGGGAGATGGCCCTCTGTCCCACTGGAGCTGGGCTGTTTTGGAGGAGCTGTGCCTCCAAGTGGAGAAGTTACAGGAGGCTGGGCAGCATCAGAGAAGAAGAAAATGAGATGGCAGTGCCAGGTTAATGGTTGGACTTGATGACCTTACAGGTCTTTTCCAACCTTAACAATTCTGTGATTCTCTGCAACTCAACAGTTTGAAGAGGCTCAGCCCCTTGATCTTCAGTAGAGAAGCAGGTAGTGTCGATCCCCACTAGCAAGGAAAGCACAAGCTCTGGAGAATGGGAAGGAAGGAGAGAGGAAAGATCTTGGCCAAATTAAGGCCTTACAACTGCAAAGTATGTTCATTACTCTATTGAAGTGGAGGTAGATGCACTGGTAAGTAAGGTGTCTGGTCCCTCTAACCCATGCAGGTCTACCAAGAAGCACCATGTCACTGTAATAGGTGACTCCCTGCTCTGGCAGACAAAGGCACCCCTCTGTTAACCCAGCCAGCCATCTAGAGAGGTTTGCTGTCTGCCAAGGATCCAGGGTGCTGTGGGGCTCATCTGGCCCTTTGACTACTACTCACCACTGTTTTTCCATGTGAGAACAAATGATGCTGCCGGTGGAAACCTGGACAGTATTAAAAGTGACTGACCGGCAACAGTCAAGGCCATGAGGGCTCCAGTGGTGTGCTCCTCATCAGGAACTGAGGATGACTAAGCACTGGTACATCTTGCCCTGGGAACGCATGGAGTGTCCCTCCTTGCACGTATTCACAAGCCATCTGGTAATGGTCCTGTGCCACTGGCTCAAGGTACCACTGCTCGAGCAAGGGCATTGAAAAACATGAGGGGTTGAAAAACATGAGCTCCATAGGTCCCTGCCAACCTCAACCCTTCTGTGTTTCTGTGACATGGCCCTAAAAAAGCCCTTCAGCCAAGAGATTACTGCACAGTATTTACAGAGTACTCTCTGGGACCCAGGAGACACCAGCTCAGTTTTCCAAATCTGACACTAGTCAGCTGGATGACTGCTGCATTGGGAGAAACTGTGGAGCCACAGCCCTGTTTTATATTCAGCCTGCTTGCATAGAGTGGGAATAATGATAAACATCCTCTGGAGAGGGGCAGAAACATAGAGTGCTCAGTGCTCCCTCCTGACACAGATGAGACTGTTTCCCCAATGCAGAGATGACCTCATGCTGCTAGTAAAAATTATAAACTGAAGTAAAAGTGACTTATGGAGAAAAGTAAGAACTTTATAAAAATATTGGTGGTATCTAACTTGGAACTGGCCTTGCTTTAGGTAGGGGGAATAGATGTCTTCCAGAGGTCCCTTCCAACCTAAATAATTCTACAGCTCTTATGTAGGCTACAGGCAAGGGATCAGCTCAGAGAGATTGTTTCAGGGGTGAATGGCATAAAGACAACTGTCACAAGCACAGTTCACACTTGAGTTTAAGAAGGGATCTCCAAGACTGTCTCTAACATAAAGAAATGGATGGAAGGCTTCTCTTCCCCTCATCAGGATAAGACAATGCAGAACTATGAATGTCAATGCACAGAATCCAAATTACATTTATGAAGCATTCCAATAGCCAAAGAAAACTATAATTTCTTATTAGAGAGTATATCACCACAAGAAAAAAAAAATAATGCTGTGGTTATAGTGAGTGAAGAAACTTGCGTCTGAATAACTGAAAGAAAAACTTCCTGAAACAATGAGTTCTACTGGACAAGGAAAAATCTGTTGGCAAAAGACCCAAGAAAAGGGAAGCCGAGAATACTGTTCTTATTAATTTGATTAGGTGCAATATTAGACCATAGAGCTTATATTCACTGTAACAGCCTTCAAACAAATTGTATATGGGAGTAAATATATTTTGTGATTTTTTTTCTACACTTTTTTTGTTGTTGTTTAAGTATTGGCAATGAGCTTATATTAAAGTGAATGTCTTGTCCTCTTTTAACATGTGTCTGCATATATAGATAGCAGCACGGGAATTTATTAGATATTATTAGAATCTTCTTCCACCTTTTCCTTATGAAAAATCGCCACCAAAGAAAACAAATTCTATCAATTCCTTTTTGAGTTCATGAATTCAGACTCCATCATCTGAGATTAATTTAAAATACGGCATTTGAATGACAAATCAAAACCAGTATAAAACAGAACATTTTCAAGGACTTGATCCAATAACCCTAAGTGGGAAACACAAGATGGATATTGTGCAGAACAGCAGAAATCCCCAGAGCTGATGGCTCAGCACCCTCAGTTACCATTGCTTTCTTAAGGCTGACAAACATCAAGATATGAACTTCTGCTTGATATCAAGTAACAATAAAATTCCTTATCTTTAAGGACTGAGTGAAGAGAGCAGCCCTATATCCTGCAACATGATTTTGCTCATCCCACAAATATCTTGTGCAGCAGCAGTAAGCTCATGGAAGAGAGAGTACATTACTTTATAAACCAATGCCACCTAACATCAGCTGCCATTTCTCAGAACATGAACAGAACATTCATTACATTTGACAAAACCATTATAATGAAGTTATTTTATCCATTTTAATGACACTATTGGCAACAGTCAAAGCATTTATTACCAATGGTAGTAGTAATACCATCCTTTATAAAGGCCTGGTTGTTTCTATAGCAACATGAATTATAAGGTCCAATCAAGCTAGATACAATAAAATATGCTCTTTTTCTCCATAACACCAGTTGTCATTCAGTTAAAAGGAAATTACATATTTTAAAAATTCATAAACTCTACAAATGTCTGAATTCCGTTTGCTGATAAGGTGTTAATTATCTTAGTAATTAGATTTCTTCCTGGATGGAATTATTACATACAAAGAAAAGCCTGGGTACAAAAAGAGAATAAGGACCAGGGTGTATTCAGCAACAGCAATTAATTACAGTTCAATCCAGTGTAACTGCCTAAAATATGACACTGCATAGCACATTTTTATATCATTGCTGATTATATTGTTTAACAAGAAGTTTAAAAAGGGGAGAAAAGCATGAGATTTCACTCAAAATAAAATCCAAAATGACAAAAATCAAGCTCTTAAGACTTTTTCAAAGCAGTGATGAACAAAAATATGTACAATCAGTCCCACATGCGAAACATAATTTCCTAATGAAAAAAAGAGGGGGAAAAAAGATGTAATTATGGAAAAATATAAAACACATACACACGTGAAAATTAAAGTGACCTTTTCTCTGACAGCCTGAAAGAAAGCAGGACAAAATTCTTTATCATATAGATTCAGATGATGTTTAAGAATTGCCCCAGCTATGAAATATGATCCAAAATCACACAAAAACAAGTTCTTGTGCATCACCTAGTATTATTATTTTTTTACATGAAATACTGCTTATCTATTCTGAAGCAAAGACAAAACTGCTGAACATCCCCTCTAACATTTATTACATGAACATATTTACAGTTAGTCTCAATATTCAGTTTCCACAAATGTTTTCTAGGGTGTAGAAGAGAAGCTCTACAACACATGTTGACTCTCAATTGGGATGTTTTACAATAAAACTGTGGAATTTCAGAAAAAGATGAATTGGAGGAATAATCAATGCCATGTATAAAATAATACAGCCCTAATACTTAGGGTTCCTGAATATTCTCTTCCCTATGTTCCTCTACATACATAAATGTCTTCCATCTACACAGGCAGAGTGATGTTTTGCCATACTGAACTAGACCAGCAATGCAAACACCATCATCATGGGCAATTCTGACCACCTAAAAAGAAGCAACTACTTCATCATACAGTGAAGACACATCTGTTTTAGTGTGATGCTGCAAGGACCAACACACCCATGAACAAGTGCTGAGAGCACAGGTATCCAAACCCCATAGAAAGGAAGAACAAGGCGTGTCCAAATGAATACAGAAGAAAAGCAACATCTTACCCTCTGCCTAATGAGGAACCAAGTCAGCCCCTGGGGTCAGAGAAAAAAGTCAGACCCAAGGAAATGTCTGATGCCTGGAAGTCAAGTCACAGACAAGTGACTTAGAAAAGAGATAAAAGCGTGAAGCTGCCAAAATAAAACCGTAAAAAACCTCCCCCCCCCCTCCATTTTCACAGAGCAATACTTCTAAGAAAAGCAGCCGCAAAATTGTGAAAATTTCTAGGATTCACTTGTTACGTGGACCATTTCATGTGGTTTTAGCTACATAAAACATTTCCTTTAGCAATAACCATTACAAACCAAATCCATGCTGAGGGAAGAAATTAGGTAAAGGAGCTAAAATTATTACCTTCAGCTACTCACATGACCACTTGAAATTCTTTTGCATGATCACATATTCTTCTCACTTCCATTTCAGCAATTAACATTTAAATCCAGAAATTACTTAAAGCCACCATCTTGCTCTTAAGCAAGATCAGCCACCTCCACCTCTTACAGTATAACAAAATACTGGAATAAATAGCAATATGAATAAAAAGAAAACACTATATGGTCTTACACAAGAGTATGAGAACTGCTGGGGTAATTTATAGTAATTAAAGTCAAAACAAAAAATGTGATGACATCGCAACTTCTTGAGTCATAAATTAGAAATCTGCACTGAAAAAATGTTAGGGAAAAAAAGTGTAATTTTTATGAAAATAAAACCAGTCTGCTCTGAAATGTTATTTTATATTTTAGAATGCTTCTGCAGTATGTGCCCATGCAAATAAAATGGGGGTAATTGATGAAATAATTGGAAGGTATCCGAGTTGGTCTTCCAAATATATTTACGGAGCCTAACAGGCACCTCACCATGCCATTTGGTGTTGGAGATAAAGGACGTGTTTGCATCTTCCCCGTGACCACACACAGTCTTCCAGAAGCCCTTTCCCCCCCTCCTTCTCTTTTCTCCATGAGGCCTAGTCTTGTGGGATTTCTGATTTCAACTTGAATTGCTCACTGAGAAGCCACACAAGCTGGAGCTAGCACAAGAGAAACAGACTGCTCAGCTGGAAGCACTGCCTAGGAACAACAGGAAACTTCACCCTGCTTCTCTCTTGACTATATGGAGATTAACCTGAGGATTAAGCCATGGAAAAATCCCCACACTTTGACAAAGGAACTCGGCCTATTTCTATTCTGAAATCCTTTGGTACTTCTCTTTCTCTCCATGGACTGTGAATGCAGCACAGGACAATATATTCCTACATTAAGCATCTGGAGTTGGGCAACTAAACCTGAACATAATTTCTGAAGCAGGGGGTTCTCCATCCTCTTCTAGTTATGATTTACTCTAAATTACACAATGGATGAACAGGCATCTAATAAATGGCTATCCACTGAGAGTGTTTTTCTTAGCAATCTTTTCCATATGTGTTTCAAAACAGTCCAGGATGTGTGAGTTCAGAACCTCTGTGTCAAAAAAACAAGTTCTTTTGAACCCTCATATCAATTGCTGAACTGATTTACACATGGAGTGAAACTGGAAAGTGCCTTGGTTAAATGACAACAGGCATGTCATAAACACTTCTGTGTAAAGTCTCTTAAATGATAACATACTGACCCTTACAGCTAGATATAAACTGTCCTTTGGTAAGACACCTCATTAAAAAGCAGCTACATATATCAAGAACATTACTATTTAAGAAAATTTATATAGGAATTATATAGGATATAAGAAGTTATTTTATTTCAAATATTTTAACATGTTCTCTATTACTGTGTAACACAACTCCAGGTTGTCTCACAAATCAGTTCTCCTTCACTTCAGTGTGCCTGAATTAAAGCAAGAAAGGTAACTATGTTGATACTGCATGCAGAAGTCTTTAAGGGCTTCATTTATAAGTCAACTCACTTACTTTTACTCAACTATTGAGACAATGAATACTAGCAGATGTTTTAAGTAAGTCATATTTTGTTAATGTGTGTAAAATGCAGTTTTAATATTTTTTTAAAAAAACTTATTTTCACAGCTTGGATCATATCTCTCTGATATTGATACCCAAGACAACAAACCAGAAAAAGAAATTGTAATGCCATATTGTTTATATGCTTGCTTTGATTAAAAAATTATAAAACAGACAAATGAAAGCCAGACATGACCACAGAGAAAGAAAGAGTATTCTTGCATATTTCCCTAAAGGAAGGTGTATACACCTGGGAGAGTAACTGGCAAGGCCATTAAATCCTACCAGTTAATTTGGAGGTGATTCATAGGGAAACACTTCAAATTTCAAAGGTAGCAGAAACTACATATTAAGTCTGGCCTGACAGCTACAGAGTCAGGGGATGTATCCTGCTTTTTGGATTCCACACCTCACAGAGCACTTGAGGCTGCTCCTGGTGGTGATTCCCACCGGGAACATGTTACACCTGCGCTTTGTGATCTGCAGCAGTGTCCAACGGATTTGCAAGTGCAGCTTAATATGCTGGGTTTGAATTTGGGGCAATTAGTGGTTTTGATGTAAGCCACCTTAAACAGGCTGTAGAATAGTATCTGTGATCAAGAAGCACAATCTAACAGGTCTGAGTTTAACAGAGAGTGAGAACAGGTATTTTTTAATGACTGTTCTTTTCCAAACCCACCTCCTGCCCCCAGAAGAGCTCTTTCGGAAACTGGGCTGAATGACACCTGGAGGCAGTGAGCAGACCTGATTTCCAGAACTCAGCTTGAGAAGGTGTAGGTGTGGAGGACTCTGTGCAAGTAGGGAATGGGCTGCCCTTGTTACCAGGGAATAGTGACCTAGATAAAAAGTATATCTTATAATTAGTGTGGCTCACTGCCTGAGGATGAAAGACTACACACGGTTTTACTCTCTTCAAACAATTGTAGTGAAGGTTGCCAGAGTTCCTACTAGTTGTAGCCCAAATGGTTTAGGAGAAACATTATAATACTTCCCATTAACAATTTTCCTAAAAAAAACCAAAAAACAAACAAAAAAACCCTTAAAAGCCAAATCAAACAGTTAAGGCTTGGACTAACTTTATTCAACTGTAAGGTGTTCTACTCTCCTCATAAAAAAGAAACATTTTATAGAACTTCATTATGGATTTATAACTTCAGATCATTATTGTTTTATGATTAAAAAATGAGCGACTTAAGACAAAAAGCTCAACATCCTTAAACTTCATTTCCATTCAATCTCTAATAAATACCATCTGCTGTGTACTTTAGGGATATAATACCCGTCAAAAACTCAGCCATATTATGAGAACCGGCACCAAGTTGATCTGAAATGCATATTTGAACAGATGTGTTTAAATTACATCTCTCCGTCTATCCACACACATAAATTCAGAATAAGCGTGTGTTGATTTAAAATGCATAAAAAAGGGATTTGGAGATGCATCAAAAGTGAACAGCATCTCAATGGATCAAGGCTCGCATTACTAAAGGTCATCCCTAAAAATAAAGTTTGAATTTATTAAGGGTTGCACCAGGGAACTGTTCTTGGGAACTGACTTAATGTTTGCTGCACTAAAGCAGCCATTGAAATTACACTAATTTTCTATGACCCTTCACTGTTTAACATTAAAGCTGTCAGGCACGGTCAGAAATAATAAGATCTCAGCCATGAGCGGCTGAGAATATGATATACTTTTTCTCAGTCTGACACAATGCTTATCACCAATACTAAATGTCTCAGGCTCTGAGGACCCATCCACGTCTGTTTCAGTGACAGTCATTTAGCTTTTCACTCTGACACAGAAATCGGGCATATAAACCAAAATGATTAGCATGCCTTTTTGGCATGATGAAACCAAATAAAAAAATTGCAAGCAGGGCTCCATTAAACAACGCTAATTTAAAAAAAAAAAAAAAAAAGGCAAAATAAATGTTTCTGAACATGTTTTTTGCCCCTCTATAATCTACAGTCCTGCAATCTTTCATGGATCTTGACGATATGACAGACTGGTCCAAAGGTCCATCTAAGCAAGCAGTGCACTTCCAGCAATAGGCATCAGAAGTAGCCCAGGGAAGTATTTTAGATGTTGCGCCCTTCCCAGAATCCCTTCGTCCTTCTAACTGGATTTTGTCAGAAAGGTGTTTTTGTAACTAGTAGCTTCTGATGGTTTTCTTCTCTATTAACTTGTCAACAAGTCTCCCCTTGAATCTAAACCCTTCCATTTCGAAACCACTTAAAAGAAAAAAAAATCTCTGGTGAGCCTTCCACTCACTAATTCCATTTGACACTCCCCAACTGTTATGCTGGGAGAGACCAGTAACAACTCTGTTCACCTTCTCAGTGCTCTTCATGATTTTACTGACCTCTGTTCTAGTACCTCTCAATTAGCACTTTTCCAGATTGAAGAGTCCTTAATTTCCTCTGTGTGAAGATCTGCCATACCTCTGATAATCTCTGTCAGTCTTTACAGTAACATTGCCCATTGTAATCTATCCTTTTTGAGAGGGCTTTGATAGCATTTAAACAATACAGGCACAACAAGATAAAAATCTCTTAAAATAGTTCTAGAATCTAGATAAATGATCTGCTTTTACCATCTTTCAGGTTTGGGTTGTTTTCTAGTATGCAGATAGCAAAAAGCAATGGAACTTACACAAGGTAAGGGGCAAGAGAGAAATAAATAAGCTTGAACTGAAAGCAAAAAGAAGGCCAAGCACATTTCAAAGACAAGCCAAAGTCAGCAATGTGGTGGTAAAGGGGAACAGAAGAAGTTGTCAAAGGAGTAGTAGTAGTATGACAAGTTGCAAGACTTTAACAGAGAATGCAAGATTTCTGTCTGAAACACAATCAAGTATTAATCAAGATTAAAAAATTATTAACTAAAATTGCAAATGGGCCAGATGTTTTATTCCAAGGCTTTGGTTCAAGATCATCTATACTAATAACTTCTGCAGCACAGAGAAAGAGCAGAGAATGGCAGGACAGACACTTGGCAGATTTTGCTCAGTTCGAAAGAGTTAGCCCCAAACAGCTGATAGATTTAAAAGGGACACAATTCCTTCATATTGCAACCTATACAAACAATTTGACTGGATCTTTTTTCTGTCTAATAACTTTGTGAGAAATCACCACATGAAAAGTTTTCCAGCTGCAAGCATCTACATGGAAAGGATCAACACCATGAAGGAAACAGCAGTTAAAAACATAGGCGTGATGGGCACTAAATTTAACATAACTTTCATTCCATTTTTAAAGTACCTAATGAAACACAACTTTTACCACACCAGCTGATCACCCAAAACACAGCAGCTGATATGCTACATCCTTATCGACACAGTACTTACAAAAGGTGTTGTTATAATTAAACCTGAGAGTCACAGTTTTAACAGACCAGAAGGCAGGTTGTCTGGGGCAAGGCTTTAGCAGCCATAAGCAGTTTTCCTGAATGTTAGCCAGAGACGTTTAAATCACAGTTCATGTACTCTAACCAAACAATGCTGCAGTTTTACACCAGACAGTTTTTGATGTATATTCCTATACATTCTTAAATATGAATTTTTCAGAGCCAGTATCTCTCACATATCAACTATCTGGTAGGTTAAAACCTTTTACTGTCACCTCTCTAAAACTTTTTTTCCCCTTAAAGAGCAGAATATGTACAGTAAAGAGGTTGCACAGGGAACTACTACTCCTATCAACAGCACAAAAAGCAAATTTGAAAATAATAATAAATTTCCTCAGAGCAAGTGTAGTATTTGGCTCAAAATTCCAATAATATCCTCCCTATTCCATAAAGATTGAAAGCTGCTATTGTGTAACTTCGAAGTTTTTAATTTTTATTTCATGATCCACTGGCAAATGTGACTACATGGTCTTAACACTTCAGACCAAAGTGTGACACAAGGATTGGGATATACTCAGAACACAACACCTATACAGCTTCAGAATTACATTTTCAGAGGTAACACTCCAGACTCACAAGCAATGCTAGTTCCTTATTAAGCCAAAACCCATGAGCTTAACTTCAAAGAAATCCAATGTGCTTTGCTAATTAAAGTGTGATAAGATAAAGTTAATTATATTTCAATATAATCATACTTCAATCAACATAATGCAATATAACCTGGATCACTGGAAAACAGAGAACTTACCTTGCAAGAATAAATTTAAAGAAATTATGAAGTAAATATTTGAAATGGCATGTATAAAGAATTATTCATTCATTCATTCATGTAAAAATATATACGAAACAATATAGAGAAAGAACTGGACATAACTGTTAAGGTAATGGGCATCACTGGAGTGATAGCATAAAACACTGTCTGTAAGAGCACTGTCTCATCCCATTCATGACATGCTCTGATAACAATCTGAATTTAAAGAAATCACACCCGCAATAATATCCATCTTTACGAGCAACCACAGTTCACTTGGCTAACTGGAAGGTAGGAGAATGGCTGTGAGAAGTAGCTGTTTTGTTCTCAGGTATACCCAAACAGCAGGTGAGTTCAGAACACAAGAGATTTTACAGTACTGGCCCATAGAAATAAAATATTAATTTATGTATCAGTTAATAAAATCTAATTTAAAGCAAAATACTGTGGCTTCTCTTCCAAGTGGAAGAACAGGCTTATGTAGCTGAGGACACTGGGCAGAAAAAGCAAAATCACCAGGAAAACACCTCTAAAATATCCTAGTTAACCTCTCAGAAAGATGGCCTCAACCAGCCAGGTTCTTACACACTTCATGTTCGTAACATTTTGGTAGCAGCTTGCTTTGTCTAGAATTCCCAGTAATTTAAGAACATTTCTTTGTTAAAGACAAAATCAGTTGAGAATATTCTGGTCAACGGAAGTAATTAATACATGCATTCCTTCAAAAGTTTTGAAGGACGTTCAGATTCATACATGCACACCAAGCTACACATATGGGACATCAGAAGCAAAACCAGAAAAAGAAAAAGATGGTATTTTAAATGTAGACTTGCCAATGACAAAGTTAAAACAATACAAAATCAATAGATGCTGTTGCCTCAGGGAAGCTCTTATCCATTTCTCTCTGTACAGTTCAGTCAACTACTTTACTTTCAGTGTGTCACTAAGTTGAAGATGCCTTAAAAATTACAATTAGGATAGCTTGCCATATCATTATCAGTGCATTTTGTCACACTCAAAAGCTTTAAGTAAAATAAAGGACTGTTAAATGTGTCTAAGTTCAGGTGCCTTTTTTTTTGGAGGACTCTGACAGGTTGTACAAAGCCACAAATCTTAAAAGCCACTCAAGCAGTAGCTTTGCTGCCTAAAGGCAGGGTTACTAAGTGGGAAATTTTAAAAAAATTCAGACAAACATAAAAGGAATAATGCATGTCAATATAAGAAGAGGTATTAGTAAATAATAATAGCAAAGCTACTCACGAAGTCCAAATAAAATTCAGAAGTTTAGAAAAGGTAATGAAACCCCAGCTATTCAAACAGAAGGCTGGAAGGCAGACACCTGAAATATTTTGGGCTTGCATGTGTCAGATGTCCTCTGTTACGCTGGGGAGCACACACAGTGTAAATGTGTTTCTACACTGTAAAGAAATAAAATAGCCAGAAAATGAAGCTTTCAAAGTTAACAAACTCATACTGTGGAGAAATAATTAAGGCAACTTGGTGTTGTGAGTAGTTACCTGATTTGACCTGCCAGTGACCGAAAATTAAAAGAGAATTAGCACAAAATCTAAAATATGCCATTATCACTGAAGAATCATCAAAGACAAAATTTAAAGTATGTTTTATGAAGAATTCAAAGATATGACAGCATTCCAATTATGGCAACTAAAGCTCTTTGGCATCATTGAACCATTAACATTGGATAGGTAATGTATGAAAATTGCATTTAGGGAATAAGGTTTCAGGTAAATTTAATAGCAGTAGAAGATGAATAAAGATGTAACTGAGAGGAATAACTTCTTTCTCACGTATGAATATATGTAATTAGGTAAGCGATGGGATCAGTACCAACTGGGTTTAGCAACCTGATTCAAAGCACAGGAGTAATATCTGAAGATTAAGGGAAACAGATTTTCTTGTATCTTGACATGGTAAGACAGAAAGACCTGGCACATGAAGTCCCAGAACCCAGACAGAGTCTCTGAGGCCCCCACAATTAGTAAATTAGGCAGGAGAGTTACTATTGAAAACGAAGTAAGAATCAGGCTGGAGCAAGGCAACTGCTCAAGAACTAGCACCAGTCTCATATCAAGGGAAATGATAAACTTCAGGAAGCCCCCAAAGAGTTGGTAAAAGTCAAAACAGCAATACTTAAGAAAGAGATGGAAGAGAACTGAAAACCTTCAAAACCATCATTATGAAAGGACATCAGTGATGTCCTCAGATAGGAATATTAAATCTAATAGTTCTAGAAAGGAAAAAATTGAAAACTTTTGTCACTAAAAAGACAAGTATAGAAACAAAGAGAGAGTATCTTGATAGTAAGACTAACAGAGATGGAAAAAAGTGCCTTTTCTGAGGTTCTCAACAATCTAACCAGAGAATCATATTACAATTGCAGGGGAAAAGACCTCCCCAAAAGCTGGCGAACTTCTGGAGCAGGCTAAAGCCGCAGAATTAAATCAAATCAATACAGAGAGAATGGAAAAATGTCTCAAATAAATGGAATAAGGTGGTTATAACTATTCAATTTTACAAGCTGAACACAAGTTTGAATTTAATAGTTACCGTGAACTCTTCCTGTTAAAAGTCTACTTAAATGTAATGAATAATTTTATAAAATGCACAAAGTATGATACAGAGGGAGTAGAATGCAAAAACGGAATCTAATCAATTCAGCGGGAACAGCTGTTTGTGCATTCAGACCACATCACTGAAATCAATTTTATCAAATCACATAATGTTCCACAATAGCCTTTGGGCATCAGTTAAAGAACCTGGAAAGCCTGTCAAACGCCTGCCAGGCACAACAGTGCCCTTTTGGGTCTTCAATACCAGCACAAGATACAAAGAATTCTTAGGCAGCAAGATCCACAAGGCTGGTGCAAAAACTGAATTCCCAAGCTGAAATCCAATGTCTGGGTGTAACTTGTTGGGCCTAACACAGACACTGGGCTTTCAGCCTTGATAAAAACAGAAGGCATGGTATAAAAGGGGGCCCAAAGGAAGTGGCAAATTAGGATCATTAAGGATGAAACAAGCTGTATCTCAAACAATTTAAGCTCATTTATTATGGAGAGAATTTTGAGCAACTGATGCAAAACTACCACCTATGTAACAGCATTCCAAAAATGCTTATTTCATGTGGTTGGGAATTTCAGACATGTTTGAAGTAGGCAGAAAAACATGGAATAACTTCAGAAATTATTTATTGATTTAACCTCTGAGTCCATTAATGAAAATTATTTCATCCTCTGTGATCTATTGCAAGTCTTTATAATTCACAACACCTCTCCCTTCCTTCAGTTTCAGTGCCAGCACTGAAGTTCCAGGAATTTCAGTAGGTTGGGATTTTTTATCAGCTGAGTAAAGACAGTAGTTAAGCATCTCACTAAAGGCTTTTATAGGGTTTTACCTTATCAGAAAAAAACAACATTTGAAAATATTTATTACATTTTACAGTTCTCACTTTCTAGGACACTTGTATTTTCTGCTAGAAGATACCCCACTTTTCAGCCTAATATGTGTAAGTGTTAGTATTTCTCCCTTTAGGGAAAAACTCAATCTTGAAAACAGTACCAATAAAACAATCCCTTTGGCATTTGTCTTGCCGTTAACAAAAAATAACAGAGCAGAAATATTCTAAGGAGAAGGCAAAGACCAGTTATCTACCTACAGACCACGTCAGAGAAGATAAGTTACCTACATGTAATCACATGGTGGCCTATGCAAGCACTGAACTGTTTTATGTCAGGAGTATCCAAAGAAACATCCTTGAGGCCTGCATCTTTCAGCCAGTAGTTCCTGTAATAACAGGAGTGGCTCAGATCACCTCAGAGTCCACTGACCGGACCTAACCGAAGAACACAGATAAATGGAAGGGCTAAATGCATAGATAGCATATCCCAAAGTAAAATCTGTTATGGGCAAGTAAATAATCTCTCTTCTTCAGATGGACTCCTGCAGTCACTGCAAATAATACAAACGTATGGAAAATCTGGAGAAAGGCAAAATGTGTCTCTAAATGAACCAAGACTGAAGGAGAGCAGCTTTTTGCTACGCAGTCTCCTCAGCATGGTAGCACTTAGCAAAGATGTAAGTGGTTTCAAATGTCCACTTCACATATGAAAAAAATACAAAAAATACAAAGGTATGATACAGAGCGCAATTGTGTGAGGTTTAACTGAAGGAGCTATTAAAGAAGCAGCAGATGAACCCTATTCATGGCTTTGTAACATTCCTCTTATCTACTGTGAGAGCCTGAGGAAACTGCTAACCTGCCTGAACTCTTCATCACCAGATACAAGATCTTCAGGGATTGCTCTTTAGGGTTCTCCCCTAACACAGAAGGTAAAATGCAGGCAGGATACAAAATAAGCATCTGTAAAGGAGGTTTAAGGAGAAAAGCAAAGCATACTGACTTTCCTAAAATAACTGAATGTTGGATATCACCTTGGAAAAGGACTTCAGAAATGCTACGTGGGCTACCATGACTTTAAGGAAAACAGGAACAAAAGGAGAATCAATGATTAGAGCTCAAATCCCTTTTTCCTTCCAGCTAAAAAGCACGCTATTTTCACAGACAAGAATGGTAGTGAACTCCCTAGAGATAATGAAAGGCCTAAAATCCATTGTACATGTGCAAACGTAGATAGAAAGATGCAGGACTTTAAAATCCTGTGCTCCAGAATCACAGCTAGTAATTCCAGAACAAACTTGTTTTGGTGATAAAGGTAACTTTGCATTAACTTTGGCAGCCTGCAAGGTGCAGCAATGGCATCTCAGTACAACCCTGGGCTACAAGCATCTATCAAACTTGCAAAGGCACCTTTTCCCACAGCAAAAACATTTCTTTGGGCCTGCTTCAGAACTTGGCAGAAAGTTGCACAAGGAGAACACACACTCTTGCACCCTGAGGTTGTGCCTCACCAAGCCTTCAAGTCTGGCTTTCTGTGGAGGCGATGCAGGTGCTACTGGAGTAATTGAGAACTGTGAGTGATTTCCTTCACAAAACAACACACTGAACTTAGGAAGTAAATACTCTGAGGATGCCATTGCGAGTTTCTAGCTTACATCATTAAATACATTCTTGTTTCAGGAAAAAACCCCAAAACAGCAAATCAGAGGAAAAACCTCAGTATAGAAGTTTAAAATGAAAGGATAAACTAATACCAAAAATTCATCAAGAGTATTAGAAGAGGATTTAAACTGAATGTGAAACAAGCTTTTGTGACAGGGTTAAAAAGTGAAAGGAGGATGCTCAAAGTTAATCAGAAGTCTAATGGAAGGAACAATTGATTTCTGTGCAAACTCTATGCATGGGATGGGAGCATATCCCATAGAGATGCTACATTACAAAAACAGAATTTAAAATCCCCAGCCATTGTAGTTGTATAAGCATAATCACTGTCTGAATGCACATTTAGTTCAATCAACAAAACAATTTTTTGTTCTTAAGAATTATTTGAACATTTGCTTTAAGAAAAAAATATGTTTATTTGCATTATTAATGAAAACACAGAAATATTATCTCATCACTTAATGTCATAATTATTGTACTTCACTTAAATGCTGTCAAGTAAAAGCTGTATTTTGTGAAAACATACGTTAAGAGACAGACTCCAGCTTCTGCTATTCTTGTAATGATGAAAACTCTCAAAATACCTCACAAACTTGCATTCTGTAGAAAATATAACTAAATGATCTAAGGTAACCAGCAGCAGAAAAGCACGTTATGACTTATTGCCATTAACTCCATATGATATTTAAGACATAAACAAAGCAGGAATGTAAATCTTAACATAATCACATCTGATTTTTTATATAAAATTTTAACATTTTTAAAGACAAAAACCAGACAACTAGGACTTTGTACAACTTCTTTTTGTATATCACTCTGAAATACTCCGGCAAAGCACTAACTGTTCTATTCCCTAAGTTATAATAAATGGCAATAAGGACTCTTTTTTTTCCCATGGAAAAGTGTATCAGGTTAGTGTGGCAAGGTTGTGGTAGTGGGGGATGCTGCAGGGGTGGAGTGTGCTACATGAAAAAAATACTTCCCTGGTCACAGCTGGGAGTCCAGCTGGCTGCCTTAGCCATTTCTAGGATTAAGTATGTGAGTCAGGTACTCCCCAAACCTTAAGTAAGCAGTGTGGGAGTGGTCATCCCACTGCAGTGGAAAAATCATGACAGTCTATTGTTCAAACCTGAACCCTACAGTCCATCTCCCTGCCTCCCTCACTCTGCAGAGTCCGGGATACAGCCAGTATGTGACAGAGAGTAGATTTCTCTTCACCAAGCACAGTGGCTAAAAAATAACTCTGGGACACTGCCACACACACACACACACAGAAATTCAGCAGCTATGATTGACCACATGACCCATTTTTCAGGTGCATTTACCACTTCTGTAGTAAGTTCAAGGCTTATGTTGAAGTTGTCTCAACAAAAATCCTTCAAGGGAGATAAATAGCTCAGACAGATCAGTATTTTTCTTTAATACAAAGCTTTTCATAGAAGACTGGTTCAAATCTGTCGGGGTTTGTAATGTCCAAAAGATATTACCCCAGAGCTGACTGCAAGTCTGTATGGAATTGTGTTCTGATCTCAGAGTTGCCTCTCCTTTTAAGGGCCACGGCCCCTCCAGAGGCCAGCCAGGGAGGCATCTGACACAGCAAACCACAAGACAATTCATTTCTATGGCCTCTGGGTTTTGCCAATAAATATTTGCTCCAGATTCAAGACAAAATGGCTTACAATCAGCCACTCTAGCTTTATTTCTCCTATGTGAAAGGTGTTTGGACACACTAACATTTTCCAGCTTGAACTTGCATCTGAATTACAATTTTCCAGTAGGTGGATTGAGAAGAATTTACATCGCTTCTTGTGCCTTTACATATAACCATATTTGCGATATTTTCCTCCTGTTACGAAACAATTTAACAGCTGTACTTTGTCAATTACTCCTACTAAACAAAATGAGAGTTCTACATAATTATGAGAAGCAAAATAGAAAGACAAAAATAATTACAAGTGCATGAGATAAGTGGTTCAGCTGTGGAAAATAAACTTTCATCTGTTATAGTCACTACTCTTATGCACAAACCTTTTAAGATTTCAGGTCTGTGATTAATTTGCCACATAATACAAAGTTTACAACTATAAATTTCATTCTCATTAAAAAGAGGTGAATCATCAACTCTTGAGTACAATACACAGACCAATATAAGATGCACATGAACACAAAACTGAGCTTAGCCAAAGTAATCTGTATCACTGTCCCCAAATGGATGTACAGACAAAACTTCTGGGTAGCAGAATTATCATGCCTCTTGAAGGCAACAGTGTTTTAATTGGATAGCTACACTTTTTAAGAGGTTTAAAAGGTTTTGCATGTTTCCATTTCCTAGTTTTCTTCATTTAAGCAGTTTGTGTTTAAAGAAAATAACCATTAAAGGTATTGATCAGCTATAGAAGCATTGCCTTTTTTATTTCTTCATCCTCCTTTTCGACTTATTTTCCCATGAAGTTCGACACAAATGTGGATTCAATCAGCCATCATCAGCTGGTCAACTACCATCTTAATCAAAAACTCCTTTGAGCCACATTGTCGTACATTATCAGAATAACATGGCTTACAAAATGAATTTATTACCTAGTATTATGCCAAAAATCTGAAAAATTTATGCACTGAAATGAACAAATACTTTTCTTAAATGTATCAAATATGAAAATTTAATACCACCATCAGAATTTTCTGATGCATATCTGAGCACTATAAGGTGTACAAGTATCTTGGATTTATATGCGTACTTATTTGCTACCAAAAATACTTATGCATCTTAATGTATGTTTGGATATGCTTAAAAGCTCAGGGGAAAATTAAAACTGAGAATTACACACCAAATCAATCTCCTATTAAGCAAATTGACATGAATTAAAGTTATTGTTTTAAAAACAAATTAGACTCCCCTCACCGAATTCTAAGTTCCGTGTTTCAAGACAGTGAAACATAATGAAAATATTTATTCAGAAAAAAATCCAAAGTGATTTTAGTTATTTTGTTTTAAAATGCTAGAGAAATACAGTATCCCAGTAAGTACAAACAAGCATTTAAACTCATAAATATTAAATGCTTTAAGACTTATTTCCACTACTGCATGATGCTTACAATTCCTTCCTTATATCCTTACTACAGATTTTATATCATTACTTCCAAAGAACACATTCTCATAGCTTCAGGGGGAAAAAAAAAAAGGAAAAAAAGATACCATCTTGCTACATTTAAGAAACTAAATTGGATGTACTTTACTAATTTCTACTCTATCATCTAACAATACTCCCACATTAGGATTTTACAGAAGAAAACTGCAGATGAGGCTGCCCACAAAAAGGCAAGCCTAACCATAACTGTGTACAGAAAGTATCACTCCAAGCAACTTCACCACTTATATTTAGTAAAAAGAGTAAGCCAGTTTAAAAGCCAAGTATAATAATCAGATTAAATTGCTTTTACACTTAATAAGGGCACATATCTTCTCTTTCCAGCAATCATTCAAAAAATGATTCCTCCAAATTTTGGCTAAAGCAGAGCATCACAGTGTTGTGACCTCAAAGGATTTGAACTGCAAATGCCCTGTGTGCCCACTAAGTCTGCACTCAGCAAGCTGTGCTTATCCTGGGCACTTTATTTCCCAGGCTTCAGCCTCCAGTTCTTACTATGTGAGTGGAATAGTAAAAGGAGAACCAGGAGGAAAAAACCCCAAACTAATCCTCTCATAATGATTCTCTTACCTCCAGAAAAATGTGTATTATTTAGAAGAAAATGTTGCAAAATGGGAGCACCATGCACATCCTGCTTAAACAGGTCAGTATGCTGACCCAAACTGCTCCAGAATCCAAAGAAACTGCATATAAAAAATGACAGAGCATAAAGAAATTTTGAAATCATAGTTTCCTATACAGTATCTTCCCCAAAAATAAACAGGTTGAAGTTACATTTAGTGTCAACTATCTTCAAAGTAGTCTGTAAAATTAGAATTACTTTATGTTAACATTGCATCACATGATGCACTTTGGACTTCCGTATTTTTATGTGTACATCCTCACACATGAACAACATTCTGACAAGATGCACAAACAATGGAATGACTATGAGCCAACAGCCCAGAAGACTGCAGTATCCTTAATGCATTTGCCATGAAAGACTATGGCTAGTAAATGGTGACTAGTAATTTATGAAGAGGCAAAATATCGAATCCTGTGAACCATGGCAGTAAAGAGGTCTCTCCATGAACTGACTGAAACCTGATTCAACAATCTGTAGGACAGTGAAGACAAAGATTAAGAAGATGCAGATATTTCCTTCCCTCCTTCCATTTCCCCTCTAGGAAAGGTATATCTCCTTGCTAAAAAGTAAGGGCGCAGGAGCATTAGCTGAGAAAAGGGCAAAGTGCTGTACAGGCCAAAATAGAAAGACTGCCCTCCTAAAACAACATTTAGCTTGGTTGAAGTCATGTTCCAGTAAAAAAAAAAAAAAAAGCTATCCCGAAATACCTAATGCTTGTCACTCCACAGGCAGTTCTAAAGTAAAACACACTTCTGAAATGTAGGTTGCTGAACGCTGATGTTCAAAATATCCTAATGAAATTAATGCATTTGCAAGTGTTCAGCACGTTTGAAACCTCTCACCTACTTATAGCTCTTTCCAAGACCTTGTGAATCAAATGCAGGGCAGGAAGGGTTATAAACTTAGCAGAATCCAAATTTAAATTTCAAGACAACTAAAGACAACTAATCCTGTGATAAAAAGGAGCTTGTCCATCAAAAGCTACACCATGAAGCACTAGGGTCAAGTCTAGACACAAACTTGAATGTACCTTTGTGCTGTGGTGAAAAACACCTATGTTTTAGTTTTTGGTGCTAATTCAATACCTTTTAAAGGCACCCAATTAATTTACAACATTAAAAAAAAAAAAAGAAATGTTTGGTAAAGTGATTAGTTCAGACTCCAAGAGCAGACAAGAGACAGAGTAGAGAGAAGAGTCTAGAGACTGAGGTATAAAATTACAGATAAGTACCAAATACACTCAGCAATTTCTTAGAAGAGAACATCATAAGGATTTTAAACAGATGACATTTGCATTTGCAGTAGTCAGACTGACAGAACAGATGTGCTAAAACCCCTTAAAAAAAAGCCCAAACCTGAAAGACTTGTCAAGGTTTGTTAGGGACACAATTTGCATGTCTGCAAAATGAGCTCAACAACATCTCTCTCTGAGAAACAAAAGTGCATTTTGAGAAAGAAAATGAAACGCATTCACATTGAAAAAAAGTGCAGGAGTTGATATAGTCTACTTCATAATTACCTGCATTTTGAAAGTGAGTAGAAAAAGGTATATAAAAATAGTAAAGGGTTATTTTAAAATCCTTCTTCTCATTGCCTTCCAGTTCTAGTTTCAGTAAGTGTCATGATAATGTGATGAAGACAATACTACTGCCACAAGGCTTGGGATAGCTTTAAAACTGCAGGTTGTCTGAAGCAGCTGCAAATTTGATGATGACTCATTTAGCTGTTTATCTTCCCATGTGAACTTAGCAATATTCAGGAGCTTACTATATGGACGTCTTTCACAACAAAATTATTTACAGTTACAAGTTTCTAGTGTTTGGAATTTCCTTGGTCATCCAAATAATAGTATTTGGGAACAAGCTTTTGGGAAGATGTTTGTTCCCTGTTCATTATTTCAGTCAAAACTGGCTACTATAAAATAGAGACAATTTTTAAGCCGAAGACTTCAGAATGGTAAGACACTCACACAACACATACAGAAGGAGACAGTGATAACCAGCTGATTGATCACATAAGCCTTCATGGTATGTGTTATGATGCCAAGAATAAAAAAAGTCACAACGGAAGACTGGAACCTGGGAAAAAAATTATAGCTTGCAAGATTGTTCAGAAAGGCAAGAGCAGCCATACTGAAATATACTGGACTAAACTGTATTGAGAAAGCGGACTGTGAAAAGTTCCATTCAGACACACAACTACTGCTGTAAAAACTACTGTGACTAGGAGGAGAAAGCACCAGGGTCCACTTTGCTCCTAACCATGCTATTCCACCCTGAAGCAGCCTAAGGCCCAAGCACGTGCAGCGTGGTTACCACTGCAACAAAAGAGACGAAGTAAGGGTAGATCAAAAGAAACACAACACAGTAACTGTTGAGCCTGCCCCAAACCCTTAAGAGTGGCCTAGGAAGCTGCTGAAGCTACCATTTGTTAGCTTAACTCCTGGTAAAGAAACAGGAAAGTAGGGAGCCTCCCTGAAGCCAGCTGTCCCAAAAGGACTCTATAACACCTCCTCTCAATTTGGACAGTATCTCTAGTTTCCTCAGACATCAGGCAGTTATCTGCAACAGCTGGGCAGTTAGGTCTTGACTTTGCACTTGAGTGATTAATCTCCTTCCAAGTTTGTGGTTTATTTTCCACTGCACACATTTACTAGTTTAGGTCCTTTACTGCCTTTTTCCAACTGCATGTAATTATGTATCTACATATGCTGAAAAAGCAAGGCTTGGTTACAACTTAAAGTAAGGGAGGCTTGGAGAGGCCTTCAAGTAGGTCTGATTTTAATGGAAAAGGGAGAACCAATAAAAAGAAACCCCAGAACTTTCTGCCTGACAGAGCTGTGGCTTCTCCTCTGGCAGCCCAAATTTGCCATCGTTCTGATGATATTGGAAAGCTCCGATGTTTCCTCTCTGAATTATGAGACAGTCTCAAATGAACAGCAGCAGCCACCTACAATTAATGTTATGCTTCTATCTCAGAACACAAACAAAAACTGGGAGGCAAACCCAGCTTTTCCTCAGCATTACACCGTTCTCCAAAACAGAAAGGTATAGTATTTCAGTCTAGCTCTAAATTTCCCTACTTTTTTATTTGTCTAGATTTTGGGTTTACCACTCTCTTATCAAGCAGCAGTAATAGGAAAGATGAATATTAACTTTGATGAACATCATAATCGTTTCACAAACCAAAAGGGTGAGAGAATATAGTCTGGGCAACAAAAGCAAGTGACATTTGGAAAACACATTACCAGTCTAAGGACTTTTTCATGGGTATATATTCATATTGCTGATTATTCAAGCAATTACAGAATATGACATTCAGATCTCAGGTTTCTTTAACTAAAATAAAAATTGTTTGCTTTTATCTTCAAAAGTAAATTTCAGGGGATTAAGTTTCAAAACTTCAAGATAATTAAAGCTGTCTTGCTCTTTTTGCAACTACAAACACCACCTTTCAGAAATATAATCTATGCTGAATCTTGAAAGTTGAGATCACGGAAAAACAACTCACATTTTGATATAATGACACCAAAATGAAGATTTTCTGATATAAGACTAAATTGGTCTCTGGATTAAATTTACTTAGCAGCAATTTCTAGAAGTCCTGTATTTAGTTGCAAACACATTGAAACTGATACCTCATGCAGGAATCCGTCTTGTGAATAGTGGCTGCAGACTACTGTATTGGTCCCTGGAGACCACAGACCAGGGCACTAGTCCTTAGTCCCTACAGACTGTGTACACCCCCTACATTAATCAATACATCCTCACTTTAGGCTGTTGCTCTCTAGAACAGCTTACAAATAAATTCTCAGTAAATATATCTATATCTCTCTATATATATATTTATACATATTCGATCTCCAGATATATGCAGACTGATGTAGCAACTGCTCAACAGTATTTTCCTAAATATTCGAATTTACTGAAATTTCTGTGCGAAGAAGTGCAAAATATGACAGAAGGAATTTCTGTAAAAAAGAATAAAACAAGCCTTCTGTACTTCAGTTTTTCACAGCCTAATGGATTTGCCGTTCTTGCTTTATATTCTATGCATTTTGCTACTGATCTTCATAATAAACCAAAAATGTTGTCACGTAGCTGGGGAGAGTGACTCTGAAATACAAGGAGTTGCATATCAAAAGCCAGCACTAGAATATCAATACTAATTTTTAAAGTTCATTTCTATTGCTCATGTCTGCAGAGAGTCCTCAAAAAGACGAAAAACGTGACATTTCTAACTTCACAGAGTGTCAAGAATGGTCCATTCTTTTTAAAAAGTGAGTTTCAATATAAAGAGTACTCTGGAGTACTCTTGTAGAAATCCAGCTTCTCTATAAGGTATTCTGTGCTCAGCAGGATATAAATAAATCCCCACTCTGAAGAAGATACCTCTGCAGTCACTCATGGCTCTCCAGAGAAAGGCAAAGCATTTTTTTTCTCCTTGGAGAAAAAAGCCCCAGAGTGTTTTGTTGACCTGATTGAGAAAAAGATTCAGAAATCACTTGGTATATCTTTGGGGCTCCAAAACAAAAATTATGACATGGCTGTTTCTTTTCCTTTTTCCTTTCATTTTTACTTGCTGTAGTTAATTTTTATGTGCTTAGATGTTTGAATACAAGTTATTAAACACTTCACTGAAAACCCTAACATTCCTTGATGTGTGGCTTTACTTCTTCAGCAGGTCAGCCTATATAATTACTGATTTACTAAAACTTTGGGTGAAGTTACTATCAGAGCAGATGTCACATTCTAGAGGCAAAGGTGACATTTGGAATCTACTGATAAGTCCTTGTACATTTTGTGTAGGAAGCTTCTAGATGACTTTATGGCCCCAGCAATAAAGGAGATATAGGGGGTTCTACTTTTGGTTTATTTTACCTTTTTGGTAAATGGGAGATAGAAATAATTCCTTTTGGCTATTAAAGTAGTTTAAACACATATTTAATTTTACCTATTCTGGCTCTAGGCTCTGGAGTTGTCTGCAGCCATGTTAAGTCCTGGCAAATTTTGTGCTGAGATCTTTATGGGAATATCTACATGGGAATGTAATAGCCAGCTGTTGTCACAAGAGTAAAGTCTACAAATGAAGACTCTATCCTCCTAAGTGCAAAGAAGAAAACCTTTCATTTTACAGATGAGCACATGTTCAAATATCCAAAACATTTTCTCTGCCTTGCATAGCTTCTTTATCCT
Organism: Corvus kubaryi; assembly: GCF_017639235.1. Lineage (NCBI taxonomy): Eukaryota > Metazoa > Chordata > Aves > Passeriformes > Corvidae > Corvus > Corvus kubaryi. The sequence goes on from NW_024582057.1 coordinate 1,377,593, forward strand.
GCTGCCATATGGTACAAAGAATTTTCCATCTTAATATCTGGAGACTATTTTCTAACAGGAACTACTAGATAATTTGGTAGTTTCTTAATAAGCAGGATAAATAAAGTTTATTATTCTTTAAAATCAGGACATCAAACCAGTTTTCTTCCTTGTTAAGTTCACTACAAAAAAGCCCTGGAAAAAGACGTATGACGTACATTCCTGTATGCTCAGTGACCAGCTGTTTTAAATTTGGGTATTAAGTAATTCACTCTTTTCTGTGTGCAAGAGCTGAATGATTTAATAAATCCCCATATGCCCCAACATGTGCCAGCTATACTAGGTTATCGAAAATCCAGCTGCTGTTATGATAATAGCTGCCAATGCTAAAACTACTGAAGAGAATAATGAATCAGCTTCAAGTCAACTAAGACATAAACTGACACAGTTCCACTTAAGATACGTGGCAATACAATACATCTGTTAATTAAAAACTAACACTGATCCACAGTCACACGAAATTTAGTGCCAAGAATTCATGGGCATTGTTTGTGGTGGAAAATTAATGCAAATCAACCTGTATGAAGACAAGCAGCTCCACTTCCATCAGTTGTCCTAGATGCATAGGAATGTCCTATAAATTACACATTCAGTTTGCAAAAGAGATTCTATTGTGTCACAGTTTGCTTTTCTTTCTTACATATTACATTTCCCATGCAGCTGTTAGATGACATGTTTTACATAGCTAGACTTCTGAATTTTTCAATTACTATAAAAAACTGATTATGAAAATGACTATGAAAATTTGTTTGATGTACCAGTATTTTAATGCAATCTAAGAGTACAATGCAATCTAAGGTACACTGCCACCACCCTTAAGTCATTGAACAAGCACACAAACAAAGGAAGCAGAAAGAGAGAAAGTAGCCAAACAAGGTGTCAGAAATGATTCTCCAGACACGTATTTTCTGGACAATTGGTGCAGAAATATCCATCAAAATATGTCACTATTAACTTTTTAAAAGCTAAGAAAATATACTTCTTTGGATATTAAATTATTACTTGTAATTACGAAAGATTTGCAGGTGGATGTAACTTCTATCTTGGTGTCAGCGTAAGTAAGTACATTAATGATACATTCTTTCATTTCTCACAATTAGCTTTGTTGTTAAGGGAAATAATTTTGAAATTAATCTAGAACTCATCAGTCCCATAAGCAAGATTAGAGTATTACTATATTGATGTAAATTTACATAAGATATAGGACATAAAGTAGTTATTAGAACAAACAAACAAACACAAAACCAACCCATTTACATTTGCTGGAGCTGGATCACTTCTAGTACACAAAGTGTGCATTGCTCAAAAGCCACATTAAAGACAACTTCAGTAACTCCAACTTCAAGCAATCTATATATAGTAATTTATGTAAAAAAAAAAATTCAAGAATGCATTATTTGAGAAAGATTAGGAATATATTGACAAATTAAAAGCATGTCATGCAGAGATTTAAGATGCTTATAAAAGCTCAAGCAAAGGGGCCAACCACATCAAGGGGCTTACAGAAAACTCAAAGACTTTGAAAGCTTAAAGAACCTCATTTTTTTTCATACCTTAATGATGAAGTTGCAAATAATTGTGTTTTCAGACACATGTTCTTGACATTGCAACAAACCCAATACCATCATTTTCTCAAATACTAGTAGACTTACTTTTCTTTAAGGAAATCCACTACTTGTTTGAAGTCTGCCACACAGTATTCTCTTTTCATATCCATGAGCACACTGTCAGAGGCTGACTGGACTGGTATGTGCAGAAAAGCATATACTCTTGGATGATTGAGAATCTTGGCCATTTCCTAAGAGTTATTAACAGAAAAAAAAAAGCAGCTTTAAAGCATTATGAAAATAATACAAAAAACTCATTTAAATTAATAGATGGGGTAAGTATCAGTAGCAATACTTCTAAAACCCGAACAATACTGAATTGCTGCAGCCCAGTTTGTAAGTGTAGGGACAGGCAAAAATATCTGAAAGCAATTTTGTTTTAAGAGAAACTAAGAAGAAAGAAATGAAATGGAATTTCTTCTGAGATAGGGAACACATTCCCTGTGTAGTATTGATTATGCACTTAAAAGAAAATTTTAAAGACAAAATATTGTGAAAATTGGTGAATTCAGACAGTGGCTGTTTTCAGAAGATGGCAAGGGTTAGTTGCTTTCTTGTCAGAGTGAAGTAACTTCTCAGATACCAATAAAAGAATGTCTATAATTGGAGCATCCCTAAAGTTGGCCAGCTGCTAATTAAGGTACACCTCATCATTTGCAAACCTGCACCAATACTGGTTTGAAATGTTACCTGTGTTACTTCAGAGAAGAGGACAGAAATTAAAAGTGCTTGGCTATAAAATGAATAGAATTAATCAGGGGGCAGCTTAAAAGTGGAGATAAAAACAGGATCTTATATATTTGATCAAATGCAAAAGGTCCGAAAGAAAAAAAAGTAAAGGTCATAGCAAAATGCAAAAACAAACCTCCTAATGAAAGACAAACCAAGCCCCCAGCTGAGGCTTGGCAAGGTGACAGAATGAATAGAATATGGTGGTCCCGTTTCTTTCATTTTTACTCTTTACACAATTAAGGACATACAGTCAACCAACAAAGTTCAAGTATTTTTAAAAGTTGAGACCAACCAGCGTCTAGACTGTGTGCAATATGGTACCATACTGCTTGCTAATCTTTGTCCTGCAACAAATAAGTGAACTTGGATAAGGAACCACATTCCATAAACAACCAGGTCTTCACATAAGGTCTTCCCTTTCTCCCTGTGCCATGGGCATACGGGAAACAGCCTGGGACTGAGCACTGCTCTTCTGCCAGAGCATTCTGCATGCTCCAGTCAGGCTCACTCAGGCCATTTCTCCTGTTTTCTCTGATGGCATAGATACTCTGCCTGACAACACATACTGCTGCCATATTTAGTTTTTAAGATGAAACTATTCACAAATTTTTTTCCAGATCATTAATCAGCAATATTAGTCACACATCTAGATTTTCTCTCTGTATTTCTACAAGGCTGGCCCAGATTGTTCAAAGAGAAGGCAGACCTCCTCATGCCTTTTCACTTGCAGGAACCCAGCTTTTAAAAGCACTGATTTTTAGAACAAGAAAAAAAAAATGCTCTCTCGATACTCACTTTTCATCTGACAAACATATGTGTACAAAACCCAAACTCTATCAAATCACTTCTGGAAGCAGTTTTGAAAGTTTCTGTCTAAGATCCCATTACATAAATGTCTAAGAGAAGTCTTACATTATTCAAGGCAACAGCTAGTCTATCTCAGGTATGTAAACTCAACATTACAGTAATGGCCATACTGATAATGGATGGCACTCAATTTGAAACACAGAAAGGCTGTGAGTGGAAGCTGGAGGTAGCTGGTTTCATGAAAAAAGAGTGAAGAAAAGGCTACCACACATCCACATAAATTTTGTGTCCAATTCAAATGGAACTGTACTTACCTATGCCATTAATAATTGTAGATGTTCAGCTAGAATATATGATCAAAATTGAAATTGTACAGAACAAGTACATAAAATTGGGAAACCTTCCTTTTTTATTTTTAAGCCTTAGAAAATCTTGTAAAGGTAGTTTATATGAAGCATCTTCGTAGTCATCTGTGATTTTTCTGCTTATCAGTAACCAAATAGGCTTCTAAAATATGGGAAATACGAGCTGAAACTTAAGCTATGGACCAAAAGCCTATTATTCTACTTATCTCTTGGTTCCAAGTACTTCAATCTTCAAAAACAGATTTATGATTTAAGAGCCAATGAAAGTCATGTTTCATACCGTGTTTCTGAATCTGCCAAGTTTTTAAAAATAACTCGCCCTAAAACATAGAAAAAAAAATTCTTTGCCACTTCTCTCAAGTTTTGCATCTTCTGAGTAACAGATTCTTCAATATGAGATCACTTTGTGAATTCTTTTTGAAAGTAATAAATCATTTACTAGAATTTCTAGATATGAAAGTGTTCTTTTATTCCAGCTTTTATAAGGCTGGGAATCATCTGACAGAACAAAAAAACAAACAGATTCACTGTGTTTGTTTGTTTGAGGTAGAAATATTACATTTAAAAAAACCCTGCCTTGTTTTACCACAAAGTTTTGATTTTTGAAGTCACAAATGTAGAAATTCTCTAGTTATATGAAAATGTTGGTTTTATTTCTCATATTCACCTTAAAAAATGAAAAATTTGCTGTGAAGTATGAAGAGTGAAAACCAAATTCTAAAAATCTCAAAAGTGTTTTCCTACCCAGAGGATTCAAAAAAACCAAACCACCCAACCCCAAAGCCACTAGCTGCTGATCTGACGGTAACATGCAGACTCCTGCTGGTCTCACAGTTGATCTCTTTCAGGGGGATGTGCCCAAGAGGGAGCTGTTGACTGCACCTCCTGTAAGAGGAACTAAACCAATGGTGTCCAACAGCCAGTGTTAAACAAGAATAATCAGAACTGCTTCTTCCAGTTATCCCCCATGTGAAAGAAAGAAAACATATGTTTTCTGCAATCACTGTTGTTGATAATTTTCAAGATCAGAAACACAACTGCTGCCATTTAAAGTAATTACCCTTGGTTCTGTACTAATGGGACACAGAATGCCTGGCATTCATTAACTGAACTTTTCAACTATCCCTACAGGTCCCCGCATACAGTAAAAGCTACAACTGTAAGCTCAAAAACATTATTGCCTATTGCACTGCATCATTTTGGTTCAGAAAGAGACTCCATATCAAAAGAATTGGCATTCTTTAGAAAGTAAATCGCTTCTCCTGTGTATCAGAAATTCACATACAACACACACACAACCCATCTGGGAACACTAACACAGCCTAGCTGCTGTGGTCACAGGTTTCAGGGATGTTCTGGACAGTCAAAGCTCCTCCTAGAGCTGAGGAGCTTGCAAATAGCTCTTTATACTGTGAACTCCTTTCCTGCTTGCTTTCTAGATCTAAAGCTACACAAAATGCGCTGCATGTGCTTTGAATCAAAGGTCCTACTGATAAACTGATTTCCCAGCAGGTACTTGAGGATTGTAACAATTAACTTTGTGAATTTAGCAGAACACAAATTATTAACATAAACCAAACACAAGACAGAAATACCTGATAACCCACTGTTTCATTGGCATTCACTTTTAAGTACTGCTGGTGGTCTTCAATTTACCTTTTATAAACAAAAACTCTGAGTGAGCCACTCAGAAGGAAACACAATAATGAATTAAACAAAAGCTTTGCACAATTGCATCGGAAATCTGGATAAATCAATCTTCCAGACTTTGCACTGTTCAGATAGAAATAGCACATTCTAACCTGTAGCTTTAAGGCAAGATTGCTCCAGTCTTACCTTTTATCCTCCCTACCCCTAAAATAACACTGAAGTTCTTTACTGCATAGATTTGACTAAATTACAGCTACTCTGCACTGAACAGTCACACTCAGTCAATGTTGACAGATTTGCCCATACCACAGATTGCACATAGAATACCAGATTTCATCACTTAATAAAACTATTAGTTAATATCCCAAAGAGTATTTGAAGTACATCATGGGCTAATGCTTATTTGCACTTCACAGTCTCAACATTCTTCATGTCTCAACATTCTAAGCTTAACATCTGCTTCCTGTTGGTTTATGTTTTTTTTCTAAAGTCCTTTGAATTACTAGTTATAGTTACATATTTCAGTTAGAAGAAAAAACAATATAGAATTTTATTTCCATTTGGAAACAATAAATGAACAATATTTTGAAATTATATCACTGTGAAAGAAACTTTCTGTCTTTCATCACAACTGAAACAGCTGATTGCCTTTTCTCACTATTCCCTGGAATCTGATCATGTGTCTATGAATGAAGGGATGCACTACACAAAAAATGAAATTTCATGTAGGAACTAAAAGATCAAAGAGCAGCACAATTTGCTTTAACCTGACTCTACAAAAATAGGTGTCATCTACATATGGAAAATAACAATGTATGTGAGACATCCTTTAGGATACTGATCACAGGAAATATTTTTTCCTAGTTCTTAGCAGCTGGAGTACATTAGAGCACAAGGCACATTACCAGAAAGATTTCTATCTAGTCAGTGTATTTTATCCTAGCAATTACAATACACAAATTTAACCACCTAACCAGAAAATCACACCTCCTGTTAGCAATGACACCATGTGCAACCATGGAAAATTGCAGAGACAATAAACATCAATATCTGTGCATCTTTATGTCAGTACCAGCAAGCTGTTCGGACAGCGATTCTTTCCCCTTACCAAAAGCAGGCAAAATCCAAGTATTTGAATTCTGTCTCGTGTTTGAGTCACGATAATGTGAATAGCTTGCTTCCTAGCAGAAGAATTTTGTCCTCTGCCAGCAGTGACGCCCAGAGAAACCCTCGTTTTTCCATATGGAAACATGACAAAATGGCACTCCCTCAAAACTTCATCCCTTTGTGGCAGATGTTAGTTTGGGATATGTTACGAGGGGTCTCTGCTGACTGTTGTCTTTCAGAAGCCGAGTGGTGCCACCACCAGCACGGTCTGGATGAAAATCAAGCGGCTGTGGCCCATTTTATAAATTCCTCTGTGCAGCTCAGGAACAGATGTGATCTTGTGATGCAGGCACAGGAATGATGACACGGTTATGATCCAGTCTGAAAAGCCCGTAGCAGTTTTGTTAAAACTAATGAACAGGGAACTCTCCCCCCTCTTCCCACCCCCTGTGAGTAATGGGACTGTAAAACCCTCAGAACGTGTGGGATGTCCCTGAGGACACTGGTTGGAAGGCAATACCTTTCCCTCATCTGTGTATTAATTGGGGGAGATGTACTGAAGCCACATGATGGGCAAGCTTAGTGGCAACCCCTACCCCACGTAACATGACGTGACACGCTCAGGTCTTTATCCTGTCATTAGGATAAAGGCGGGTCACACTGGAGCTGATAGAAGCCCATGCAATTCTAGCCAATGTAATTTGAACCTTAAAATCAAATCTTTGGGTTGCCAGATGGAGGGCAAAAATCTGTTTTGTCATATGGGAAAAATGCCTTCTACATTACCAAACCTGGTATTAGCTCAGGCCACCCTTCGAAGTGGATATAAACCAGACTGCAAGCTGTGATCTGCTGATAGGAAAACTAGCCATGAGAGCCATATGCTCAGCCCTAGCTGTTCCCAGCTGTTCTCCTAGGTGTGGGATCTCACTACTGCTTCCAGCCTCAGAAAACAGACAAGCCGCAGCTAGCTAAGCAACTTTTTCTTGCTCACAGCTATGTATTAAGCCTAATCTCTTAAAAAACCAAACCATGCCATAGCAAAAACACCTAACATGCCTTCAAAAGCTTGCCACATTTCTTTTATTAAACATGAGGACAAGCTAACTCAAGTTCCTGTACAAGAAGTGATATTCAGATAGTATCACAATACAATAACTGTATTTCACAGCCCAAAGCTTCAGCTGAGGTTGAGGTTTGTCACATCTCTTCCCATGAGTCAGTGCACAAAGAAAACACGCAGCACCAAATACACTAAGTACCTGATTTGTAAACACAAAAATATCAAGAATTCTCTTACTCTGTTAGCAGGTGTGTATGTTTCTTTCCAAGATTATACATGGTATACCCAAGAATAAAAAGAAACTTCTTGCACAGTACCACTTACTCACACTTTCTGACAAAACAACTCCTAGTACAGATATCTTAAACCTTGGTTCCTGAAATTCTTCACAATAAGCGAGCTGGCATCCCTATCACAATCTGCTTCCAATACTAAAGCAGGACTGACTTTACACTGGGTAAAAGGTTAAGCATCAGCATCTACATTGAATAGATTGCTTATTACTCAGCCTGTAGTGAGCCATGAGCCCAAGCACGACTGAGCCCTGTGTCACCGAAACACAGCTGTTTCAGTGACACCTTCAGCATTAATACCACACTAATTTCTGTGCACCAAGCAGTAAAATGGTTCAGTGCTTTCAAAGATGAGAACTGTTATTGTTGCTGCTGTAGCCATCATTACAATCCTAAAGAGACTTTGTGGAGCTTCAGGGCAATGTTTGTCCAGTTCCAAAAACTGACTCATTTTAAGGTAAAATGTACATTTCATTAACGGCTAGAGCGATGGTTTAATGACTTAAAACCAGCCAACCAAAAAGCCAATACTAATTCCTTGTGAAATTATGAATTCTGATGCAAGAAAATATGTATTTTTTCATTTTCTCTATGGTCCTCTCTAATTTCTCATCATTAAGCACTCCTCAAATGAAATTTTTTTTCCAGAAGTAAATTAATACTCCTTTTTGCAGTATGTATTAGAAACACATATTGGGAAGGTCCCTAAAAAGGTGATTTATTGTAACAGCACACTGCCACTTTAAATAACTCTCCGTCTCAATCATACTTTATGCTAATAAAACCTTGAAATTAATTAAAGCATAGAGAGGCACACACAATAGGCAAGTAGGATTGTCACACTACCTTTTTCATTTTCAGAAGACTGAATGAGTGAAATGGGTTGCTAGTTTCATCCATACTATGAATTTGTTCTCCAGCTCAAAAATGAGAATCCCATAGAACAGAAAAGAATTGATGGTTTCTGCTCAGAAGGAAGTCATAGAATGAATTGCACACCCCTCCAGAGTTCATCTGTACTGAGACAGTGCAATGCCAGGAAGCCTCTCTATTGTTTCCCTTCGTTTCAAACAAGCAAGTACGACATCTAAAATAGCAACTGCTTTAGCAGGTTCCAGTGGAAGGAAAATAGTGGAAGGTTTAATCAAAACTTAAACCTTTAGGCAAATACTATCACTTTCTTTTGTGAGCTGACCTAAATTTCATAGTAAAACAGAACAAAAATATTCCAAATCATAATGACGAGATTGATATAATAGAATTTACATTCTTCAGTAGCCCTGCACATTTAACAGAGCTAAACTAGTTGAATTCAAAGAATGAGAAGAGATTTTACATCTTTTCCTCAATTAACAGTGGTACAACAACCCAAAGCCAATATTATTGTGCAGTTTTATTAAAGTTTATAGAACACAATGTATTTTATTTTTCTCATATTTAAAGAGAATATCTTTACCTCAAGAAAATCAACCTTTTTTTAAACAAATGCCAAAGCCTAACGAAGCAAGCAGTCTTACTGAAGATTATGTAGATGATGCTGCAAAGCACAGCGAATGTGACAGCTCATCTATCAAAGAAAACAAAAGGGTTTATGCATCTAAACTAAAAAGAAGCTTTTGAAACAGCATGGAGAGTAGTCGGCAGAACTTTACTTACTATAATATAAATAACTAGGAAAGTGAGATGTTATTTGTTTAACAATGAAGGCAGAAATATTAAAAGAACATGGCACAGTTTGTTATGCAAGCTCTACATTTGACAATAGCTTCTACCTCAATGCCTTGAAGCGCATGGCAACTGATAAAAACCCTACTTTTATTTAGCAAAAATGCAGTATCCCATATATGCATTACCCTTTCTTTGAACATATTGCTCAATTAATGGTGATTTTTATTTTCTGCTAGTAATTCACCAGAAGTAAGCTCCAGCTCCAAAGGACTGCTGGGATGAGACAGTATTACAAGTAATTGACAGACAGCCTGACACTCAGCACAAGATTGAGTGTGGATCTGTCTGCATTTAAATACTCTTCGTTCTTGGGCAATCTAACGAGCAAGAGAAACATTCGAATGAGCAAATCATAATTAAGGTACAGCTAATATGCACAGATTTAACTGGTCAAGCAGTGTGCTACTTAATGTTAACCCCTTTTTGCAATACCAATTTTTATTCACAGACTATTAAATATAGAAGAGCACTAGATGCATGCATAAAATATTCTGTCTTGATGGAAAACTGAATTTTGCATAAACAAAGCCAGTGCTTTATGTATCTCATAGCATTTTTTCTACTAGTGTTATAAAGAACATGAGCTTCATTCCCAACAACACAAATACTCCCTCCCACATTGTCTAGAAGGAAACCTTTATTGTTCAAAGTTCCCAATTTGTTAAGGTTTTTGAGAGAACCCAAGATTCACGAATACAGCGTAAAACCTTCTGGAAGAGTAAAATGGGTTCTTATTTCGACATTTATTAAGCCAAATCATATTCTACCAGCTGGAAATGAACATGTCACCAAGCATTTACAGACGTTAGGATCTGCTGTGTCTGAGATGTTAAAATTCTAGATTAGAGAAAATGGTGTGACAAAATGTATCCCAAAGCACAGCAGAGATTCATCCATTTCCTAACCCCATAATATAAAAAAATACATTGACTTTCGGGTGAGCTCATGTTCCCATGACACCATGTCTTAAAGAGTAATTTTAAGGAAATGTGCTATGTTTGAAAACCCCAAAGACAAAGAACACTTTGAGAGGAAGAACAGGAGAGACAGACTATTTTAGTACCAAAAAATAAAAAGCAGGAATACACAGAGTAAGCAAAGATGCACATACAGCTTCCATAGGACAAATGAGCATTTAGCATAATACCAAAGGAAATAGTAAACATCCCTTCATACCCCACGTTTTGTTTTTTTTTCTCAGAAGGACGGAGGCAATTGCCCTGTCCTCCTCCCTTTAGTACTTGAGGTTCCTTTCAATCATACTGCTAGCAAAACAGACACAGTTTGCACAGAGACAACTTTGTAATTACAGCAAGAAAAAGTTGCATGGTCCACCGAGTACAAAACACTACAAAACTCACAGTAATAAGAAGTCAGGGGCTTAACTATTCATTTATTTAAATGTATGCTGCAGTTTTCATTTTTTCTGGTCAAATCAACAGATTTTAATTGGCACTTTCAAAAGCAGCAGTCTATGAAAATGACAAAAAATAATACTAGAAACAAAGCAAATACATGCCCTAAAGTCCTTTTAATTCTTGAAATTATGCTGCCCTTTTATTTGCCATTGAGGAATGTGTGCATATTATTCCCTTTTTAAATGCATTTCAAATCAGTTTACACTCTAGGTTATTCAAAACTTGAGCTTATGCACAACGCTCCAAAACGCTTGGTGCACTCAGAGGAAAAAAAGGACAACAAAGAAAAAAGAAAAGTGAATTAGTAATTTTACTGTAATACTGTAATAATTTCCTATGTGCTGTGTCAGGGCACGTTTGAGGGAGCCATCTGTAGGGTATCAGCTTCAATGAGGTTAAGGAACATAAACACCGAGCTGACATGAAAAATCAAAGCAAAAGAGCAAAGAAATACTACTGCGACTTGTGGTACACTTGGCACACCTTCTGCATTTAAAGACTCTGCTGCCATGCAGACTCCATCTCAATGGCTGCTGTATCACTCAAATGTCCTGAATTAATAACGGAGATACAGCCCACAGATGGCATATAGTATGGTTTGAGACAGACTCATTTTGACAGGTGACAAAGACGACTACTCATCTAGTCATGTGAGATTAAGCACTTACGGGAATGGCAGGTGTGAACTGCCTCCTTTATACAGATTTGGAAGCATCCCATCACTCACAGAAAGTGCCGTACTAAAATCCCAGACAACTCTGGGATTATGTTAAATCCACAAAGGACACAAGCTAGGGCTGAGATGTGAGTCCCTGCCCTTTTACAGTCTGGATGATCTAGAGTCCCTTGTGATTTCGACAGAGCCCCAGATACTTAAAAAGAAAATTAAGTTTAAACCTAAGGAAAAGTGAAATACAGTCAAGGCAAAATTAATATCTAACGCTATGCCATGAACATTAATTAATTTTAAGTTGCTACACATTTCACCTTATTTTTCACTTTTCAGACTAATTCCCATTTACTGTTTAGCTACTACTATTGTTTTAATGGATTTTTTCCAATCCTCCCTCTCCATCAGTCACTGGAAGTGGATGTTAAACACTGCCTCACCAGAGCACTAGTGAGTAGTTTCATAAAAAATGCCTGGAGGTTACCTCTAAAGCAGGGTGTATTCCTTACGTACTTTTGCTACATGTTGATACCAGGGGGTGATAAAATCTTTGACATCTGGCAGTGTGTGTAATTAGAGCAGTAGCTCTGTGCAAAGACATATGGGCAAGAACACACAGGGTAACCACACACAGGCACTCCTTGCAGGCTTTTCTAGGACTATATAATGGACTCTAACACTAACCTTCCCCTTCACATTATATAAAACAAAAATAAATTCTGAGGCAAATCATTTTTCCCTGGCCCTAGTTGCTCATGTCTGTTTATTAAAGTTTTCTTCCATGTAGATAAAATCCCTAGTTTTCCTCAATGTCATGCTGCATCAACATACTAAGATAGGACTGACACTGGACAAGGGCATATCTCAAAATCTCAGTTTGAGACTAATCTTCAAATAAGCAAGCTATATGCCTCATGATGTATCCATTCAAACAGACTGCTAAGACTGTGAGAGCACTTTAGAAAACAGAATGCTATTTCCATTGCTTGGCCAGGCGTTCTCTGAGAGGAAAACTGAGGATGTCTCCTGCAGGTAAACCACAAACTCCAACTTCTCTCTCAGTCTTAGTACCATGACCAAGAGTTGGAGTCTCTGGTCCTTCAGTGTCTTTAAACATGCCAAATAATCCTCTCTGTCATACCAACAAACCTCATGCTGGAGAAGTCTTGCCAGGATTTGCTGTGTTCACATTAATGTGCCCACTGAAAGCAGCAGTGAAATTTTAAAGTGCAGTTTCCTGTGCTCCCTTCACAGCCATTGGTTTGTTCAGTCTGGGGTGAACTTCGCAGTGGGCAAACTAAACTCACTTCCAAGGAAATCAGAGCAGTAGCCATACTCCAGGTCCACAGTGAATATACTCCAAGCCCTTGGTGGGAACAGAGGAATTCAAACTAATGGTATGTCTTTGAAACAGCTTTGGATCATGGCTAGTGGGAAAGTTTGATTAAGAGAATTAAATTTATTTTGAAGTAAAGCCTCCAAAATGCAGATAAATTTAGATATAGTGGCTTCACTACCAAATTCTGTGATTTCCTCATCTGCTCTTGATACTTCATACTATGCACTAATGTAAGCACAGACATCATCTCTGGCTAAAGAAAACAGCAGCTAAAAAATGTAGTATTTTAGATTATACCCAGAATAATTGTGAAAAATGCTCTTTTTGTAATGACTTAGGTCAGCATCCAGCATGTCAGTAAGTGTTTCGTATTTTGCATTACTATAAAGCATTGCATGGTTCCAAACATATCTTTCTTTTTAGACAAGAAGGCCCAAATGAATGCAGATACAGTTTGAAAACACATGGTTGCTTCTCATCCCAAGACTGTCCATGCTACACAGGCACCATTACCACCACATTTACTGAATAAAAAACTAAAGTACTAAATTGCAAGACCACACAATGCAAGCATAGTAAGGATTTTCATGAGATTAACAGTATCCTCTGAAATGACAAACATCTTCAAGTACAGAATGGCATTTATCTGACAGAACTACCTGAAGGCACTGGTTATGCTATTTTAAATCATATGAAAACTTAAACTGACAACCTACCTTAAACCAACTTGAGTTTTGATAGCCATTGGCCCAGGCCCCCAGATCTACCAAGCCTTCCAGAATAAGAGACTTAATGCTCATTACAAGCGCTCACAGCTTTCCTTTGCCCCCTCCTCTGCTCTAATCCCACCACTCCTGACCCAAGGGAAGTCGTCTTCCTCCTCCTCCTACTCTCCCTGTGCTGGCCTCCATCAGTAGAACAGCAGAGCTGTTGACTTCTACTCCTTAGTGGAAACTAAGAAACTGATTCCCAGATACTGAGGTAGATGAAACACTCTCAGCTGCTCCAATAAGTACAGAAATAAAGTAAATGAATCAAAATCATTGCTTTTAGGCTGAGTCTCTAGGGAAGCTCTATCCAGATCTTAAAATTAATTTCTACATTTAGATGACTATTGTTGCTCTATGCCACATATCATTTCTAAAGTGAAATAAACCCTTGCTGAGCAGTTGCACATGTACAGTTGTATGCAACTGCCAAAAATGTCTGATTTTTAAAAAAGATACATGATTGGAATTACTTTGTCCTTTTCATTGCATACAAAAAGCGACACAAGATTAGTACATTTTCCCAGGTAAAATTTTTTCACAGAAAGCCAAACATTCTAATTAGACAGATGACTTCTAACAAAATAAATTAGTAACATGCAGCACCTTTTAAAACAATTAATGAAAGATGTTTGCAACGAATAAAACATCTTCATACCTTTCAGGAGATAACAGATCTACATGTGGATTTCATCCTAATCAACTGACATGAGGGTTAATCAGCTTCTCACTTAATTTTGGTTGTTTAAACAAATTACAGTTTTAACCTTTCTTCAACTGGAAAGTTAAAAGCACGTTGTTCATAAAAAGTTTATTTTGTTTGGTGAAAATGTATACAGGAGACTGCTTACATTCCCCAGTGATCCTTCAGAGACAAGTCTGGTAAACTTGGAAAAGGAGATTAGATAAAAACGCAGAAGGCAAAAAAATTTTTTATAAATTTAGTTTCACAAATCCGCAAAATTATGTCACCAAATTTCAAGATCAGAAACTCTTGGTCACACATGAAACACAGAAATGTGATTGAATAATCCTTAGAAAAATCATATAAACTGGAAATTGTATGGAGCACTGAAGAGGATGAGCAACAGCAGACGTTGCTGCACAAAAAGGCTGGTGCACACAAACACATGCTCTGCACAGCAACATTCAAGACACATTTTCAATAGGCTTCCATGAATTCCTCTCACTTTGCCATTTCACCTAAAGATCCATTTTCAAAGAGATAAGAGCATTTCTCCTTAATATAAGTCAGATAAAAAAATGAAGTCCTACCTACAGCACCTTCTGGAAGATTTAGAAAGAGGAAGACCAGGTATCAGAAATTTACAGATTTGTGACATGCTCACACTTACTATGATGGTTACTGATTGAAGGAAAGGAACATTCTTTCCACTTTTCTTGGATTGTATCAAGAGTGCCCCTTATCTCGGCAGAGCAGTTTGTTATTTACAGCAACTGATTTTTTTTTTTTTTAAAGCTTTGAGAGTACTTATACAATGACCAGCAGTGACAAAAGCAGCAGTCTGTGCCAAAACACTTCTAATAATGTGAATTAAAAATGAAAGCAAAGACACTAACTGTGAAAATTGCTAAAAGCTTGATTTGCTTTTGTACAAGATGCTGAAAAATGTTAAAATAAAAAAAAAGAAGAAAAGCTTGTGACAGATATGAGAGACACAATGCAAAGCTCTCAAAAACACAACCACTCCATTTCCTGAAGGCTCTTATTCAGTGTGCTGAGTTAAGACTCTCTCTTAGTGAAGTGTATGCTAAACCAAAGAATAAAATAAGAACCCAGGAAGCTTCTTGCAGGTTTCTGCAGTTCATGTTCTTTAGTTGGTGAAGTGAAAACCTGCTTATTCCTACCAATATGAGATTTCTCTGGCCCTCATGCTTCAACAATAGATTGAAAACGTGCAGTTATAGCACTCTGATGAGGAAATACTGTCCTTGATGTCCTCAGAGAACACAGGTGCAACTATTAATGTTATAATATCTTTGGGAAAGCAGCATGGCTACCAGCTACTTATCTGGTATTACACATGCACATGGTTACAAAATTTACCTTCAACTACATCCTTCCCTCCTTTTTCCTCCTCTTTACATTTGTGTTCTTTCTGTGTACAGTTCCTAGGAACTTCAATAAATTCATTTGGTGACAGAATCCATCAAAACCAACCTACCTTTGAGAAGAAACACTCACTTCCTCCTCTGCATGAATAGGATACTCCTTCAAATTTACATTGTTATATACTTCTAATTTCATTGAACTACTTTGTTACATTTATTTTAAACACAGATATACACTTACATTTCTATTTCTTATAATGGAAGCGCTAAACACACTAAAAATAGGATAATGAATGCATCACTGAGTGAGACCAGCATATAATGTTTCTGGAAATATTTGTTTGAGGTGCAGCAGGAAGAAAATTTCAATCCCATGGTCCATCACTTGCTAGTGACATTTCCTGTAGTTCTTGGAAACACCAGACATACACACAAATGAACATCAATCACTACAATAAAGTCCTACAGGTCAGAGATCTCAGTAATATCATAATTCCAAAATTATTTGAGTATCTCATTATCTCAATAACTTGCTGTGTCAGGCCAATGGCTTAACATCGTTAGCCTAATTTTGTAAATGTATTTTAAGTCTATTATTTTTTTAAACTACTACTTAAAATGAAAGACACTTCACACAAGGTTCCATGCTGACTCACTCAATGAACATCTACGTCGGCATATAAATGACTCCTTTTCTTCCTTACCTCCAGATGCTCTAAAATATAGGGAGGGTTTGTCATGCCAAGCCTCAGCATAGCTCCCTCAGGAATAACTTCAACCAGCTTCCACAGAAGCGTGGGGAGGTCTGTGCCAATGTCTCTGCCATAAGCCCCTGTGTCTTCACTGGTCAGCCATATCTCACAAACACCCTCTGCGAATAAAAGAAAGAGATAATTAACAAATCTGTTTTAGAGCTGTTTGTTTTATCATACAGCTGCTCACTCTTTTAAATGCAGTATTTCACATGGCTATTATGCAGCCAGACTGGGTATACAATTGCAAAGGGAAGGGAAGGAGAAGGAAGGCTTATCCCATGGGTAGCAGTGGGTTATTAAGTTCATTTTATGAGCACAAGAGTGCTACAACAATGCTGTAAATTATCATTGCTGTGGAGTGATTAACATTCACAGCCAATGACTAATTCTGTGCTGCCTCTACAGCAAGTCAGACAAGTTTAGTACTGTGTTTTATTTTTTGAGCCTAATTCATTAAACACGGCAAGCGACATCACCCAGGCAGAGTTTGCACTAATGGTTATTACAGTAGTTAGCTTATTAACTGGTGAGCTTCCACTGAGCAAAACCAGCTCTAAAGCACCGTGATTAACATTCCTCCTGAAGTAACTATTACAATCTTGTATTCCTTAAATTATACAATTAGCAATGCAATATTAAGGCTGTATTGAAAAGGTTAGTGACCACTGCATGACAGAGTGATAGTACACAAAACCTGTTTCCTGGCAGTTAATGCTTCATTTTCCATCAATCAGAGCCTTAGGAAGTAGTGCATTTGACTTATATTGTAAATAGCAACCTTGAACACTGATATTTGGTAATAATATCCTCCTACTCAAAGAGGGGAAAGATTGTACCACCCTTTAATAATAGTTGAAAGCACTGAGGTTTCACACAGCCACTTCTGCCAGGCTGCCCAGTTTTCAACCTTTTTGCAATGCAATCCCTCCCTCTCCCCTTCCTTACCACCCCAAAGCAAAAAATAAGCCATTGAAAACAGGGTGTCTGTAAGGAGAACACCTGTGATTCTTAGCAAGATAAGATAGCATTAACTCAGTGAAGAGTTAAACTTCTGAAACCAGTCATAAACTGGTAAAAGAAATACCCAAACACTATTCATAATTCATCAAAGCACTCTTTGGACCAGCAGAGAATGTATCATAAAACGTAAATGTTTATGTTTTAAATACATACTCAGATGAGGAAAACATAAGCACATGCACAGCCTTTAATCACATAAAAAGCAATAAACCTAGAAAACCAAATGTTTTACAAAATGTAAATTCAACACTGCTACTCTTAAATTCACAATAAAGGCAGAGAGAAAGTTATGTTGAGCATCAAAGTTAATCCTGCTTGTACAGAAATGTTTTCAAGGTAATTTATTACTTAGAATGAAGAATGCTTAAAAATTAAAGGTTAACTGTAAAACTCATCACTTCTTAAGTTTTGCTTCAAGAATAGGTTAGTGAGGGAGATCTATGATTTGGATCTTGAGAAGTCTGTTGTAAAGCATTCCTGCAGTACTAAGACTATTTGCAGTCACACTCAAACTGAGCTCCCTGTGCAGAATCTGCCTGCAGTACACAATCACACAGTGGATATTACTGCACTTGCTAATGTTTTTGGAATTCATCTCACCACAGGCAGTACCCACCATGAAGCATACTCTGGGGTTTGCCGCCTGCCCTACATTTTCCTGAAATACGTGAAAAAAAGAAGTGAATTTTATACGCTATGTATTAAAAAGAAGAGAAATATAAGGATTCTTAATGATTGATATGGTCCTGTTTTGTTTGGTTTATGTTTCTTTATATGAGTCTCCAATGGCCATAAGAACACTACCAAACTTACTGATTTGCTGAGTTTCTACTGCAACGGAGTAATTCTCATTTGCAAGCTTTCAATCTAAAGAGTTGCAGGGGGTTTGGGTTGGATTTCCTTTTTCTTTTTTTCATGAAAACGGCTAATGGAATACTGTCTCACAGTTAGCAGATGAACACTGAGGGAAAAAAAATAAATCACCGGCTAGGAATGGAAATAACATTCCAGTGGAAAACAACAGCGAGCTTTTAAAGCTGCATAGGTGGGGACCATTAGCCCCCTGGTGGGCTGAAACTTCAAATTAAATCACAAGAAGAGGAAGCAGCTGTAATAGTAAATCAGCAACAACAGGAATAACTGTCTCATCTGCTCTCCGATCAGGGTGTTGAACAACAAGCAATGGGAATAATTCATGCTGTGAGATCCACGGATGTAGTCTTACTATGGGGGGGGCCCGCCCGGCGCGGTAGGGAGGGGGAAGAACACCTGTATTTTAGGAAAAAGTTCACGTCCCAGCTTCAGGTTGACAAAATGGATCTTCAAATACTGAAAGCTACTGTGAGTGATAAATATTTACAAGTAGGATAAATAGGATAAATCAATTTTGTACATAACTGTGTGTGATAGAGGTTTTGTGTCAACTGATTTTAGGCCATTTTTTTTTTAGTCCTTTGCATCCTCCATTTAGGAGCCTAAACTTACACCAGGTAAGAGGAGAAAACAATAGACCTCTCAGACAGTATTAATGAAGTCAGTCAACACTTCCTATTTTCACTCCACCCAGTTCCCCTCCAAACTCCAGCCCTCCACAGGAACCTATTTAAATCCACTGTCAAATCATGTTCAGAATTTTTTTCCTTTCTTTTGCAGCAAACCTCACTCGATCATTCACCACTCTGTTACTGGGCAATTTTGGTGCTAATAAAGGCAAGTTGATTTTGTAAACAAGAAAATTGATCCAAACAGCCAACTTGAGATGTGCAAACTCAGAGCATTTGTTACAGTATTAAGGCAAATTATCGTTATATTCAAGTAATTACAAGTCTGCCTTTGGTCACAGCTCGTGGTTTATTTCTCACTCTGCCATCACTATCCAGCACAAAAGAGAAACCTTAATAGTTGGCCTCTGAGCTCTGCTCTGCTGTAATTTGAGATTACTGAGAATTAAAAATGCTGGGAAAAGAATAGGTTCCAAGCAAATGAAGAAAGTTCTGAGCCTATTCCTTCTCACATGTCTCAGTATAAAGAATACTCACTGCAGATTATCTGACGTGGGTTTTAACTTCATTTTTGTGGGGTAAACAATCCTTGTCATAAAGAAGATTAGAAATCCTACAGCTATCACTTTTACAAAATATGTGCATTTCTGGTTAAGAGACTACTTGAAATTATTAATTTCTTTAATTAAAAAAAAACTTCTAACATTTTTATTTGGCTTTATCTTCCTGTCACTATTGTAAATGCTGTTTTCAGCAGTACCAAGCATCCTTTAAACTGAAGGGAAGTCTACTCCATCAGAAAAATGAATTTACTTTCCTCTACAAAAATATCTGAAGATGTTAAAATATTGGACACCAAACCCAGTGAAAGTCTCATATTTGATAACTGACTTCATACAAATGAAATTCAATCCCCAAATCCCCCTGTTTTTTCCTTCTCCTCCCCTTCTTGTTCTCCTCTTTCCTGGCAGATTTTTCAATGTGAACAGGAGTGGCTTTTCCAACAGCACAGTTCTCTGCAGGCTGCCTCAGTGGGAGACCCCTGACTCTGACCTTCTCAGTAGCCCACATATGCTTATCAATAACTGCCTGACCTCCTTGTGATTCCTTCTCCAACAGTGAATTCTTATGGCAGCCTGCAGTGCTGTACAGACCACAGAAATACCTCTCCCAATGCACCACAGAAATCTGAAAGACCATCTGCCAAGGGAGGCTTTACTTAAATGATTGTCTGAAACTCTTGCAGACTTGAGGACAGTCAATCTGACCATTCCTGATAACAACCGTAGAATTATTTAAAACCAAGAAAATCATGGCCAAAGATAAAGGCTTAGGAAACACCAAATTCATTGTTCAAAATGAGCTTAGCCGACTTTATTTTCTCTTCAATTATTTGAGCTTCTCCTTATTTATTCAGCATGGATTTTACAAGCACCATTTACACACTTGATGTGTATGTGTGTATATGTACATGCTAGATTACTTTGCTGAATCAGTGTCTTAACTGGGAAATTGTGAAGACATCTGTGCATATAGCCAATCTGGACATAATGCAAGTTTAAACAGAACTGAGATTTGGAGGAATCAGTTTCCTCCTGTAATTCTGAAGTACTTTGCAAGCATTGATTCGCCATTGTCAAAGCGTCCTCTTAAGACAGTTCAGCCACATGGATCAGCACTGAAACATCCCATTGCAGGGACTTCCTGAAAGAGAAAATCAAACTGGGAACAATTGATGCTACAAGGGGTTTGGAAGGATTTATTTCCAGCTCACCAAGAAACCCTTATTCTTATTTCATCTGTATATATACAGGGCTTCAGGAGGATAGAACAAATGGAGCTGGACACAATCCTGTACTAACCTGAGTTACCCAGAGAGTAACTCACACCAAACTGTCACGATTACAGAATGCAGGATACCTGGCAAGCAGATGAAGAAAGTAGATTGAGGTAAAAAAGACAGGTCTATGTTCAGAGCTGGTGAAAGAGGCAAGCTGTCAGGCTATGACCTCAAGGATCAATGTTTTTTCTGCATTTTGTTAAGTACAGGTCAGCTTACGGTTCAGCACCGTATCGTACAGACACACGCAGTGCTGCAGTTCTGCTGACAACACACTGCGTACAACCTGTCTCACAGCCTGGATTTCTAGGGGGTCTTTATTAATGCTCAAAAGTATTTCCTCTTTTTAAAAGACCTGGTTTTTTACCCTTCTGGACAGTCTTAAGGATATGGAAGATGGTTGTCCACTCCTGTTTTCTTAATGCTTGCCACAAACAGGAGAACACGATCTGAACAACATCATGAATATGAGCTGACCTACTACGATTGCAGTTGTGTTCTGAATATTTCCAAGGACAGCAATACCACAGCCACTTTGGGTAATCTGTTCCAATATTTGACCACCCTAAGGGTAAAATTTTTATTTGCACCTAATTGTGATTTGCTGTGTTCCAACTTGTACTGTTACCTATCATCCTACCTCTGCAAGACCTGTCTGACTTCAAGACAGTCTGGCTCTGCCTTCTCTATACTGTCCTATTAGGCAGTCATAAACAGCAATAGTAACTCCTCTTAGCTCTCTTTTCAAAAGCTCCACAAATTCATTTCTTGTCTGTTATGTGCTCATCCTACTGGTCATTTCAACGTCCCTCTGCTGAATTGCTGCAGTGTGTCAGCCTTGTCCTGAGGCACCCAAGAATGGAGAGAGCACTCTCTCTGTGACGTCTCATAATTGCCAAGTCCAAGGCACCAGTCACTCCCTGGGGCCTGTGGCTGCACTCTCCAACAGCAGCTGGGGCACAGCTGGCAGTTGCGGAGGGGTTCCACTGCTGACTCATGTGCACCAGCTTTCCCAGAGGAACTCCAAAGGCTGCAAAGCTGCTTCCCAGACAGTCAGTTCTCCTCATCCATAGCGCAGCATGGTGTATTTCACCCTAGATTTGGGACATTTACTTGCCTTTGTTGAACTTCATGAAGCTACAGCAAGTCCATTTCTCCAGGCAGTTGAGGTCCCTCGCAATATTAGCTGTACCATCCAGCCAGTCAAGTACTCCCCTAACTTGAGTATCATCTCCCAGATTTCTCAAAATGCACTCTATCTCGCAGTCCACCTTGTTATGAAAGACATGAAATACTGGCTTCAGTATCAATTTCTGCAAAACACCCTTAGTAACTGCCAGCTAGACCTTATACCATGGATTGGCACTCTGGGAACCTGACAGACCAATAAATTCCTTTACCCTCTCATCACCCACTAATCCAGTCTATATCTCACTACTCTAAGAACATTATGGGAGACTATGCTGAAGTATAGACAAATTTAAGGTAAACAAAACCAAACAAACCACACCAAAACAGAACAGAAAACCCACAAAGAGAAGAAAAAATCCAACTCCACCCCAAAACCCCAAAACAAAAAACCAAACAACATCCTACCCCCACAAAAAACCCCAAACCAACCCACCCCCAAACACTGTAACTCCACTGCTTTCCTCTCCTCCACAAAGCCAGACATCCCATCTGAAAAGTCACTCAGGACCGTCATATGGTATGCTGTTGGTAATCCTATGCCACATGTTCCCAAGCACCCTCTTGTCCTTCCTGTGCCAGCATGTGGCTTCCAGGAATGTTTGCTCCATACGGAGTGAGGTTCAACTGCCCTGTAGTTCCCCAGTTCTCCCTTCTTGTTCTTTCTGGAGGCCAAGGTGACATTCCCCTTCTTCCAGTCATGAGGAATCTCCCCTGGTTGTCATGTCCTTTGAATGATGAGAGAGAACAGCCTCATAATGACATCAGCCAGCACTCTCAGCACACTTGGATGCCTCTCACTGCAGGATTATTTCTATTACTTCTGGATGTCAGTCTGCAGTTACAAAAACTAGAGCTGTGTTTTGCAAGTGCTTAGTTCAGTACAAGCCTTTAAAGCAGTTGTGGTTTCTACTACCCACAGGATGACACATATATTAGAGTGCTTAGGAAATGAACACAGTAACTTTTATGGTCTACATATTTTTGAGAACAAATGTTTGGAAACTAATATGAAGTGACATACAGACCAAATTATACTGACTGAAATCATTCCACCTATGTAGGAATAACGCGTTATTTTAAAAGTACAACACTGAACAGTATCACTTTGGAAGATTCTGTTTGCCTGTGTTGTCTACCACACTTAGCAACCAAATTAAAATCATTTCTTCTATCTCCTTGCCAACATACTTCAGTAAATGTTTACACTAACAAATGATTAAAGTTCTCATGTATTTATATGAAAATGCTATACGTTAGTATATATTCATGGTATGAAATTCTCAGACCCTATGAAGCCGTAACAGGAACTTGATTTAAAGGATCATTTACTACAGATGTGACAGATACTTACAGTGAATTCCTGATCTTGCAAACTAATGCAAAAAGGTTTGGGCTATATTCACAAACTGAAAAACAGAAAAATTAACTGCACCTTGGGCCCCTTAACTCTTCCAGCAATTGCTTTTTCAAAAGTATGAAACATATTTTGGATTTTGGTTAGATTCAGTTATATTTTCACAAAGTAAAACCTACTCTCTTTCTCTCACTTACATACTAAGTTGAAATCAGAGCTTAAATGAACTTTTATGGAAAAGACCTGAAGAAATACCTTATCAAGCACAATGCAAAAGAATTCAGGAAACAGCTTGGTTCTATTTCAGTAAAAATGTGCTAATAATTTTTTTAAATTTATGTTTTATACATTTTTCCCCTCAAAATGCACTCATATTTTTGTGTTATTTTATGTAATTTACAAAATCTAATCAGAGCTGAACCACAGTAAAAAAATAACAAGCATTAGGAACAAGAACTTTCCTTAATTACTTGCAAGTTGGAATAACAAAACACTGTGGTTTTGCACAAGTGAATAAACCTCCCCCCTCCCCTCCAATAATACAACATATGCACATAGTTCTACTACCACCTTTCACAACAATTTTTAGGGTTACTTTGGAGATTTTACAAGAACAACTCCATACTGAAACTAAGAGTTCTGGCCCAGCTACCCATCTACTCCTTAGTAACACCAAAGTAAGTTTTAGGTAATAATCCTCTACCATCTGCTTTATATTTAGATGTGAAGTCTGATAGATGAACCTAGTAGCCACATGACTAACAGCAGCTTTCCATTTTATCTTCTGTGGTTAAGAAAGTGGAAGCTGCAAATGCATTTATTCAAAATTTTACTTTTCCAAAGTCATGCATCTGAGAAACGACTGATGAAACCATATAGAATATGGGTTCACTGAATTTGCTTATTTATCTAAATCCATCACATAAAAGTCTCAAAACCAGAACTGCTCCTTTTTGCAGAAAATGCTTTGCCATCAAGGCATTTACAGAGGAAGTTCACTACCTGTGACTGTTGTAGGGTTTAGCAGTTCTATAATTTGTATCATAGTTTATTTTGCTCAATTCTCCTACTATATTGATAAGCAAAGTATTTTTATAGAAGGAGTTTTTCGAAACAAGGAATAAAAAAGCTTGTAACAGTCATCCTGTACTAAAAGCTTCATTTAAATTATTCCTTTTTCCTGTGGCATTAAAAAAAAAAAGTTTGAGAGTTCCCAATCAAAAGCATGCAGCAGATAGAGCCAACTAATCATTAAATACCAAAGAAAGCATAAAAGGTTTCTCTCTCCCACAAAGCAAACTCTTGTCCTTGCTTACAAAAGAGGTCATTCTACCCCTATAGGGCCCTCTGCTCCTAACAGCTCACTGGTAGAGCATAAACCAGCAGCCCTGTCTCGCTCGTTTTGTAGCTGTAGTGTGTTAGCAAAGGGGAGAGGAAGGAGGGGAAGGAAAGGGAACAGGATAATAGGTCACTTGCTGCTGCAAACAGCGTGATAGCTAAACTTATTATGAGTCCAGTTTCATTCTGCTAGAACAAGAGAGACTCAAAGGGGCGTGAAGACAGTCCGGCTGCTGAAGTTTGCTCAGTGCCAACACTGCAGCATTATGCATCTTGCTTTCAAGGAGGATTAATGATACCATACATCATGATGATAAATTGGGGTTTGTAGCCAGTTTGAAGAGAAAGGGGAGGAAAAGATTTTTTTAAAAATGGAGGGAAAAGCGCATAGTAGAATTTCATGAGTTGGTCCTATTTTTCAGGCTGAGGAAGTTGCTCTTCAAGAGAGAGGTCTGTGCTTTTTCTATTGGTCACCTGCGTGTGACCCTCCTATTTCCAGGCATGTGTGTTATGTACACAATGGCCTGTTTCGAAGGCTAGCTCTTGCACAAATGAAAGAATGAAAAGAAATAAATCCACTTAATCATTATATTTGGCAGCTGAAAAGAGATAAAACTAAAATTTGCCATTCCATATACAGACATCCTACAAGAATTCAGTTGGTTTTCAGAGACAGTAGACATCTACTGCCTGAGTTAACAGAATAAAAGTCTTAGGTGTATAAATGATCAGGGACATAATTGCCTGATGCTAATCAGTTCTTTGCAGAACCAGTAACATTATTCAAGGAGCAAGTTCAATGATAGGCAATGGTACATGCATTAAGATAATAAAGCGTAAAGGACTGGGTGACTATAGGGAACAGATTTGCAAAAAGAGACTTAAACGCAGAAGAAAGCAATTTCAGAAAACACAGACAAGGCATGAGTTTGGTTCTGCACCCCTGTATGCAGCATATAGAAATGCAGGTTCCTGAAGTATGGAATTATTGTTCTCCACTCTATGCCTCACAAACACACTTTGTGAAATATTGATATGCTCATGTTGTCCTGGCACTACAAGCAGGCAGAGAATATTCGACCCTCCACCAGAAGGGTCAGTGCAGTACTCTGCACAAATACTCTTTAGCTACTGAAAAGACAAAGAGCAAAATTTCCATAAACTTAAAAACTGAAGAAACAAAATTTATTATTGCTATGCCTATTGTCAAAACACAAATGAAAAACCTGCATTGAGCTCTGAATTCAAAATGAGGTATATGAGAAATCTTGTTTATGGCTTTGGAATTCATTGGGAAAAAGAGAGTAACGTGCCACTCATTATAACATACGCTCGCTGTTCTAAACCCAAAACATGGGCTAGCATTCTGCTGTAGATGAATATCAAATGCAAAGGGTCACACACTGCACAAATTCAAGGAAATGGTCACGAGCTGTAGGCATATTACAGGATGCAGTGCTAATTAATGGAGGCTTTTTACTGAGTATCCATCTCTGTAGTGCTAATGAGTTTGGATTAATTTAAACAACATATTTTCATGGAAACTGATTAATTCTCAGGAAGTAAAATGGCATACCAAGTTTCAATCATTAAAAATGTTTGTAGCCAAGCTAAATAACTCTCTGAATCTATCTTCTACAGAAAGAGAATGACTTAAAAATTCTACAACAGGAGCTTGCACACAAGCTGCCAGGGTGTATTGGAAGTATTTGACATGGAACTTCATCCTCCACAGAGCATTCTTCTGCTCAAATTTCTTGCATTTTCAAGAGCTGAATCCTACAGTCCTACTTCATTCAATGTTTTTTACTTTTATTTTTTTAAATAGATGAACAGCAAAAGTAGGAAAAAACCCACATTTTGGGTATTTACAGATGATATTTTAAAAATTAGCTGAAAATTAGTTGAAAATAATTTGGGTTACAGTAAAATGTTGAAATTTCAAAAATGCAATCAAAGAAAGGAGATAGCTTATGTCTTTCTTTGACTGAAAAGCTAACGAAAATGAATAATTAATCTTTGTTCTGTGACATATACCAGGATTAGGGGAGACATCTTTTAAAACGTTTCATGTTCTAATCACAAAAAAACCCCTAGAATTTAGAATAGAGTACTATCATAAGGGACAAATATAAAAGTGTTAAATGCTTTGTTTCACACTAAGTTATGAGCCAAGACATAATACTGTAAACCTCAAATGGCAATACAGAATACAGAATACAGAAATACTTTAATAATAAAGGGCTCATCTTGCTTTGTTTATAATCAATTCCTCAATATATCACAGTCATTTTACATGGAAATACTGAATCCTAGGGACAAGACTGATTTTAATTACAACTATTCTTTGTATAAAGTGTGAAAATAGCTCAATAATCTGTCAAACTGATGTATCATAGATGACAAGAAAGCAGGGAACCAAGTCAGCATGTTCAAGGGCAAGGTGGTCAGCTAAACATGGAATGCACTTAGGGGATTCGAATTCCATAAGCCAGCAATACAGAGGGGTAAATACCATTTCTGAGGATAATAATCCTTACCTAAAGTTACCTTTTCCTGACAGCACAGATAACACCATTCAGTCATTACTGCCTGTATCTCAAGCTTGCTGCACCTTACTATAAGCTAAAACAGCTCCTTAGCGAGTCATTAAGAAGCAAAACTATGGTGGGTGTATCCTTTTCTGTTTGTTTGGTTTTGTTAATGAGAAAAAGAATTGCCAGGAAAATAGGCATTACAAATTAGAAAGTCTACAGATAGAAATAACATTGTAATCCCCCAATTTCTGTCAAATCTCTCTTTTAATGTTCAATGTTACTTAAAATATTTTCTCAAATGAATGGTATTGTCTCTGCAACTCTAAATGGGTCCATTTGACCAAAAAAGGAGAATGCTTGCATTGCAGTAGTCATACACCTTCCCCAGTTCTAAATCATGAAGTTGTTTAATTATATCCACTGAATTCTCACAAAGTACTCAAAGCCTTTTTGGTGTATAGCCACCTTAATCTAAATTTATTTTAAGTATTCAATGATAGACCACCAAAATATATCATCAGCAGAATGCAATTAAAATCTGTTGGAGATGTCCACAGGGAGGTCAAAGTGAAATCATTCAAAGGTTTTGAAGGATATTAATGTATTTTTCTCAAACAGATTAATGCCCATAAAGGTCTCAATCTAAACAATAATTTACTTTTTGATGAACTTATTATATGTCAACATAGGAACATGAATTAAATCTAAATAAAGAGAAATGAGCTTCTGTCCATGAATCTTCAACAAAAGAATATTGAGAGTGAAATTACTGAATCTTTTAAAGAGTAGAATTCAAACAAGAGCCTAGTCACTCAGAAAAAGTTTATTATTCCATCTATTAGAATACCCCACCAAACAGATGACACTAGGAAAAATACACCTTAAAAATATTATTGAAATAATCTAAGAACATCCATTTGTTAAATACTTTTTCTTTAAACACTTGGTAACACAAGTCTACAAGTGTTACATAAGTTTACCTTCGCCTTCACTTAAAATTTTCTGAAATGTGTTCCTTAAACTTAGTAATAACACCTTTACAGCCTATATTTAGCTCTGAAAGACACAACCTACCAATGAAACTTGAGGAGAAAAATTATAAAGGTATCAAACTTCACAAATCTTAGAACAGCTGCTCAGCTGCATTAACTGTTAGAAACCCATCATTATGGAAATCTTGATGAAAAAAACCACGTCTCAAAGACTTCTTTAATGAGTTATCCCTAACACTAGGAGATTACATTTCCCTTCAAACCAGTAATAGCACTTCAAATATTACTTCTCTGCACAGCAGCTTTAATAGCCGAGGAATCATGCTGCTGTTACTTGTTCTTCTGTTGTCTTTTGTTTCTCAAGACAGCTCTTCCATCAGGAGTACTTTCCATCACTTAACAGAGAGTTCAGTTTTAGGAGACTCATCCAACCTGTCAGGGGCATGTGGAAGCACCAATTTCAGGGGACTATGGAGAGAATGTGTATTTGATTTAGAAAGGAGTGAAGCAGGGAGGGAAGGCCAGGTTCCAAAGCCTGGCTGAGGTGCTCACACACGACTACAGGGACATGTCCCTGGGAGAGGAACATGCAGAACATCCCAGCAGTTACAGGGCAAGTGCTGCAGTTGGTCTGGGATGGGGCTCTTGGCCATGGCCACTGCATACTGGAAGTTTCATGGGGAAGGGGAAAATTAGTTTGAAGAAAAACTCTTTCACGCAGCATCAGTTCTGTCAGTTAGCATGGACATGTGTAAGAAACTGTATTAAAATTTAAAATATTCAGCCTTTCAACACTTAGAGTAATATTACTACAACATATTGATGACTAATCCACGTAATAGTAGGACTGCAATCCAGCTTCAGAATTCCACAACTACATTATTTTTAGAGGAACTTAAAGAATTATTTCCTTTCAGAACCCTATGAGCTCTGAAAATGAATTCCAACCTTTCTAGAAGAATCACAAATCAAACACAAATGCTATTCCAAAATGTTTCTCATTTTTTTCTGAAAGAAATATGATCCACCAGCTAAAGGAGCACTTTTTTGCATATGTTTGTGTTTTCTGTTAATGATAGATGGGATATTTTGAAGAGCAGTTTTACTAAAAATGCAAAATGCGAATCACTAAGTTGGATAAAGACATAAAATACTGACAATACCCTACAAAGTCATCAAATATCCAAAGTACGACTAAAGAAATTAAAATGTGTACTATAAAATACTCTGCCCTACGGCAGAAGAAACTTGCTCCATGTCCATACACCGTTTGTCACTTCTACATATGCCACAAGCTTTAGCAATTCTAGAAAAAAGAAGAAACCTAATGAAAGGTCTGGTTTTAGTCTGTTTCAGAAATGGGAGAAATGTCATTTCTTAAATAGCACATCTTGATTGCCAGTAATTTCTTTTGAAGAGCATGAACTTTAGCCTTGGTTCGTGTGCTGTAATATCCAAATAACCTAATAAAGAGTTTATAGTAACTCTTAATTTGTAGCATAAGACATCTTTTCGCCCCTATGCAACACTAACAACAATTTGGCTGCAACTTCAATCATGTTACATACTTTTACCTTTTTTTCTATGAACAGAAGCAATTGGTTAATAGAGATGGGAATAAAGTGGATGGACGAGTTTACCATGTTTTCAGAAAGATTTCTTCTAAAATTTCCTCTCTCCTGTTTCCATCCTCTAGGAAAATAATGAAAGCAATTACATATTTCAACCTCTTGGCTCAAAGAAAAATTAAAAGGATGCCATAAATCCTAAATACAGATCACAGAATGCAGTGAAACATACATGTATAAACCCTAAAGTGATGCACAGGATGAAAACACTTCCCTAAAACCTACAGAGAAGCTCTAGACACATGTAGTATCTCAGCTCAGATACTGTTTGAGACTCAGCCATGGGAAAGAAGCCTTTTAAGAATGAGTGCGAACACATGAACACAAACACAAATTAGAGAAACGAGCAAAACTGGCTGTATTCAGTAACACCACAGAGTCTTAACTACAGATTGCCACAGAAAAATAAACTAAAACCTCTTAAAAGAAAATTTTCAAAAGAAATGCATTCCTTTCCTCCAGCTGAACAAAATATCCAGTCATCTTGGGATTACTATGAAGTTGTCCTTCATTTGTTTAGATTCAGAGTTACTATTCAAACAGGAGTTTTGATGCCACTCTTACTTATGAAATATTAGTTTAAATCAATCAGAGAGGGCTTTAGGAATAAAGAATGGACAACATTCAGCTTCTGTTTTTTCAAAACAACTTCTCTTTTGCTTTTACTAAGAATTGAGTTAGTAGATCCCAACACTGTTAACTGAATCCCCCACCTCAAGTCTCCACTGGACTCAGATTCCTTAAGCTTGTATTTAAGAAATATAGCTTTAATCAGGATACCTAAGAAAACAAGCCTTCCATGCTGTGCATGTCTCATTCTATTCCAGTAATTTCTGAATTCATTGACCAATTTCTATGAAATTTGACAGAAAAACAGAATTGTCAACAGCAGGTAAGTTCCCACAAGTTTAATGAACTATAGTAACCAGACAGAGAATAATTCTCCAAGCACATGTCCCACTTCACGGGAAAACAGGCAGGACTCTGCCTCTCAGTTTATTTGGGTATAGCCATCAGCCTGGAATATCACACAAAGAAAAAAGTGGGGTTCATACTGGTGGAGAAGTCAATCAGCATCACAGGGTACCAAACTTTAAGAAAGAAGGCTGCATCACATCACAAAAAAGTCTTCAAAAAAAATCACAAGCACTGCATAAATAAAAGTACAGATTCACAAGAATTTGCAACTTGTAATTACAATTACTTGTGCAAATACTTACTTCTAGTTAAACCTAAAGAATAGCATGTGACAATAATCAATAGTATGGGGCAGTTAAATGATTTGCCGTCTTCAGGCTGTTAATATTCTTTATCACCAAGGCTCCAAGCAATTCATCAAACCATATGCTTGAATGCAAGCCACTGGAGCAATAGTTTTTCTGCATATTCTCTCTGTGTATGTTCCTATGCATGACAGAACAAATATTGAGACTATCTGACAGTCTCTATTTTATTTTGCAGGTCTGTTCCAACACATTTAATCACAATGCATATCTCCTCTCTTTCCTCCCCTTCAACCTGCCCTGTCAACGACCTTAAATGCAATTTAAATGAACCACTCTCTGCTAGTAATGAGAAATAATTCAGCCTCAATGATGGTTTGTT
This sequence comes from Corvus kubaryi, assembly GCF_017639235.1. Lineage (NCBI taxonomy): Eukaryota > Metazoa > Chordata > Aves > Passeriformes > Corvidae > Corvus > Corvus kubaryi. The sequence continues at coordinate 1,409,013 of NW_024582057.1, forward strand.
AAAGCTTCTCTCATAAAAGAAAGCACACATATCTTTTCAATCAGTTTGAATCATACAAAGACGTTTTGGCTTTAAAAAATCATTCACTAGTGACATTAGGGAGGCTGGACGTAAGTCAAATTTCAAAGTAAAATAATTTATTTCTTCCAGACCTTAATTATAAATTTAACATAAGGGAACCATAGCCTGAGCAATTTCTGTGCTGCAGTTTCAGAACTACTAAGTTTTGCTGCTTTCCCAGATTCAGAGGAAGGATTTTATAATTCTCCCCACTGCACATTAATGCCTTTTCTCTGTCTATAAAACAGCATACAAAACACAAAAATTTAACAGCACAAATTGCACAGAAGAAATTCACTTGTAAATAAGTCCAATAAAGACATTTAATACCAAACTTTTCTCTAGTACTGTGAAATTACTACAGACAGATCTACAAATGCATTCAGTCTCCCAGCTCTCATTGGTATCCTTGAGCACTGGTCTTTACAAAGGCATTTAAACACCTCTGAGCTTATTTTTGGGATATATGAACAGTGAACCTTGCTAGTACATTTTGTATGCAGTCTGTAATTCTTCTTCAACTTCACATGAGAGCTTCTGCTATCTTTTTTGTTTAATCCAACCACTGAAACAGAATGATATAGTAAGACAGAAATTCTGGATAAGAAGCAAAAATTTGCAAAAATGGACTCCAAGCCGGATAAACAATTTAACATGTAAGGATCACAATGTACAAGCGTTACTGATTTAGAGGAGGATAATTCTTATGAAAGTGTCTGCCTCATTAAAAACAGGATCATAAAACAAAAAGCTCTGTGCTGCTAGACAAACTCCATTGTGTCTTGCAGAAGTGTCAAGTCTTGGCAAACATCCAATTGCTGAAACATTGCCAGGCACATCAGATATATATTAATGCAGGATAATCTGTAAGAAAAGCATTCTTTCATAAACATTTTTTTTCTTTGTAAAGCCATCAATCAACTTCCTAGCTGAGCACCATGTGGCTCAGCTTAAGAGATCCTCAGGAATGCTTCAGTGTCTATAAACCACTGACTTAGTTCACAGACTTGGTGCCTTTCAGTGCCCATTGTCCTAAGTATTTGCTGAAGTTATTTGGCTGGCTGTCAGCAGCTAATTCTGATTTGTAACTTGGGAAACCAGCAGCAGGAGGTCCTCGGACCTGACTAGTGACATCCTCAGCACCAATTAGCCAAGGTGCAGACTGCCAGTAAAGAATTTTTTGCAGTTCCAATTATTTAAAAGGAAGAACAGGAAGACAGAGGACCACCTAAATATCTGTCAGAAAAAGAACTAACACAAGCGTCTTGTTATTTAGCCCACCTTGAACTGCAAAGAGAAACAAAAGATACATGCTTCTCTTCCTAAGTTGTGTTTCCTAACAAAGATATATTCTAAAAAACACAAGTGCATTCGCAATTCAAGACACCAGCATAGTAAAAATAAAACAAAGCACAAAGTTTCCAAAGAAACCTTACTACTGAACTGTAAGTTTACATGGCTTATAAGGATTGAACTCATCTATCTGGGGAATAACTACATTGAAAGAATGGCTGAAGTTATTTCTACACCTAAAGGAACTCTAATGACATTCTGTGGAGTTCATTTCAAATTACCAATATCTGCCTCTCTATTCCACAGGAAAAAGGTAGTTTACTAAAGCATCTGATGTTCAGGGCCACTCACTAGTTTCTAATCCAAAGCATTCCAATGTTATTACTTTAAATGTATGTTTGAATTTCATAAATTAAAACACTGTTATTTCTCCGTAAGTTCACAGGAGTCAGGATGAGACAATTAATATTGTTTAAGTCAGTGGGAGAAAATATAAACAACTTCACTATAGCTGCAACTACTGGATTAATTTTTTGCCCTTAGATTTATGGAACATGGGGGATGGGATGACTTCATGTAAAGGCAATAATTAGATTAACTTGAACACAATCCAATTTACAGAATCACAGAATCACCAGGTTAGAAGAGACCTCTGAGATCATCGAGTCCAACCCATGCCCTAACACCTCAACTAAACCATGGCACTGAGTGCCACGTCCAATCTTTTTTAAAGACATCCAGGGATGGTGATTCCACCACCTCCCCGGGCAGACAATTCCAGTACTTCACCACTCTTTCCATGAAAAACTTTTTCCTAATATCCAACCTCTATTTCCCTAGGCACAGCTTAAGACTGTGTCCTCTCGTTCTATCAGCTGCTGCCTGGAGAAAGAGACCACCCCCCACCTGACTACAACCACCTTTCAGGAAGTTGTAGACAGTGATAAGGTCACCCCTGAGTCTCCTTTTCTCCAAGCTAAAGGAGGAGGGGGAGACTAGAGGAGACTAGAAACCCAAAAGGTTTTTGATGGCTTATATATCACCAATTTGCTGCCTGTATGAAGTTCTAAACAAAGTACTAATTTAAAGGAATAATACGAACTAGTGCATACATCCTGCATTACTGTTTTTGCTTGGACATGTCCAGATGACCTGGGCTTGCAGGAGCTATCCCAGACACTTATTTAAGGGGAAACAAATCTACTAGAGAACCTTAAAAAATAAAATGATGGGCTGAAGTTAAAGTACTATATAAAAAAAAAAAAAGATGGCTTATTTCAAGCTAAATTTTATGTGCTTATGCTGCCTGTAGTCTGGTCATATTTAATTTATTTTAAAATAGTTCTTTAAAAAGAGTCATATCACACTCTGTAATATTAGCATTATTTGTTGATGCCTGAATGATCTCAGTAAATAAGTAACACTCATCCCACAAAAAGCACTTAATGAGCTCTCTTTTAAACTGAAAACACTTCATGGCTATGTCACCTAATGGAGATACAATTTTTTATTTCCAATAATTAATGCATTTTAGGAATAAGAAAATAAAGTGCTTTTTGAAAGAGCGCCCTTCCTATCATTTCTCTTTCTATAACTAAAAAGTAAGTAGATAATTTTCTTCTTACCATAGTTCTACTTATCATAGTTCATACTTCTTAGTTCTGACATGGTAGGAATGCATATGAGTCTAACCAGTGCCAGGTACCATATAAATATCAAACCAATGCATCTTTTCTAGAAATTATACTCTTATATCACCAGCTGGGATAGTGGAAGTGAAAAGCATACACAATAACTCTCAGAACTCACATTTGTCTGGAGCAGTTATTTCAGGAGATTATTTTTCCTTCACTTCTCCCTTCTAAGCCACTTTATAGACTGAAATTACGACACATCAGTTTCAGCCCTGCTGCAGCCTAAAGGAAAACCTCAGTTCATATTTCTTCATCAAACATGAACACTTCTTTGCAGACAAAGCCTGACAATGAGGTCTACTTGCCTTGCCAAGTCCATTCTGCTTCTTCCAAGCCCTTTTTCTTTCTAAGGGTCCCATCCTACAAGAATCTTAAAAGGATCTCTACTGGATCTACAGTGGTCTCACACTCCTCTATGCTGCAGGTTTATGTCCCCTAGTTATCTTTGCACAAAATCAAACAGTAAGCTGAGGAGACAAGCTTTCCCCACCCCACCCCCACCCCCCCGCTTTTTCCCCTCCCCTTCTTAATTTTGAAGTTTTCTGTTGAGATACAACTTTCTTACATGGCCTCCTGTTTGGCTCCTCAGTAATGTAAGCAATGTAATCAGAAAAAGTAATTGGAAGGAAGAGCATTTGACAGTGGACAGCCCTGACACTGATCAATGTAAACTGCTGCTTAGAAAGAATGAAAATATGTATCCAGGGGTAAAAAATGATGAAAACAAAACAAAAAAGAATGGCATGGCATCTTAAATAGTCACAACTTTTCTCCAGCCACCTATTTCTCTTCTCTTCCATCCCACAGTGAAAAGGATAAAGAAATTAATTGACTAACAATGACTAAACCTAATCTGTCTGCATCCTCGTAAGGTTACTGCAATCTGGACTAGCTCCCCAGATGTTCACAGAGCAGCCATTCTGTCCATCACCCTAGGGGAGAGGGCAGTATAGGAGCCAGTACAAAGAGCCAAGAATGTGAGGAGACTGAAGCTGTCTCTGGGAGCTCACTCTGCGCTTCTGTTAGCTTTGAAAGTAAAACTTCACCTTTTGCCTGTTCATTTTAGGGCTTCTTTCCCCTTAAAACAACTTCACATTTCTTAAGATCAGGTCAGTAGCTGTTCAACAACAGAAATAGCTACTGTGTTCAACTTACAGGCTCCAAAATTTCAGCTGTCACAGGTGCTGCAAAGTGTTTTTCATTATACATACAAATTTGATAAAGTCGATCTAGAAAAAGCTCTGTAATAGCTAAAATTCCAAGTTCAAGCCTAGGATGGTGCAAATCAAATCAGACCTGCACTATACAAAAGGATGTGAATGGTAAAATTTAACTTCTCCATTCCTGATGCAGGAGTGCAAGCCCTACCAAGCTTCACTGTGGCTTGTTTTAATAATTGATATGCTGCAAAAACATTCTGCATAAAGAATGCATCTATTAAGTATTTAAACTAAGTATTTAAAATTAAGTATTAAAAATACTATGAAGAATTTAAAGCATAAGAGATTAAATACCTTTGAGCCCCAAACTGCATGTTGTATGAAGGTGAGTGTTACATTTTATTCTGGTACCATTCTATCTAAATTCTTAATAGAACTCCCTGCCACATTAAGGACAACTTGTATTTATGTCAATGTTAATCCTTATGCTTATGTGAATTCACATGTTTATTATACTTTTTCCATAATTCAGTTAACATATAGACAAAACAGTGCATATGGATTTCCAAACAGCTTTCAAATGTCCTTCCCCAATAATTTGTAGAGGAAGTAATATCTCATGGGATAGAAGGACTGATGCCTCTTTTGGATTGCCTTGCTACAGATAGGAGGCAACTGTTAGAAATAATTTGCCAGCTTTTACAATAGACAGAAATCACCACATTTGTATGAGGACTGGTGTGTTCAAGAGACCAAATATCTGAAAAAACTGTGGAATAGGAACACAAGAAATATCTGTGATGACATAAAAATATGCACAGGAAGTTAAAACTAAATTTGTTGTAACAACTTGCAGAGACTATCATGAACTAAGGGGTAATAATAATAACACAGCCAATAAAAGCCTGTGCAGATAAACATAAAATTACACATCACAAAAAAATAAAATAAAATAATTTTTTAAAATTACATGAAGCCTTGAAAAGGATAGGCTCAAAATTATGTACTACAGCCTGGATAAGGGAGATAAATTTTTCTCTAGATATTTTTGGTGAAAGCATTATCTAACTAAATAACACCAATCAAAAAAAAGTTGGCAGAATATTAACACTGAATAAAGACAGAATACAGAACTGAGGGAAAGCTAATGCTATGCCTTTTTACTCACACCTGGTATTTCAAAATTCTGAATTCTATCATGGCATTTCTTCATAAATGTTATCATAAAGAAGACTGTAATAAAGCAGACACAAGAAAACAGATCAGGTAACCCACAATTCAGTTGGAGAATGACAGAGGTGAAGGAGAATACAACAAAGATCTACAAAACCATGACCTTGCCAAGAAGATCATCAGGAAAATGATGATGCACATATTTTCACTATTTCAGATTCCATAACTTAATAGAACCAGTGAGTATCTTGGGCAAGAGCTTTAAGTAAAAAAAATTGATTACTGAAAACAGAAACTATGAAACTCATTGCTATAGGCTGCTGCAGACTGGAACTGTAAGAGTCAATAGGAAAATTTACGAAGAAGAGGCTATTAAACATGATTTTCAGAGTATAATCTCTGACATGGGAGGGCCCGTGAAGCTGGGAGGCCATGCAAGGCTTCAGCTGAGCTTCACTTCGAGCTGCCTCACTTCTTTCACTGCTCCCAAAGCATCCAGTACTGACCAGCACTGGAGAAAAGCAGTACAAGCTTACTGAGTATTCATGGCAGTTCCCTGACACAACAGAGCAACACTTCCTCATGATACCTACTTCAGTCATCTGTCAAGGTGTAAATAAGGCAGGAGAAAATGCCAAGTTAACTGACTGTAGATGAATTCATTATTTTATAATAAAAGACAGCATACTGAACAGCAATTTCAAAGACTGATACAATTTTCATATCCTCTCTGTTCCAGGCTTCGGCCTCAATTCAAGGGAAATGTGGGCTTTGGTGAGACATACTGGGGAATCCCATATTCTAAGGCAAAATCAAGTATAGATATGGAGTTATATCTTCCTCAAACACCTTGTCAGGCTGAAAACATAAACCAACTGAATGAGAAACTGAAATGTCACATTATGAAAATAGGCATCTGAGCTCTACCTAAGCACTTACTAACAAAGCTTTATCTAAACTATATCACTCTTCTTATCAGAAGGAAATCTTTTTATTTAAAGTACTAAAATATTTGCACCTGAAAAGCTGAGACAAAACATGCAATTCAGATGCCTAAATGCTGGAGTTTCAATTCAGTCTAGTGATGTGTAGCAAAATGTCATTAGGTATCTAAACAGAGTGAGAACACCAAGAGCAATGAGAATAACGTGTCACAGAGCATGACGCGATGCAAGCGTGGCAGAGAGCATCAGTGCTAAGTGCAGACAACTGTGCCACCTGGATCCAGGCAATAAGATGACCACCACTTTGTTTTATTCCAAGGAAAAAGAACTGCCAAAAACTAAGAGGTCTGGGCTTGCTTAAAAAGTACTCATCCAACTGAGATGATTTTAGATGAAAGAAAATGGGAACTGTGTAATTATATACACTTACCTTGACAAATAGAAAGCAATCTGTGATTAGAACATAGTAATTAGTTACAAAACGCTTCCCATGGATTTAATTACCCATCAGTCTACATGTTTCTTAATTACTTTTATCTCATTGAATCAGTAAAATTTCTGCCTGGGGCAACTGCCACTCACTTATTTACACAGCTTCTAGTTTTTACAGTGAATATATTATAGCAACATGGCCAAACAATGCTAGAATTACAGTTTAAATTTCATGCATAAGAAATTTCTCCCTCAATTTTCTATGGAAATCATTTTCTTAGATGTGAATTCAGACCTAACTTTATCATCCATGTGCTCAGGAAAACAACCTGAAAACAACCAACATGTAATTTAAAAGAAATTAAAAGAAAAACCATACGTTTTTAAGTAAAAAGAAAAACAGCAACAAAAATACATTATATTCACTTAGGTAAAAAAAATGGTTGAGAGGCAAAATTGTAAACCTAATACACAAATAACTTCTCAGAGAAATGTACGAAATTTCTAAATTGAATCAAATCTTAAGATATAAGAACTTCTGAGGGAGTAAAACAGACGCCAAAACTGCCCTGTTATTGGTAACATCCTCCATCATTAGCATGTCCTCCTTGGTGTCAGTATTAGTTAAGGTCAAGAGATATGACTAAGTCACCCGACCTGCACAGAGTATGCAGCTGCCATAATGATTCACATGGACAAAGAATAATTACGAAAAATGAAACTAAACTGGTAGTTGCAGAAGTAATAAGAATGTCTAATTTGTCTACACAAAACCCAGAAGGGTCAATTCATTTGCCTCCATTTTGAGTATAGCGACTTCTGCTGTTTGCTCTGACAACAGACTCTTTGCAGCAAGAACTTTATCTTTCAATCAAATTGATGGGCACAATACTCCCAATATGAAATAAATAACTACTATTATTTACATTTTTATATACATTTTTATAAGGTAATGTGCAATGACAAAACCGATTTTTTCACAATTGAACTTTTCAGAATTTATGATTAGCAAAAGCATAAATATGGTTTAAGTGGCAAATGTCAAAAAGTCCAAATAACAAAAATTAATAGAATTTACATTGGGAAAACACTAGAGTTATTCTAGCAAAGAACAAAAGCAAAAGGTAGATTCCTCTAGCTGCTAACACATCACTTACTATATTTTTCTCAAAGAAACTTTCCTAAATGGCTACTATCCTGAAGCTTGATAAAAACAATGCCTTCTCTAAGGAGGGTTTGTATTGTTTTGGGGTTGCTATGCTTTTTTTTTTTTTTTTTTTAATATGATTAACATATCCTAGTGGACCTTTTCTGTCTCTGTATGACAGCCTTTCTGTAATTTCTCTTTCACCTTATTATTTCAGGCACTATCAATTTCATATCACATTTGCATATGCTTATAAATAATGGAGAATAAAAATATCAAAAATTGTCTATGAGATGCTATGTTCCTGTGTGCTTTCCTAAATGTTTCCCTATCATTCTAAGTTTTATTTTTTAAAAAAAAGTAAAGTTCTCAAAAAAAGGCAATTCCAGGATATGCCTTTAGTCTTATTAATTCAAGCGTGTATAAAAGACTGCATCTCCTATACTATGTTTTTATTTCTAGAAAACACACCAGCTTAGATTTATTTTCTCATGCATACAGGTATTGAAAATATTTCCACTAGATCAAAGGAAAAGGTGTTGGAGTAAAAGCTTGTAGCAAGAAAAAAAGCAAAATCAGTCCTTGTACATCAGCAGGGACACTCACGGCATCTTTTGGAGAAGCAGCAAGGTCAGCTGGCTGAGGCCAAGTAGTAGCAAACATCAGCTGCAACCTTTGAGGACACCTCACCTGCCTGACATAACATCTCCCCCTCTGCTGGGCCCCTTTTACACCTGAAGCAAAAAGTCCTGAGTTATTGGTGGGAGTCTGAAAATGCACGCCTCAGCCCTGTCATCAAAAGCCAGATTTTCCTTGTAGCTTTAGTAGTTAAAAATCAACGAGTAAAGTAATCTTAATGTGCAAAAGTTGCAGGTCTGTTGAATTATTAATAAGCAATACAACTGTAAATGCTTTTGTTCACCATTCTTCAGTGCACTTGCAAACGATTTCAAAACGAAAGGTGCTGAAGCATGAAGATTGTAGGCAGCCATTGCTTTTTGAAATCACAGTGCAGGGAATTGGTGGAATTCTTGCCTGCCTGGGTTATAATCAGACATTGTGAACTTTCCTTGAAAGCAGACTTCAAATTCACAGGGGTCCCCAGCCTTCAATCAAGAGAATGCTTGAAACGACCTCCATCTGCCATTTTAATGTATTCTTCCCAAAGACTTCCATAAATATTTAATATAAGAAACGCACTGTTTAAACACAATGAGTAGCTTGTGAAATTAAAATTGGCTGACGGATTACACGATATAATACACAGTAAACAATGGTAGAGAAACCATAGGCAGAGCCACACACTTTCCTTCTGCTCTTCAACGGAATGAATCAGAAAGGAACGTGAAGGCAAATTTCATGACAACCTTATTAAAGATATAGCAAGCCTTGTACAACAGCCTTAATACAGAGCATGTCCCTAATCTCATATGTGCACGGGCACACAACAGACACTTGCCTGTCAGCTGGAGAGAAGACATATACAAAATCTTTTCTTTTTTTTTTTTTTCTGAATCACTTCTTTGCAAGGCAGTAAAAGCCTTCCTCCCCAGCCTCTTCAAAGCCCTACAACGACAAAGCAGGGAAGACAAAGCTCTGTCCAAGATTTTAAGTTGGGGCTTAAAAGGGTGCATAATTAAACGACCTAATTTTGAAAAACACTAGACATCATATGACACTAAACCCATAGCAAATGCTTTGCAGGCTGCCTGACATACAGCCTCAACCAAATCACTGAGACAACTGCATTAGCAAACCTGTCAACAAAGCACATCCTGGCAGTTTTTTCACACATTTGCACTTTCTGGAAAAGCAGTTGTATGTAATTTACAAAATTCCCGAATTTAAACATTCACAAGTATCTTAGCAATGTATGCTGCCTGCTGTGTGTGCCTGCATTTGATATTTACATACAGATACATATACACATATATATATATACAGGAAAAGATACAAATTTATTTTTTCCCTAACACATTCACTCCTTATAATAGCTGAAACATCTAAATATAAAAGCATAAATACTAAGAATATTTATATGTTTGCAACCCAAAATTAGACCTCTTAAATATTTTGAAATACATCTGTGGTGCATAATATCAGAATGTACTTTTCCATTCCAACCTAGAGTGTTGCTTTATCAATAAATAAGAAGTGAGCATTGCTTCTGTAAGAAAACCAGTTATTTTCTAGAAAATATGCCCTTGGCAAAAAAAAAAAAAAAACAAACAAAAAACAATTCAGGACAAGTATGAAAACAATGCTTAATCCTACATGGAAATGTGTACCTAGGAAAGGCTTAACTCCATGAAGACCCAGATACGACACAAATAGAGGAATTCACTGAAGAAACCATCCTAACATTACTTGTGTGTGTGCATATATATAAACACACACATATAAATGTGTTCATATGACATGTATATACATTAGTTGGTTTGCAGATTTCTCAAATCCAGCACCTCATAATTCTGCGAAAGCACCAATAAAAACATACATACAGTAGTAAACCACTGTACAGTCCTAATTTTTATAGTAACTTCTATATCTTTTAAAATAAATCAAAATGAATTTTAAAGCACGTGAATTTTAGGCAAAAAAACTGTTCTACCAGATGTAATTTTTTTATTAGTATTATTTTAATTCCTGCTTACCTAAAATACCAGAAGAAGCTCCTTTTCTCATTTTTAGAACTCAAAGCTCTTTAAGCAAGTAACCACATTTTATTTAAAAGAGAAGTTGCAGATCAAATTGATACCTACCCATTGCCAAAATCAATCCTTCCCAACCCAGCTGTCAAGATCTAAATACTTTAAACTGTAATTAACTATAAAGTTTATACTTTATGTAATTCTGAATCTTAGTACATTTATTTTTCTCAAAAATATACAAAATTTCACAAAAATTTAATTTACTCTTCCCACTCTCTCTCTGGATGCACTGGCTTCTGAAAAAGCTCACTTACTGAGATTATCACACCAAATATATTTTCTGTACCATATGCTAACCACAGTCTTGGAATTTAGGTAGATCATCCACTAAATAAGGCTTCTAATGACTCTTCATTCAAGGACACAAAACCGAATCAAAAGTCCTATTATACATTCTTTGAAAATCATTCCTGATTCTCTTACCAGCCATCACTATATAGAACATACAAGCATGTAGGCACATGTGTGATGACACGTATCTTTAACAGAAAGCAGTTTCTGGGAGACAGAAGAATGTGTGACAAGGCCCAAGGTGATAATCAAGATAGCACTTCAAATCCCTTAACAAGTTTCAGTTCAGCCTGAAGCAGCATTAGATTCTAATAAAATACAGAGCAATATGAAATGATGGGAAACGTCTGGTTTTCCCGGTTTTACTCGCAAGCATATTTAAAAAAAAAAAAGGCAGGGGGCAGGAGGGAGGGAAACACAGTAATCTTTGGAAGGAGAATAAAAACAAGTAACCCTGACCATGCAGAAAAACTGAGAGGAGGCAGAATAGGAGGAATGCAAAAGTCACAGAATTACAGAGGTCATGAATCTGGTGTTTCCAAATGGCTCAGAGCACTAAATCTGAATTTACTGTTGACCCCCGAGAGTAAAAATGTTCTCCAGTTGTTCAGACCCATCAAGCAGATCATAAAAATTAAGATCTATAGAGATGCTCCTACTTATAAGGGCAACTGCTCTTTATCATCTTCACTACAATTAATTCAAAATATTTAAAGAAGTCCATGAACTAGGAAATTACTGCTTTCAAGAACAGATTACAACATTAGACAGCAGTGGCTTAATTTGCATTGCTGACAAGAAAATCCAGAAAACTCATTAATTTTACAACAGATACAACTCCTTATTTCATTACCTTGTTAACGTCTTTTTTCTGTGTTACATCTTCTTTTTGGAAGAAGAGCCTTGCTTCTCCCTCATTTAAACCTAATGATCTGGTCCAACAAAACCATTTAGCTACATTCATTTGGAATGAGCTTCCTGCAAGCTGTAATAAGTAAGCATCTAGCTACAACTATCAATGCACTGACACTCAAAAAACACACAAGTTTTTAATGTCAAAGAATATCACTTATATATTATTTATTTTTTGAGATATTTGTAAAACAGTTAATAACTTTAAGTGCCAGAAGCAATCAAATTATGGGGGGTTTTATAATGTTAAATTGCCAAAATGCTTATTAACTTCTCCTTCCTTGCAAGTGAAATGTAAAAACATAATTTTGGAGAATTAAGCCATTGTATCACTTGACAAAATTATCAGAAACCCCAAACAATGCTCCCAAATGAATGATCTGAAAACTAGGTTTATTCTCTTCGTGGTAGAAATCTTTGCCTTGAGGGAGATGAAGACTGACAGAGGTGGCACAAATTTTGGCACCCTCATGGCTGGCAGCACAGGCCACTTAAAGAAGGGGTGCTCAATAATTGTTGTTTTAAATAAGTAGTGCCTGTAGACAACAACTTACAGAAAAATCAATGCTTAAGCACTAAGTTGCAGTTACTTTTATGCCAAGTTAGAATAAAATAGCTGGACACTATTCCTGTCAGAGGGACACAGACACATAACGGAGCAGATGCCATGACTGCACCCTTACATGATTCTGCCAGTCTGAAGAATTTACAAACATCATGTTATAGACCATAAAGTGCCAATTCTCCCATTTATAGGAAAATAAGAAAAGAAGAATCAGTGCTGAATCAGGGGACAGAAAACACCAGGCTGGGTGGTGCTATGCTGAAAATGGTGCAGCTGTCTTCCAAGAAGCCAAGAATTCAAAAAAAAGTCAACAAATCCCAAATAAATGTTTATTTATGAAAAAAATCACCAATATTGATGAAAATTAAAAGTGGTACTGAAGACCAAGAGAGTCCAATACAATGAATACCAAAGGCAAAGGCATTTGTTGGTATTTTCAACATGCAAAATGTACTATATTTATATCAGAGCAACTGCGAAAACATATATTCTGAAAACTATTCTTGCCTGAATAATATAAGGTGTGCATGAAATTTTACTGACTTATGAATCAAAGTCCATCTTTTCCCACCAGGTCAATATCCAGACAGAAGTGTTTTATCTGATTTGTGCAACAGTAGAGATCCTCAACAGGCCTACAAATTCACATTACTTACTACCTTCAAATGATGTATTCTGTAAAAGAAAGTGATGCTAATAGTAGAAATTTCCCAAGAGACTTGGTAATAATCATCAATAAAAGCATTTGAAACAAACTAACTTCAGAAAAATAATAAAATACTGTATTAATAAAAGTTGGCAATGAAGAACTTGTTCGTTTTTCCCTAAAACATTTCCCTAAAACATTCTGGGCAAACCACTTCCCCTCCCCCACTCTTTTTAATTCTTGTTTTCAATTTACCACTCACTTGGAAAAGTGACCTTACTTTTACCCTCCATCTCCCTCTGGTGGTTTCCTTTTCTGTCCATTTAAATGCATTTGTAGTAAGGAGATTCTTCTTGCCTTGCTCTAAAGCAAAACAGAGTTTTAAGTTTCAACTGTTTTCATCTCCTTTTCCTTTCACTAGAGCTAAACTAACACAATTAAACTGAAGTTCTCTAACTCAACTCTGCTTCCCCCGCTGTCCCTGCCAAGCCTTCTTTCTTGTTTCTCTGCCTCTCTCTGGCCATTCCTTCAGCCATACCCATGAAAATCCATCAGTTCTCTAAGGGAGGGAACTAGCAGGATTACAAAAACATACAGTCCATACTGCAAAAATTAATGCTCTCTGAAGTATTTCCTTACATATTGGTGTTACTAAAGTCATCTGCTGATGAATGCATCACTGGGATTTACAAACCGCAATTGCCAGTACTCCCATGCTGCAGATCAACAACAAAATGTGAAGGTTTTACTGACACAGTTCGAAGAAGAGATGTGAATCAGCCAACACCAGCCCTCACATTTCTAAAGGATGTCAACCTGTTTGCTGACAGAATATAAAGGCACATGCACAGAAGGAGAAATGCAAAATGTAAATCTCAACTAGCACTGAAAACCCACTCCTACAAAAAATAACATCAGCAAAGAGCACATATAACTGTCAAATTTGCTACAGTTCGTATTTCTTTATCTGGATTGTTTTGGTTTTCTGTCCTTGTAGAAGTTGTTTTTTCATCACTATTTTTATATGGAGAATATTGCCAACAACATCTGATGCTTTTTGAACTTCAAAGGAATAAAGCCAAAGTTTCCACGGACACAGGGTAACATTTTGATAGGCTTTCTAACACTTACCACTTTCTAACTATCAATGGTTAAAGTTGTTAAGTCATTACAGATGGTTCTGAAACTTTTATCCAATACCTCATTTTCCTTAACTTGATTATATTAAAATAATTCACTTTTAGTAACATGTACAAATAGTTTCTCACACTGAAAAGTCACTTAAGATAAATGATTCCTCATGGAATCATGGCAGTAGGGACCAGAAACCACTGCTGTAGTGAAAAAGAAATCCTTTAGAGTGACAGATGAGTAACTAACTATACAAATTGTTTCAACTCAATGAGAAAGATTCAGGAAAAGTATCCACCGAGTGGAACATGAGAGCTTTCCTGCTTCAGTAAAATATGGTAAACAATGGACAGAAAAATAAAACGTGTTGAAATGATCACACAAAGTCTTTTCAAATAATATCTAATGTTAGCACCATCCTCCCCTCACTTTTATACTCCCAAGATACACGTCAGTGTACCAGAGAAGCATCAATCATCAAGCAAGTGAAAAACATAAAACCTATCAAACTGGAGGGTGGTCTTTTCTCAGGAAAACTGTCAGAGCATTTCACTTTGATCTTTTTTTTTTTTTCCCTTTCAGAAACAGACCAGGAAAACTTCTCCACCCTATAAGAATAATAAAGCACAAAGCCACACTTTCCAGTCCAGTCCAGTCCAGAAAATGATCTCCGATGTTTCTTTTCAAGGGACAAATTAACATTAAAAATGCTGGATCACAAATATTATAATCATAATTTCATTTGAAAGAAGAAATTTCTGTTTTTAGCATTGATCAACAAGAAAAAGGAAATAATCTTTTAATAATGACACTAACAGACTAATTATACATCTAATTTTCAGTGTCTAAAAAACCTACAGACTTCATTTTGCCATGTCCAGAAGCCTGTGAATTGAATATAATCAACACTATAATTAAGATTTCGAAATAGCTTCTATTGTAAGAGTTTTGCCTTTGGTAATTAATTACTTTCCAGGAAAAAAAAAATCTTCTGGGATTAAGTGACCATTTCACTCAGGAAAAAAACCAACACACACCCACTCCCTCTATTTATAATTTTAAAAAGTCTGTACGTTCTACATAGAAAACAGATTTCTCCTGAAAATTTTTTTTCTAAGTTGAAAAGTGGAATATACCACAATAATTTCTTAGCAGCATGAGAATACAACATTTTAGTAAGAAACTGGCCACAATCTTCTAAATAGAGACCACTCTGTTGAACAGACACCTGGAATGTCAGCAGTCACTTCTGGAACACACAACTGACCTATAAAAACAACTGATCAGAAATACAAGTCAGATACACAGGGCCTCGGAGTGATGGGCAAAGTCTGAATCTCTCAACAAAAGTCAAGACTTTTCCTGAAGGTTTTTACACAAATTAGGTGATTAGCAAAATTTTAAAGAAAGAAGTCAAATCTAAAAAACCTGGTTCTGAATCTCTGTATGCCTACAGTGAACTGGGAGAGCAAACCTCAGCATGTAAGTCTGTAGAACATCTGAATGTTAAGACATACCTGAAATCCAATTATTGTTTCTATATCTGTATGTTATTGAAGGCATTAAAGTAAATGGGTAATAGACTGGGAGAGTAAAAATTGAGTTCATATAGAAGCCACTTTTCAAAAATCTCTGTTAGTTCTCGTATTGCCTGTCAAGTATTTACAGCACCTCATAAGACACTTTCCTTCTCAGCAAAAGAAATTGAGAAATGAAATTAACTCTTGAATTTACAAAATTTTATTTCCCTTATACTAGAATTCAGACAGAAATGCATATGAATTTCTTGTTATATGAAAAGGCAAATGAAACATTTTTATCATGAAAGTTTCTTTCCTGTTCCTAGCAAATAAAAATCCAAGTAAGTAAACTGGGAAATGATTAATGACTCAATATTGAACAGAATTTCACTACTTGAAATATATGGCCATTGAAGTCCCAATATACTGGTATTAAATGCATTTTGAAACCCTATTTCAACAAGAATTAATCTTAGCATTAAGTATTTTTCTTCTATATGGAAAAGATTTTTATTGTGTGACTATTAAAAGAGCCTGTCATTCCTGTGCAATAACTGATCTATAACGGTATTCAATCACATAATCTTCAATGAAATTAAAAAGCAATTGCATGTAAATAGCAATCTAAATGCCTTTACAGGTCACATACTTAAATAGTTGCTTGTTACTAGACACACAGAGCTAGGCTGATTTCACTGAAGGTGCATAAATGGTATAAGCAAATAACGGAGGCCTGAAAGGTAACTAAAAATGTTGGTGTAGTTACAAATCCAGTGACATATTTTTTCCTTGTTTATCCAAACTAAGATACAAACTGCTAGCTTAAAGCTCAGATGATGGTGAACATGGACAAGAACATCCAGTCTTATTGATTTCCCCCTCTTCCATTCTGATGGAGGAAACACAGGTCCACGTGACTGAGGGCAAATATTCAGGTACAGCACAGAGAAAGGAATCCCCTATACAATCAATATATTGGCATCACCAGGGGTTTTTTACAGAGTCCTTTGAAACTGCTGACCCAACATAGCAAAAGCCTATTTTTTTCAACAGCCCAACTCTGATTAAAGGAATTATGACCAACATAAGCGGCTGAAACAATATGAAAAGTAGCATGTCAGTATCTAGTGTTAAAGAAAGTACTCGCTGAATGAGATAAAAGTCTGATACAGTTTACAAACGCAAATATGGAAGGACTACAGAAAAACTCATTTCAGAAAATCTAACAGCTCAGCAGATCTGTGTGGAGAAGCCTTTTATACTTATCCCTCAAGTATTTTTAACTCTAGTTGGGCAAATAATTATCAGCTCCACATGTGACATTTTACATAGACAGAAAACTACAGAAAAATTTTAGTAAGTCCTTTATGCTTGAAGGAGAAGCCCACAAAATTGCTCAGAGAGCTCTACAGCCAGCAGTACAATCTCATAAGCTCTTGATTAAGTTCTTCAAACTTAAAAAAAACCCTACAGAATTCAGAAGGGGCAGGAGATGTACTCCCGAGCCAGAGTCCTCAGCAGACTCACAGCACCCCAGAAGAATCCCTCCTTTTGCTACTCAGAAAATTTGCCTGAAAAGGAAAATTCAGAATGAAAAAAGCTTGTGAAAATTACAAATTTACAGTGCAATAACAATACGCTGGACAGAAGTTCAACTACCATGCATTAGGTACCGCTGCAAAAGTCCTGGAAGACTGCACAGAAAAATGGAAAGAAAGAGGTGGGCTTAAGAAACTGTCGCCTATTAAGAAGAATTTGGTACATATGAAAAAATCAATCCTGAAACAAGCAGTCACAGAGCCCTGTTCGAGCACATTATTGCCATAAAATAGCAACAGATATAATGTCACAAGTTCTGTATGTTACTTCCCAAAAACCAAGACTTCACTATTTCAAACCAGGAGGGAACGCTGTAAGTACTAAATGCTGTATTTCCCATTCTAAGAGTTTATAAATTAACAATATATACTTTCTATAGAAATGACATTAATCGAAATGCACAAAAACAGTAACAACAACAACAAAACCCAAAGAAACTCATCTATCTATGCAGTATAAATGTACATGCAGTTAAAAGTGTATGTGTTCTGCCAGGACTCAGACAAATATCAGAGTTACCTCATCAGCTGTAATTTTCATTTGTGAGAAGTCAGTCCAAGGCAGACTCAAGTTAATTCAATTTAGATTCATCTGCAACAGGACAGTCTGAATCCTGTATCTGCCTATGCTACAGTGAAGTTCTCACAGTTCTCACACACACAAAGCTAACATAATTATGAAGAACCAACACAGAGATAGTAATATGTAGATCAACACCTCAGTTATAGCTGTGAAAACCCCTTCTTATGGAAACAGAAATGTTACATCAATACATTTAAAATTAAAGCCTAATATGAATTTTATGAAGCTCAAAATCCTGGAAACTGGAAAGAGCTATGTATTACATGTACTGTGCTTTTCTTATCCTTATTAGGTCTTATATTAGCTGCAATTAAATATTGCGTGATGATAAATGATACAATTATGATTTACTCTAATAACCGCACTAGAGTCAGATACTCCAAAGAAGATCACGCAGAACTGAGTGGTTTATACTGAAGCTTTGTATTCCTGTTTCTATTAAAACTACATTTGTATGTTTGTATTGACAGGTTTGGGGGGTTTGGTGCAGCTAAAGATATGTAAGGTTTTTTGTTTGTTTTTAACCATGTGAACATGGGACTGACAAGGACTTGTAACATCAGTCCAAAGGACACAATCAAACCTTCAAAACTAAAAGGCAGGTAACGACAGACTGTCTCTGGAGATTCAAAATAGTACAAAGAAAAACTGTTAGCCATTATAAAGCCTACTCTATGATATAGAATAGATGGCCAACGTAAGTCCTACACACTTGCTTTTATATTCTCCTGTTCAAAACCATTAGTTGCCAGTAAACAATATTAATAAACACCTTGTCATATGACAGCCTGGGGACATAATGACTGGATAGCCTGTCAAGACCAGCAGAAAATAAATCCAAACAACTTCCAGTGAAACCACATTCTTAAAATCAAGGTTCAAGGATAGCAAACAAGAAAAACAAAACAAAAAAAAGCAACAAACCATCAAAAAATATGCTAATAGCTCTGTAGCACCCTGAACCACAACAATTTAAATACCAGCAAGTATTGGTTTGGTGAAAACCAAACAAGTAAGTTTTCTGCCATGTGGCCTACATCAGTTATTCACAACTTACTCTATGAGCAGTAAAACCCATTTACATGTCTGCTGTCTAAGACAAATAGGAAGAGTTGCTTTCCCATATATTTTCCAGTAGTTACAGAATTCAACTATAGAGACTTTTATACTTTCTACCACAGAGCTTATTTACTTCTTCAGGTTTCAGGACATATGGATACAACAGAACTCCGGCATACATTCAAACAATTCCCTGTGGTTTATGATAGACAGTGTGCATGATCCTTGGGTAGCTTTAATAAATTTTAAAGTTTGGATAAAATAAATTTGCACCTACGAATGGATTGTTTTAGATGCTAAGCCCTGCAGCTACCCCTAACAAACACCTCACAATGAGTTTTAGCATTTGCACAGGGAGATTATCGCAGTAGGCTCCTTGACACAGCAGAGCTCACAGTGATAAAAAACAAAACGCGCCTTCCCCTTCTCCCTGGGGGTGTGCTGGATTCTGAACCATTAGCAAATACAACTCCATTATGTGGGAAGGAAGTGGGAAATGGTTGTGCTCTGCAGGTGTTCAAAAATACATTTTCAGTAAGGGAGCAGATGCTTGAAAAGAAACAATTCAAGTAAGCACATGGCACCATAATCAGTCTTACTACTGTATTTGAAAGCAACTGTCTTCCTCTCAAATATACAAGTTACTTGCTTTTGGCATCACATGTATTTATTGCACCTGCAAGTGCTTGAATATATTACACTTCTACATTTCAATGTATGGTTCTTTTAAAGTAACAGGACACAACAGATCACAAAAAATGATGAACAAGTCACAAGCCTGGTCACAATAAACCTTGTAAATTTACATGACACAGGGAGTTGCCTAAAATGCATTTTGATTTTCAAACTTTAGTGCCATTAATGTATATAGAGTGACGTGTAATAAAATACCATTACCTTCATTTTAGATTACCTTATATTGCCAGACAATTGCTTGTTTTTATACTCTGAATATGTGAAACATCTATTGTTACAGAACATTTTGGTTCAATTCATTTTGAGGAACCAATAAACCCAGACAGATCCAAAATGCATTTCCTCATAAATAAGTGTCAGGAAAACCAAGGTCTTTCCTTGCAAATGTAAACCCAACAAAAACTTGATCATTCAAAAAGTGTTGAGTAAAACAGATATCCCTTAAGCAGAAACTCTGAAACAAAACCATAGTTTATTTTCTTACTATCTGCACTTATTAGTGCACTTTTCTTTTACACAGAAACAGACCAAAAGGTTACAGGACAGCACTATGCATTACGACTGCCTTTTAATAAAGTTTCACTTTCTTCTCAATACTAGAACTCAAGGACTTCTAAATAAGGCATGTAGAACCTGTGACCAAAGCATCAATTAGTGTTAAAGGCATCTAAAGGGCATCTAAAAGTGTTGATTTATGATTAAATGATCTAGCACTGGGTCAGTAGTTCCAGTCAATGGACTAAAAACTGACAGGTCAGGAGACTGAACTATCCTGTCTATTCACAGATGGCCTTTGCAGGCAAAGAGAGAAGGGTATGATTGGGCCAGAAATAGTCTGCCTCTTATCGTACTAAATTCACACTTAAGGAGAGACATCAGTCCACAACTGCTATTCTGGTACTTCTTGTGAATATCCAATCACTGTTCTTTGCTTCATTTTGCTTTTTAAAACTGTTTAATAACTTCCCTAAGAAGAAATTTTTTACTACCATAGGATCTGTTTATTATTTTACGCTTTTTAAATTAGGCATTTGCTGTGCCTGCATATATGTATGTACCTTCTTTGCATTAAAAACTTCCTCTTTTTAATTTCTCTCAGATAGTACACCCTATCTAGGGACGCAGCTGCCTTTATACTAATAAAAATCAATTTTAAGCTGAACCGGTTCCTCCTTCCTTTTTCACTTAGACTGACAACATAACCCCAAATGGGAAGTTTAACTTCCTTATTCCTTCCTTTCTAGTTTTTTTTCAGGTCCTCTAGGGACTCTCTCCACCATGACTGTCCCCTAGAGTAAAATTCAGTGTAAGAGCAGCCACTTCTTTTGTCTATTTGAATTCCTCCAGCATCCTAAACCATTTGTACTCTATAATGATTTTTCAGATCTATTTCTAATAGGCCTACTAATGACACTGTCAACTTTGAGAGTAACTTCAGCACTCTGTTCCAACCTGTTAGGCTATTAAAACAGATATTGTGCTACCAAATCAAATTTTCACTAAGTTCCAAGCATCTTTCAGCAGTGTCGACATTTTAATAGGTCCATATTCTTATTTCAAGAACTTTTGTTTCAAAATTCAGGATAACTGTTGGTAACTGATTTTCCAGATTACCATTCTATGTTCTTTACTTGCATCTATCTGCCACTAGCATTTACTCTACTCACAATCATAGTCACCCTCAGATGTTACTCATATTCTGAAGGAGGCAGTAACAAACACACCAGATAGACTTAAAAACCTAGGGCATTTACTGCCCGCTGCTTTAAAATTCTGTTTGCAGTGCTTTCAGAAGGAAGCTCAAGAAAGACTTAAATTTATTCTCACTGTAGTTAATTATAGATATAGCTCCTTTAACATATGAATGTGCAAAAACCTACGAAGTCCCAATGATGAAGAAATTAAAATTATAAAGTTCGTTGTGCTGAAGCATAAGAATTCTCCTGTGTTTTACTGGCTGTCTACATTTGACTCTTCCCTAAACAGTACTATTGATATATAAACACTTTGTACACAACTACACATTAAGAAAGAAGTTGTAGAAAGTGGGTGCCTTTTAGAAGTAAACATTTACTATGCCATGGTACTGACCTACAGTGGTATTTCCTATGCTTAGTGCATACAGTGCAGTGACATATTTTTCCATTGTAACTGTTTCTCATTACTCTGTTTCATAAGGGAAGGGTAACAGCAAGAAAAGTCTCTTTCCATCTTTCAGTACTGATAACAAAGCAATCACAGTCCTTTATAGAAACAATAAAGCAGTATTGCTTTCTATCCTATTCTCTTTCCCCTTCCACCTATTGCTACACTGCCACAAGCCACACAAAGAAGTTAATGTTTTCTAAGTTAAACAACTGCGTGTCTGCTTATCTGGAAACTTCAACGTGGTGGTGCAACTTCCAGCTACCTGTGGGCGAGCACAGTGCCTGGCAACCCTGCAAAGCACGCGGGCTCCAGCTCTAAGTCCTGTTGCGTGCCTCAGAGTGAACATTCCCCATCCTGAATGGGCACTGCCAGTCCCCTTCTCCCACACTGCCTGTGTGCTCTGTGAACTGTGGTTCAAAACAGCCAATAAAACCAAGCTGCACAAGGAGGAGGGAGGGGGGAAAAGGCAGATATTTGGGCCAGGGCCAGGCCCACCTACTGGATAATCCTGGTTTACATCCGACAGCTGTTTATACTTACCTGATGTGCGGCAGGTGCGGGACAAAAGGCTCACAGAGCCCTACAGCACCTGCTGCCTCCACCCCTGCTCAGGCCACCAGGCAGCACCTGGCAGCAGCTCCCAGGGAGCGTGGCCCACCACCCTGCCCTTGGCTCCCTGGGGCGGCTGGGGAAGCAGCCTGTGACACCCAGCAGAAGGAGGTCGCTCTTCACAAGACATCATCTCGTGGAACTCCCAGCCCATCATGGCCCCCTCAGTACCTCCTCCAAAACACACTCACAGAATCACTCTGGCTGTGGGGAGGAAAAGCCAGCTGCTGGTGCTCAAACATTTCCCTTGGCTTGATCTTAAAATCCACAGAAGGTTTTTCGCTTTACTATGCCCAAATTGCACAGTGAGCACAATTTTTGGAACAAGTTCTCAAGGAAAAATAATAATAATTTAGGTGCAACAGACAGAGGACTGGAGATGTCACCACTTCTTGTTCCAAGCCAGCTGTTTAATCATCACTGTGTTGTGCTCATTTTGGTGCCCCTCTAATGCCCTGTCACATACAGTTCTTGCTACATAATGTATTACTGGCAATGGTATGTTACAGCCAACAGCTCTTTTAAACATTTTCCAGCCAGCCATAGTCAACAGCCTTTATTGAACAGAGCTGAAAGACTGTCTTCCTCTTTCACAGGTAAACCAGAAATGTGGAGGATGTGTCAAAACTGAGGTATTACTGACCAGGCCTCAACATTATGAAGGTGTAGGACTAAGGCAACATAGGAAGGAGAGGGGAGAAGAAAACAAAGCCAACAGCAAAACCCTAAAACAGACATGATGGCCACAGGTTCTACTTTTATACAGCTCCATGGGATGTTGTTTTTATGAATGTCATTTAATGAACTCAACTTATTTCACATACAGCTCTGAACAATTTTGTTCAAAAATTGCATGAAAGTTCCTGAGTTTATTTCTTGGGCAGGTAACTGAACAAAGCCCTCTACTTTTCTACCGGAGGATCACAGAGCAAGTATCTCCAGATTAAGAAAGAGGACCTAAGGTCCTTTGATCTAGTATCTCTCATTTCCATCACCAGAGGGAAAGAAGGGGGAAAAAAAAAAGAAACAAAGAAAAAAGCTGATGGGTTTAAAGCAAAAAAATCAGGCTTTACCCTTAACACTGTGAGTTCTACAAAAGAAGAGGGAGCAGTAACTGCTTATACTGGAGGTTGAACAGCACACATTGTCTGAAAAACATTTGTTCAAAGTGGGAAAGAGAGACGGTAAACCCAGCTCACACTGCAGTGCATTTGATCAAATTCCCAGATATATTAATTATAAAAATGCACCCATTTCAACTAGTCTGTGGCCCAAATGACACAAGTACATCATCCCAAAATTGATACATCCCGAGGGACAAAAAAAAAAAAAAAAAACAACAAAAGCTCTAGATGCTATTAAAAGAAAAAAGAGAAAAAATGTGTGGAAGCACAAGAACACTGTGGAAAAACTAAAAAGTAAATAAACCTCACTTAAGCACATGGAAAGGCTTTTACTGTTAGAAGAATCAAACCTCATATAATACCACTAAGAACTCAGGGAGAGATAGCTTTTACATCATGGTGTTAAACATATGAAACTTATCTTGTTCAAGGACATACTTTAGTCCAAACTGTGTAATCAGTAATAATACAAAATTAGCAAGCCAAATTTTTGAAGCATTTCATATAAGATTCAGCACTTAGGTACATTAGTGGCAGTATGGTCACAACAATTACATGAAC
The DNA here is from genome assembly GCF_017639235.1 of Corvus kubaryi. Lineage (NCBI taxonomy): Eukaryota > Metazoa > Chordata > Aves > Passeriformes > Corvidae > Corvus > Corvus kubaryi. The sequence goes on from NW_024582057.1 coordinate 1,433,070, forward strand.
AATTCTGAATGCCTAACTAACCAAAAGCAGCTGATAGGACCAGAATACATTTCTCACAGAGTACTTTAAATGACAAACCGAAATTTATCCATTATGGCAGTGAAAACAGGAAAAGATGCTCTAAGTGTCCAGCAATATTTCATATGGAAACTACGAAAATAAGAAATACAATACTTAGAATGAAATCCTAAAGTAATCTTGCAATTAAACCTGAATTATTGCAATCAGAAATCCAATTAGAAAAAGGAAGTTTCCAAAAATCAAATTATGTAAATTTGGTTTACATTTATGCATTTTACATAGTAGCAACACATATTATTTTCTTAACACTGTATCATAATACAATATAAAGAAACTCCTGTCACTTTATAATATCAAATTAACTGTAATTTATGCATTTCTAGTAGTAAATTGCCCAGGAGTGTGAGGAGGTATATCCTACCAGTTACCTCTTCTGACTGAACAGGTTAACATGCTTTGCAGCCTGCACTGCAGGTAAAGAGCTACGGCACCCCTTAGATTAAACCAATCGACAATGGAAAGATCCCTTCATAGAAAGACCTTCAAAAATCTGTCCCTGTCTGAGCAGAAGGTTGGGACCAGAGAATAACCAGAGGTGCCTTCAGCCTCAACCCTGCAGTGATCCTAGGAAATAAAATTCTCCCAGCTTCCACATACGAAAACATGACATCACCTCAGGTGTTATTAGAAGTCTGGCAAGATGCTATGAAGGTAGTGTCATGTTTATTTTCATCTATAAACTCTGCTAGGGAATTTTCTGAATACTTTAGGGAAAACAGATGGATTCACACTGATTTTAAGTATCTCATTTAGGTGTCATTTAAATAAGAAGATTATTTACCTATATAGTCAAAGGAGACTGGGCTTTAGTTCTTAATTCCTACACATCTTGGGTAGGTAACCTAAATGCATAGCATACTAAGAGAAGCCAGGAAGCAATACTCTTGGAACAAAGTATGTCATTTTAAAAAATGAAACCATGGTAAGTAACTTTGACTGTGTTTGAAATCCTGCTTTCTTGTGCCATTTTCTGTCAGTTTGACAAAAAGCTTGAAGTACTCTGCAAGATACAGACTTATGCACATCAAGCCAAAACAAGCTCAATTACACACTGAAGTCAAATAAATGAATCTCTAAGACTGAAATCCACAGCACTTCACAGATGAAGTCTACCAACACTATCTTTCCTTTACACATTCATTTAATGGCAAAAAAACTACTCGCATCTCTGTGTTGAGAATAAAAAAACCAGACCACTACTTAAAGTGGAAGAGCAATATTCAGAGAGCAGTAGAAACATTTAAGACTTGCAGGGATTTTGCAGGATTTAATTAAAAGCGCTTGCAAGACTTACTTATGGATAGCTCTTTTAAAAAGAATTCATGCCTTTGGCATGTAGTAATATATAAGACTTCAGCCACTCAATAGTTCCTTGTATTAGTGCCCAGTTTGTCTTACTGTGCATACATTATGGTTAATATTAAATGATTTCATCTTTAGTGTGTACATGGGGGGAGGGGAGAGCTACACACTGGGAGGAGCTTTTGTGCCATACTAGCACATATTTCTGCCTTCTACAGCCTTGTCTGCATCAGAAATCTGGAACCAGAAATTCCCCAGAAGTAATCCCAAGAATGACTGTGACGAGTAACACAGGTCAGGTATTCTTAAACAATGCGGTCATCATAGTATCTTCAAAGATTTCTTGATTTCTAAATTTCCTCTTAGTAATGTCTTAGTCAAGATTGACACAGGACTAAGACAGTCTAGCCAGGAAGCAGCCTAGATAATTACATATACCAAAACAATGGAAGAATAAGTTCGTACTTCTTTTTCCAGTGGGCATACCTAATAGCAACCTGGATGCATGGTGCTATTTAATGATGGCATGTTAGCATGCAATGTGTACCACATTCAGGAAACTATTAAGGATACTAATCACCACACAGACTAGTTTTAAAATTAACATATTAGGAGAAGCCCTCTAGTGTGTTCAGACAATGAGTCAGCTTCTAAAACCAGAACAGAACCAGCTAATACAAATGAAATGCTAATTTTTCCCCAGACAGTGAAGCAACACTCTCTGTGTATTCCAGTTCTTTTGTAGCATGTGAACATTTGAGTTTATTCTCTCAGACTACAGTGTGGACCCTTGAAGAGTTTTTGGCTATTTCTTTCCCATCTGAATCAGGACTGGGAAAAAAGAAGGTTCAAACCCTACATTTTCCACACATGCAATTAATTGTACATAAGATGTGCACTTCCACAGCTCTTCCACACATTGCTAATGCCACAAAAATAACTCCAATTATTCTTTAGATGTTCTCTCAGCACCAAAATAAGCAACGCAGACTTGTTCATCTATCTCCTCTTCACCCTCACTCACAAAACTCTATCAGCACTTTTGAGTGCTGAGGAGTAGCTCTCTCTATAATAAGAATATCTAGGACATCACCTTCCTCAACAGACCTACTTTCCTGTATGTACGGAACACAAACTGAAACGATTCCTCTCCCCTTACACTCTTAGATCATACTCCAAAAAGAAGACAACACTTTTTTCCTGCAATCAATGCATCATCAGAAAGAATCAACTGAACTTTAGTCCTGCATACCTAGGAACTATCTCACATTTAATGTGGCCCCACTCTACACACAGGTACTTAATACTGGTTTATATACTCTGGTACACTTGTGCAATACAGTCACATTCTGATTACAGTAAAGTTGGGAAAGTACCACACAATATATTTGCCCAGCATAGCTTACTGCTTACAACGTAGATCAAAAAGTACACAGCTTGACATTTAATTCCCTAAAAGGAATATGGTTGTGACAAGTAGAAAATGAAAGATTTTATTCTGAATCATCTAAGGACAGACCTAGTAAGATCAGAAATCACCACAAAAACATAATAAATTAAAATTCCATATTAGAAATATCTGTTAGAGAAAAGAAGTCAGCAGGTCCTCTACATGTACTCTTCAACTTAATACCTTTTGGCAGGATGAAGCTGTTCAAAGAAATATAACTGAAATAATAACCACTGCAATGGTATTAACAGACTTTTTTCAGGCTGCTTTAATCTTATAGTCTGTCCAAGAAATTAACAGAGCACATACATGTGACTTACTGGCAAAAAGAAAAAGGAAGGTAATTGAGCTAATTTTTTTTTTTTTTTATATCATTGCTGCCCTCTTCTGGTTTAAAATTTATCATTCTCCATACTTCATATACTAACTAATCCATCTCAACTAATTACATTACATTCATATGGAACACGTTCAGAATTAAATTAATTTAGTCTAACACACAAGCAATTCTGGCATGCTAAGAGTCCCACACACCTTTAAGTATTATAATTTGAGAGTTGTGAATTAAAACCTATTATTAAAATTGATTGCTAGTATAATTTTTAAAAATTAACTGTTACTCTAAAGTACAGGAGTCAGCTTTGACATCATGACAGGTGTCAACTTAAGGTTATCAGGAAAACAGAAAACCAGCAGAAGAATTTGAAAATGCTTATTCAAAAGAAGTGTAAGGAGAAGACATAATCAAATTTTGTATCTATTCAGGCACAGAGTTTTCACTTGTTCCATTACAGAAATATATCCAGCAAATGCAATTCAATATAAACACATTAATTCATAATTAGGAGAGTTTATTGTGTGTTTTATTGTGAACTAAGCACTTTTCATGTTGCCAAGATCCAGAAAACCAGGCAGACATAAATAACATCTACCCTTCTTTCTTGCCAAAATATCAAACATCTCAGTACAGAATTCCAGAATAAAAACAGTGAGTACAAGTTTAGGTGTTGCTCGAGGGCTCAAGAAACTCAGCACATTGTGTCTTCATGATGCATGTAGCATTGTCCATTCCCCTCCTTATTCCCATACATACCTTTCCTCCCACTAACTTGGCATCACAACTTCTCTCACCTTCTGCTGCTCCTCAGAGTAGGCCTAAAGAACAACATACCCTGACAGTTCATCGGGCTTTCATGTCCAAGAGAGCTTGTTTCTCATTTAACATCACCTTTGCAGTTCTTCTTTCTCTGCATTAGTGGATGGCAATGGTTTCAGTTCTTATTGTCAGACCATTTCATGAGCTTCTTCTGCACTACTCATAAAATTATTCTTCTGAAGACAGAAAAATTTAAATATATTGTCAAAAAATATAAATAAATTTAGTGTAAGTTTGTCAATAAAGCCACCAAGTACTTACAGCAATTGAGCCATTAGTCACACAGAGAAGTTGCACAGTAATGGATATTTTACTTGTGATGATCCTACAGAATCTAGGCAAGAATAAATCTCATTTCTCTTGCTGTATAGAAGTTAGGTTTCTTATGCTGAAAGTTTTCAATGTAACAGCTATTTTTGTCTTAAGAATACAAATAATATGAGTGACAGCCACTATAGTCCAAACTAGAAGTTTGCCAGAATCAACTATGTTTTGAAGCTATGCTTTGTTTCGGTTTGTTTGTTTGCTTGTTTTTGTTGGCTCTTTCATCAGCCGCTATAGAATTAAAGGATTCATCTTGATCTTTAAAAACATAGCATGTATACTTTGGAGGCTGGAGAAGGAGAAGAGAGATCCCTGGAGTTCAAGAGCTGCTGCTTCCATTTAACTTGGAAATGCCATTGCTACTGACAGTTGCCACCTCATATCACAAACCAAGGCCAACAGAAACAGTACCAGAGGCTTATGCCTGCAAGGACAAAATAAGCTCTTTTTCTCAAGAGAGAGATGTGTCTGTGTAGGCAAGAATGAGAGAGAGGATCAAGGTAGAAACTGCATTTAAAAGACTAACAATACATATACTAAAATCTTGCAAACTAAGGTCTTGTCTGAAAAAACAGGCTGCTATTTTTTCCCCCTCTCTGTCCAAAACTGAACTTCCCACAATTTAGGACAGAAACACTTTAGATATTTCTTGCCTAGTGGCAAGCACTTCACCAGAAAAGCTAAGATAAACCCAAAACCAAACACTCAAAACCCAAAACAACACAAATCAAAACCTTTTACATTTCAAATGCTGATTTAAAAAAAAATCTCACCCCCAACCCCAAATCAAAATACTTCTTGGTTTACATTTCCAGACAGAATGCATTAGGCCTTTCTCACTAGGTATGAACCAGGCTGAAAGAAGGAGGAAAAGATAACTGAACACCAAGTCCACATCAGGCACTGAAATTAAATTCTACAGGTAGCTTATGGGGACAGCTAAAATGCCAACATTGTTCTCAGTCTCTGAAGTTATGATCATCAACAGCATAACAATGCAGACAAGGTAAGTGGGTAAATGGACTCCAGAGTTTTTGCAAGCATACGTGGTAGATACCTGTACATTAAAGTATCACCAACTCCAATGGCCATTTAAAAAGACTAATTTATATAAACATGGTAGCTGTCTTGTGGTTGCTATTAGAGAAGGAGAAGATCAAAGGAATCATCTTGGACTCTATACCCTGAAGAGAGAAAAAATAATATATGTGGTAGCAGGACAAAAAAACCCTTGAACCTTCCTTGTTTCCCTTGAGTGTTACAAAATGTTCTACCTTGGTAAGATCAATGGGATAAACACAATACTCCACTACTCTAATCAAAAGAACTATTTTAAGTATACTAAGAGCAGCACATCCAAGAGTTGTACAGCCTCTCAGGTCACAGGCTGCAGAGGTAATTTGTCCACCAGGCCATGAGAGTTGATGCATTCCTCTGATAAAGGACTGCCACCGAATTAATTCTAAAAAATGGATCACTCATGCTTTCATTCTGCAGGGGTTCCCAGAAGCAATATAAAGGGCTTAATAATGTTCAGAGCTGACTGGATTTTGTCAAGTTGATAAATTTTAATGTCTTTGCCATCGATAAATACTTTTTTCATTCAAAGTTTACAGTGATTAAACTTTTATGTTCTCCGTATGTGCATCATAGATTATCATTCTGCTTCTATACATATCTATATTTTAAATTTCCATAGTTTCTCTCACTAATCAGTTTAAGATGTGATTTTTTATTTTTTTTTGTATTTACCTCGTAAATCAGCATTAGCTTCCACAAATCAGCATTAACTTCCAAAATCTGGGTTTGTTTGGTTACTTAAGCTAAATAGCTACCAGGAGCTACCTCAGACGTATAGAATTGTTTTTATACCTAGACAGATAATTTTTTTCTTTTTCTTTTTTTTTTTTAAATACTGTAACAGGTCAGGCTCTAGTTAAAAGCTGAATGCTTTAGCAAAAGCTGGGTGAAATTCATCCAAGGTATTACTCCACTAACTTCCCTGCAGTTACATCAAGCATGAGCCTGACCCTAGGACACACGATTAAAATTTTTTAAAAGTCAGATTCAGCAATGTTCTCTTTTTTTATTAGGGAACAAACAGTGCCAAATCATATAATGACCTATATTCAGCGAGGGAAAAGTGAGATTAATCAAAATGTCAAAGATGTATAAAAGATGCAGTAAAATAGAAAAGCTATATCAAGTACAAAACATTTCACAATAATACAATCTGACTATGGCCCTCAGTCCAGTAACTGCTTTGAAAACACTGCACACTCTCAGGCAAGTAAATGCACAAGCACAGATCAGGTATCAAGTGCAGATGAATGCATGGCATCTGAGATACATTAAACCTTCTCTACGTGAGACTGCAGCCAAACTGCACGTGTGGCCCATCTACCACACTTGGAACATTTGGTGTTCTCATGTGAACGGTGTCTTCAGAGGCACCAAGCTCCTTTTCCCATTTTAAATTTGAAAATATATATCCCCATTTCTCATAGTAATCACCACAAATAAATGACAGTTCTCAGTCTGCACAGTGATTCCAAGAAGCAAAAGACACTTGTAGTGTTTTCAGCTACTAACCATTTATTCCCATTACTTACTTAGGAGAAATGCAAGTAGTGTAAGGCTTACAGATTTCCACTCTGATGAATAGAAAATACAGATGCCTGTCCAGAGGAATTTTTAGGTTTTTTTCACTCATTAAAGACATATACATATCAGTATAGACAACCTATACATGCACAAAGCCTTCAAGGATTAGATACTGCATTTAGATACTACATTTACATTAAAATGTAACAAGAGTACATTTTCCTGCAAGCCATTTTGAGAGAAGGTTTAAGAAGAATGCAACATATGTCTCAGTGAGCTCCAGAAGGATGTATTAATACATTCTACTCACAAGAGTGGCTGTTTTGCATCACATCCACTCCAGTGTTTGGGGCTATACCCAACTACAAGGAGACATGATACTGAACAGACCAAGGGCTGCTCCAAGTCTGTGCAGTCCAGGCTTGGGGGGTAGAAGAATTAATGAGGAAATGAGAAAAAAGCAGATGGTGATACAGTATTTCTTCCTGCATATCTGCCACCTCAAGCAGTTTCTATACAGGCAAAGCCCCGGGGCCCCACCTGGTAGACATATAATTACCCTAAATGTGCACTTATGTTTCATTACACCTTAACCATCACTATGCACACTGATTACAAGTATCAATCCATTTCATTTTCATACACCTCTGCAGTTGTATAGCATTCAACTGTGAAAATTCGGCACTCTCGTCACTTCTAACACAAGGCCCATGCTGATAAACAGCAGTGGGCAAATTATTTGTCACTCTGTAGGGTGCCAGTAGGGTTTGATAAGGATGACATCACTCCCATTTTACCAATAACAATGACACTAACAAGAACATGTAATCAGCAAGCCTCAGTGCTTGGTCTAGCTGTGGCAGGTGCAACTTTTTTTATGCTGTAAATAAGCCAGCCAGCATTAGCTTCCAGCACAAGTACAAAACTATTTATTTTATCAGAATGTTAAGCAGAAGTTGGCTTCCATAAGGCACTGCAGCTGCTGTCGCTGCTTCTACAGATGCCTTCATTAATTTTATCAAGGACATACTGAAGTAAGTGCTTGATCAGCACAATGGCTATTTAGGAACAGCTGGAGAAATGAAACAATTAACTTAAGGAGACTATGCAAGCCCAATATGCAAATTAAAATAATTAAATATTTTTTAAAAATGCATTAAAATACATGTAATAACGGAGCACAAAGCTTTGTAAAGCAAGAGTTGCAGCGGGGATGGGGCTGTGAAAGAAAATAAAATCTTCACAGCTCTAACTTACATCTAAATAAAATTCCCGTAACCTTTAAAAGTATCCACGTCTTAACATTATAATACCTACTTAGGCACTTTAAAAATTAATTTACCGTGAAAGATATTGCAGTTTATAATAACCAAGCACAAAAAGGACTTTAATATCCTTAGAGAAGTTTCTTTTTCTTATTTGCTGTGAAGAGATATTTCACCAATAGACTAGAAATTTTTAAATATTCTTTGTTTTAAGATACCTTTACAGCTTGGAATACTTAAAGGATCAAGACTGTATTTAATATATTACATCTTATTTCTCCTTCTTCAGAAAAGAACTTCATACTGTGCTCTAACAAAGCATTACAAAACAATCAACTTGCTTACTTCTGCTTATTCAAACTTTCCTGGTACCTGGTTGATTAAACCTCAAAGAAAATTTCTATCCCTATGTTTGCAAAAATCTTCCCACCTCACAGTGGAAGCTGAGTAGCTGAAGTTTCACCTCCCTGCATCTTCAAAGCCATCCAGCTACCACTCCTCAGATTTTGGAAATAACAGCAACCGAGAAATTAATGCTAGCTTTATTACCTTCTCTGCCTCTGCTCAGGACAGTAAGGGTTTTCTGCAACACTACTACTCTGTCTCATTGCTGCAGCTTGGGAAAAATATGAGCAGATGCAGCTACTAGCATATTCACCAAGAAGGAAAAAAGCAGTTCTGGGGAATGGTAAAAATAATAGAGAGCATTCTTCACAGCAGAAAATCTGGTGCAGGGCGACAATAATTACTTTTACACAAGTGCTCTGGGTAGTTTCACTGAAGCCGGCTTAGCTGGATCTGCCCGTGGCAGATGTGACACACTATCCTAGATAATGTTTGCTGTCTTCAGTAGGGGGTATGGTGGGGGGAGCTGCAGCAGACATGCCCAAAGAAATCACTCCCATGACGTAAATTTTGTCCAGACATGCCATTTGAATCTCTCTCCTTTCTACCCCCAAGAATGATAAGAAGCTTCTTGTGTAGAAGAGAGAATAATCTACTCTATTTGCAGAAACTGGAAAGTACTGAAGGAGGAAGAAAAGATAAGTCTGCTACACCCTTCCAATGTTTGAATGCACTTGACATTTACATTCACATGTATTGTCAGTAATTATTGAAGTGGTCTGCAAGTACCTGTATTTCCAGTGAAATATGTGAAATATACCTTCATGGATTAACCACAAGGCCTTTAAAAACCCCAGAGTTTCTGAGCAAGAATGTCTTTATTACTGGTAATGAAACTGAACCTTGAATTCTTCATTAACCCTTCCTCTTTCATGTTCCCCAACCAGAGGCTCTATTTATTAAGCTTTGCTAGGATAAAATGTGCTCTAACAAAATTCTGTTCATGTCATCTGTGTTTAAATAACAATACTGAGCGCAGCTGAAGGAGAATCACATACTAATGTAACATTAGCATGTATGAATAATGCAACCCACACAAATTTTAGTTTAAATACATGAAGGTAAGCTTTACTACTTGAAGAGTATTACATACTACTTGCATTACACAGACCTCTGTTAAATGAGTGCTATGAGTATTTGCAGCTTTCTTTCAGCAAGACTCTGCAGGTTAAAAATTAAATTTTTTAAAAAGTGCTACTACTAATGTTCTACTCTCGTTCGAAAACTATGTCAGCTTACTGTTTATCCAAACCCAATGAAAAGGCCTACTCTATAACAAGTAGGATTCCTACTGTGCAGCCAAAAAGGAATTGGGGAAAAAAAAAAAAAAAAGGCAGCTGGAGAAACTGGATTTTCCTGCTCTGCAAAGTATTCAGAGAGATTAAAAATCATATGTCTTATCTATATACAAAAATTTTATTTTGATATACACATGTCTATCAAACCCTCCAAACAGCTTCATTTCCTTCCTTTCATAACCTATTGTTTTCCTTAAGTAATTTGGAAATTTTTGAGGTTTTACCACATACAGAAAGTAAACAGTCTGGATTCTGGTGAGCTAAGTGCAAAGCAAACCTTCCAAAAGTCTAATTAAGGGAGAACACTTGTTCTACCCCAGAGGAGGAAAATCCAAACCAAGTGCTGCTTCTTGCCCCTAGTGGGGCAGTATTACTTAGGTAGACAAGGACTGCTTACTCAAACCACCAAAGGTGACGAAGACGACTGAGATTTCACCTTTCAAATTTACCAAAAACGTCTCACAGATTTCTGAGGTCTGGTTTACATGGCACAACCATGGAATTTCACTTGGGATATTTACACATTAGCGTTCTAAAGTGACTCAGGTGTTGCACCCCATGCAGCAGCACAGCATTATAATTCTGTAGCAATAAAGTAGTTTAACTAGCAAGAGATCCATTTAGGAGATCAGGTAAAAGGCATGACTAACTACAGGTGACTGAAAGGAAGCTGGGCCATGAAAGCTACCATCATTTCAATATCTAACATTGTGTTAACTTTCAAGTCAATGCCCAGTGATGCACAATGCCTCCATATGAAGGAAACCGATCCAGAGTTTGCTGTCTCCTCTAATTGCTTCAAGAAACTCTGCTGTTATGCAGTGGTATATTTAAATGGTGTATTACCTCTGCTATTACATGGGAAGATAAAACCTGAAAAAACAGGCAAACTTTCAGGCTTGGGGAGGTCCCATTTTTCCCATCCTCACTGCATTGCTTACCACAATTTGATAAGAAGTAGATCTGGCAGATTTTGCTAAAACTTACTATCTGAGGAAACCATGAAGCCATTTTCATAACAATGAAGAGATGTTCAGGTTAAGAAATGAAATGCTTTCAAATTTCTTCCTCCTTTTCATTGTGACAACAGCAGACACTTAATCTAAGAAATGCTTCCAAAGCTCAAGACACCAAATATAAAACTGACACCATTTAGCCTGTTCTCCACACCTGTATTGACAGGTGAGTCAATATCCATTCCACAGTGAATCTCAGCACTAAAGGACAGGAGTTTATGCACACACAAGTCAGCGATCCATGTCACTGTAACACATGGGCCTGCTGCAGTGTTCCAGTACAAATACATTCGTTTCATGTACTCCACATTTGCTTACCCCTCAAACACAGGACCTGAACTTATTTCTAAGACAAGCTGGATTAGAAATCCTTCACTTTTTACTTCACTTTTGAAAAAGGAAAAATAAATTACAAGAGGAAAGAAAGCAATATCCCATACATAAAAAATGTGACTTGTACTAGAGCATCCTGCAAGTAATGACATGCTTTTCATGTCCTTTGCACTTGGGGCATCTCCAGCATACAAGGCATCAAGATTTTGTCACCAGCCTGACAGCTTCTGATAAACTATTTTCACAGCAAAATAAAAAAATAAAATGTCTCTGCTAAAAAGTTTCCAGTCAACTGCCATACATTAAACTCAGAACTAAAAATTGATATAAAAATACTTTCTAGACTACCTGAGAAAAAGTCTCTCTCTGTGTACAAAAGCACGTGAAGTTCATAGTTTACTATGAATATACAATTTTTCAAGTTCTGTTCAAGATCACTGCAACACTCGTGGACCGTCAGTATTACCATCCACTAATACAGAAAACCAAAAGAGTCATAAAAATAAGTAATGGATTTTGTTACCATCATAAACTCTCATCACAACTTTTATTACGAATCAAGACTAAAGAAATCGGTTCTGTGTGGAAATAATCGAATGTATAAAAGAATTTGATTTCTCACCTACTAAGCAAATAAGCACTTGTGTATTTCAATACAGCAAAAAGTCCAAGGTTCTGGAATATTTTACATTAAATCCTCTCTCCCCTTTTGATCTGCTAAGTCAGTTTTGCAAAAATTTTTTCAAAAAATATGCCTGTCCAGAATGCCTAGCAGCATGGCCATAAACACTTTCCATTTTGAGTACCTCTGATACTTGACAGCTCTACGAGCACTTGAACATCATTTATCATGTTTATTTTTAATAGCTCTCCCTGGGCACAGCTGCCTTGGATGCCAATCTTCTTTTCTTTTGCCTCCTGTAAATATTTGAAATAGCTATTCATTAACAGTTGCAGATTTATTTGGCACTGTTGTACTGCTTGTGGACTGGAAATAGCTTTTATTTTTCTCCCCCTATCTTTTGGCTGATCTGAAAAAAGCCTGCTGTTTAGGTTCAATCTGTCAGGATTTAAATTATGCTCCAGCTGAGAGCTAATCAAGGGTATCTGACCTGGTTTACAAATAAACTAGGAACAAGAGCATTATTTTTTCCTTTTTTTTCTTTAGGGCATTGGGCCCATACATGGAAAACAAACCATGAACAGGTCACAAATACAGTTATCCTAAATTAAAGCAGAAGCAACTTGTCCAGAAACAACTTGTTCTCACAGGTGCCTTCCTAGAGGTTCTGGAATATTCTCACTGACAGCTCTTACACCTAGCTTACATGCAATATTTGAATTTCAGATTTCAGTAGTTTTGCACAATGTACACAGCATTAAAAAGGCATGTATTTAAGCTATTGAGACACCCTGGTGTGCACATTAGGAGTCCCACATATCTGCACAAATCATAGCTTTTATTTTCATGGGGTGATAGCACAGAAAAAAAAATTGTGTCATTCACCATGATTGCTCCTAATCTGTTTCCACATACAACCAAACTGTGCATAAAAGCCATCTCCCTAATATATGAGCTTACCAAATTGTACAGAACTCTTAAGAAGTGCATTTTAAGATCTATTTTCTTTGGATTTAGACTAGAGAGGCCACAGAGCTCCCTAAAATGTACCAGTGCAAACTGCACCTAAACTGACACTTCTGCAGCACATAATAACAACATCCAATTTTTGAATGTTGGACACTTGCACATGTGAGAGGGTTTTAAGAAAAGAAAAACTGCAGCCATGTCTTGTCTAATGAAAAAAGCCCCTAATGCATCCATAAAATGTAACTCTCTTCTTTAAGAAGGCTGCTAAAGCTGCAGAATATATTTTGTTTAAAGGAAGTGTTGATGAACCAGTCTGACTTTGTATTAAATGCTAGGAATAATGCCAGGGAAGAGCACAAGTAATGTTTTCTTCTACCTTGTTATGTCATGAACAATCACAATCACTACAGCATTACGTCTAAAACTGGCATCAAAATATTTTAACATATACTGACTTTTGTCTTAACACAGTAGGAGGTACTCAAGGGAAGCTTAAAAAATAAGATGGGACAAGAGTTAACCATGAGAGAGGTCCATCTAATCTCTGGGACCAAGCCTGCAAATTTATTTTTTATGAGACACATTCAGTATTCTCTCAACATTCTCTCCCTATTGCAACTGGGCTCATCACCACCCAGAGTTTTACTCTCACTATGACTTCACTGACTACAGAAGATTAGACAACTTCTTTTTATAACTTACATTTCTTTACGCTTGAGATATGCTGTGAGCTGAGTTGCTTGATGTTGAAGTCTCCTGCTTCTGTAAATTGCACCTTTATAATTTAATCACATAACGCTTTTAAAGGTCTTTGGAAGAAAGTTTTCTCAGATCAAAACAGCTCTTAGTTTCCTATTAAATTAATCTCAAAAGTTGCAATCTTATATTAGTATTAGATATGGAGATGGCATGGCCTTGAGTCACAGTGGTATTGCACAACATGTCAAGAGGATCACCAGCACCACAAAACCCAACCTCCATATGGAACGTGAGCCCTCATTACAAAAGGTGATTGAGAGCAATACTAAAAGCATAAGGCACACTTTAGATAAAATATACTGCGGGAAATCAGTGCCTTGTTGAAATACAGCTTAAGACTGGCCACGAGTAAGACCATTAGTCAGCTTAGCCCAAAGTCTTCTCCCACAGGATGCTTAGTGGAGAGTATAAATACAGACAGCATAAATGATTTGCTGAATACTCAGAAAATTTCAACACTCAACATAAGATTTGTTATTACTTAAAGAAAATGGATTATTCTTCTGTGCTTCTGTCCTATTTCTTCCAAATGCTCAAACTTCCACTGTGTCCCATGCTAGGGGGTTCCTCACCTTTAACGCTACGCTATGAGATTAAGAATCCCACTGTAATTTGTTCTGAACCTGACCTTTGCTAGCTTCACTTAATGCTTTGGAACCTGGTATGGGTTGAGATACTCAGCACTGCTGTTCATTTTAAGAAGTAGTGAGGCAGTGCAAGCGGCCCCAACCACTCTCACCACTGAAGATCCCACTGACACCAAACTGTGACGGTCAGGCGCCAAGGTCACCGTTCAGAGAGGGCGAGAACCCACAATTCCCCAGTTCTATGATTTACATATTTCCCTATGATAGGGTCATATTTTCTCCTCCCAGTTTTATGTATAAGTGCATGTATATTCATTTCCCTTAGTTAATATGTATAAGTTCTAGAAAGTTCTGCAGTACTCAACACCCCATTGGTTCCTTCCCCAAGTCCCGCCTATGTGTTATTCCCATTGGTTCCCTTACTGTTAACCCCGCCTACTTGTCCTTATCCCATTGGCTGTAATCCCTTTCCCCACCTTCCCATTCCCACTATAAAATCCCTGGACCCTGTCAAAAATTAGGCTCTTCATCCCTGTCCCGTCACCTGAGTAAACTTCAGTATGGAATCCATACGGAGAGTCCCCTCTCTTCTTCTTCTTCACCTCTGCCTGCATGCCCTTACACCTGCCTCAGAGAAGACTGCTCCCTCGGGTGAGGAGCTCTTCCCCTCCTTTTGTGTGTGCCACCTTCCAGAGGGGTTGCAGCGTAGACCTTTGGGCTCCTTTGTGTTGCCACGCTGGGTTCAAACCCCCTCACGGTAGTTGGCACATCGGTCACCTTGCAGTAGAAGGGGTAGTGAGGCATGCATGACATGACTCATTTAGCCCATAAACAAAAACACAGGAGGTGGGCAAACTTTATGCTGAGCAATCCTAGTTCTGTCACAATTCCTATTCTCCAAAAAATTTCTCCTTCACATCCCCACAGCAAAGAATGAGAAGTTAGCGGAAGATGCCATCTTGACTAGTCTTGTGAGTAGGAGGTTTCAGTGGCACAGAACAGCTAAGACTGGTTCCTACACAAGGCCAAGGTAACCAGGAGGAGACTGCTTATCAGATGATAAAAGGAATCATTGCTGCATTCTGATAAATTATCTTTGGACACATTAAAGATGACCTAAACTTGGTAGTTGCCTAGTGCAACACAGTGCACCAGATTTGTTAAGATAATGATTTGGATTCTGGTCACCATGGCTGCTCGACAGTAAAAATTTCTCATGATATTTTCACAGCAGCTATGGAAAGCTTCAGGCAGCTGATTGCACCATAACATGAGAAGCTGACCATGAGAATACCCTTATAACGTTACAGAAGTATTCCTAATCCAGCTTTTACAAAACCAGCAGTAAATGCATGAGTAAAATATGCATTATCAAAGAAATGCAAGTTCCTATAGCTGAACAAATATTTACAAGGAGTGAAAAAATTCCAATACCTCCATGGTTAAGAAGCCACATAAAACCAAACTTTCATTTTCAAACAAAATTAAAGGTAAAAAATTCCCTCCCCTGAAAATCAGATTTATTAAAAAGACACACCATGCTTTAATTTCAATTCTTTTTAAATTCAAGACTAAATACACACAAAATCAACTTAATGTTCCTGGTAAAGAGTTAACTACTGGCTGTAGCATTACTGAACCTTATGTTTTACGCTCCATTTCAAATAATACAAACTTAGCAAAAATAAATTTATAAATAAAATTAACAAGCAAGTAATGCTATCCAGCTTTTTCTGCTGCTGTTCCACTAAATAAGCATGGAAAGAATATAACGTACACTAACTCTTGTGTAATATAAACAAATTTTCCAAAAAAAGAAAAAAAATAATTTCAAGCAAACATCAGATTGATGAGCTCTTCTGAAGAAACCACAAATGAGCCAAACATTCTGTTAAAAAGCATGAAGACTAGAGTGTGTTTCAACCCTCTCTTTTCCCCTTCCCCAGTTAAGCTGGAACAGGTATCTCCTGCCCTTGGAAGATGAGAGAAGACACTACAGTGTGTCCAGTATTACATGAAGTTTTGTAGGACCATTTCTCATCCCACAAGGCAGTTAAACTGGCCTAGGAAAGAGCAGCTCCGTGATGAGAGAGAGAAGCTTGGGCAGAATACTACATTTCCCAGACATCCCTCCACTCCCTTGCTCCAAAGGCCTAGTTCTGTTAGGACTCTGCAGAATTGTGGTACTTCTATAATGTCAGCATCTGGGAAGATTCAACTTCTATCAGTTACTAATATCACTCTGTGAGGTTTCTAAAAACACACGAGTTTTACCCCAGATCAGTCCCCCAGCCTGATTCATGCAAGGAACACTCTCCCAGCCAAAAAGCAGGTGGCCTGAGGAAAGGATGAAAAAAAAAAAAGGAGGGGGCAATGGGGAGGATGGATGGAGGAGGGAAGGGGAGGGAGAGATGGCCAAGAAATGCTCCTTTTACTTGCAGGGGTTGCTGAAAGTACAGCTGAAACCATAGCCTAAGGCTGAAGATCAAGTTGTAATTTTAAGTGTATACATCTCTGCTTTGGCTATTTTCTATTAAACTTTTATTTCGAACAAAAATAAAATGCACCTTTTTTCATAACAATGCAAAATTAAACAGGCTGGCTGTCATTCAAGGATTTAAACAGCACAAATGCAAATATTTGAGTAGGAAAATTAACAGGAATGAGAAAACTGAATTATACAGAGCAAATGTGACCAAAAATTGGGGGTTTCTTTCTGCTGAAGAAAAAATACAACCTTTGTTAGACAGACTTTTCTGGTTCTTTAAACTGCCAAAGCTAAGAGATTAGTGGAGTCTTATTGTCTGTAGGATTTTTAGTCAGGCATGCAAAATAAGCATTCGTGTATTCAATTTATAATCCTTATTTCCAACACTGTCAGCTACAACAACACATGCACAGCCAGAAAGACTTTATAAAAAAGGAGCGTTACCAGAGTAGGTTTGATGGAGACAAAATGGTTATCTGGTCATGCTATCACACATTTTGGCAACAGGGTCCATTTATCTGGCAAATTATCTTCTGGACAATGCCTATGTACCTCTAGTAACACTTAGAGAGAGAACAGCATCCAGAGAGCAGCAATTGTCTAGATTTTCAAAAAAACCGCATTTTATTTCATGTTACAGCATTAACAGGCTTTATGTTTTGGAACAGACAACCATGATATGAACATTTCAAAGCATCCAAGGAATCTATTTAAAGCTATTCAAGCTTATAATAATCCCCATAGAGGAGAAAATATTACTTTCAGAAAGACAAGCCAGCACATGGAGACTTTGACTCCTGATGAAAATCTTTATGGAAACATGATTTTTTGCAAATTCTAGGGCGGCAGCTCCTCATTAAATGAATGACCACTCCTTGTTACCGCAATATCTTCCTTCCAGTCTTCCCTAAACAACACTTTCCTCTGTTATCCCATACAAGACCTGAGACAACGCCATGGTAGCAAATAACAGTGACCAACCACTTATTATCCTGACTGCAGTCATGTATTATTCTGCTTTAATTGTTTACACTGCCACACTACAAGCTCTTCACGGCCACATTTTTTTTTTTAACAGATACACAATACTTACACAGTAAAACCCCAATTACACAAATGGCAAAGAGTGACAAGGGGTTTTCCTTGAAAGTGAACGGCCCAGTCGCAGTTCTGCATGTTATGCTGTATACTTGTAAAAGCCACTGGGACTCATGTCCTAATTGAGCCATGGGCATGATTTTTTGGCAAATTAACTCTTATGGCATGATTGTTCTACAAGGCTGTTTGATAGGACTAAAACCCCTATGAACAGCAGAAGAAGACATTAACACATGGAACAAAAGAGAAAGAGGTTTTCCTTCCTCATTTCTGATGCCCAGTATCACAGCAGACCTGGCAGCAAGGGAAGAAACTGTAATGCATAAAACCAAACTGAGGTATGCAACATGCCTACAAAATCTAACAGGCAAAATCAAGTGAGTCTCCACAAAACCCATTTGAACCAAGAACAAAATTTAATTTAAAAAAACCACAAGTGACCTGGGGCAAAGCATCTGACACACTAAGGCATGAAGGCCTCCATAGCTTATTAAGAAGTTTTTTTGGTTTCTAAGCCTGTCAGGATTAACATGTTTTCCCAAATGCAGTTCTTGCAAATGATTTGATGATCTTAACAAGAAGTATCAATTAAAGTTTGACAGAGTTATAAGGAAATGGAAGCAAGATTATATTACTGAAAGTTCTTGGCAACTACAAAATTAGAAGATGCCATGTTCTACACCCTTAATGAAAATATTAACAACGTATTAAGCTAAATCTGAGCCTTCTGCTGATTCTTAGTGTTTCTGTGAAAAACAGTGGCATGTTGTGAATCCCAGAATCCTTTGTGGCCAGAGGGCACAGAGATGATCAGTATGTTTAATATTTTGATGACAACATCAAACATACTGCGAGTGCACTGCAGAGTGATCAGCCTTTGGCAACAGATCTTGAAAACACCAAATTTATTCTGCATGAGTCTATCACCCAGCATGTGCAATAGGTTTGAAGCATTCTGACAGCAGTGGAGCGACTGCACACACAACACGCTACAAATGCACAAGAATGGCTACACGGCTTTTGGCTCAAAGTCAGCTCACATCTGGCCGTCTCAGAAGGAGACTTCAATGCTAACTGCAAAAGACCAAGTAAAAATATGCAAAACAAAGGCAAAACATGCAGAGAAAATGGTATTTTTAAATGCAACAATTTTTAATAAAATAAAAGATTAGCATAAAGCCCACACAGATATATTTTCACACTACTTAAATGTCATAATAAAATGAACGGAGGAGTTTATTTAAAGCATGTTAATAAGGGTGTTGTCCAAATGCCCCTTCAACACTGACCAGCTCGGGGCATTGATCACCCCTGTAGGAAGGCTGTTACAGGGTTTGAGTGCCCTCTCGGTAAAGAAGTCTTTCCTCATGTGAAGTCTCCAAGCCTTCCCTGAGGGATGCAGCCATTCCCATGTGTCCTGACATTGGATGCCATAGAAAAGGGATCAGCACCCCCGTCTCCCCCCCTCCCTCTCAAAAAGCTGGAGAGAGCAATGAGGAAAAAGGCTAGACACCAATAATTTAATGCCATTGCCACTATATTTTTGAAGTAAAATTTAATATAATGCAAAGGAACCTTTTATGCAACAGGACATGCAGAAGACAAATAACAGTAACAGAGCGGTCAACTTGACTGTATAAAAAAGTGTACCAAGAAGACAACAGGGAATTTCCTTCAGAGACAAGAAGAAAGTTCACTAAACTAATCTGGCCACTTAAAAGAAGCTTGAAAATATCTCCAGTGTTGCAATTTACTACTGAAAAGACATTTTTATCCTTTAAAAATATCTCTTTGCTATATGACACTGGTTATGTGTGCTTATATATGTTACACAGTAGTTCTCACATACTTGGAGATGCTGCTTCTACTCACTACTGGTGGATAATAACTTTTTATTTTTAAAAAAATAAAAAAAAATTCATGCAGACAATGAAAACTAATTCATTATGTTATCCCATCTAACTACAAAATGACAGGCTGGTACCAAAATATTTATTTTGGCCTAAGTATTCTGTGCATTAGCAAAGTCAGCAGGAAAAAAACTTGAAACATTCATAAGACACAAAAGATGATACAGAAAGAATTTTAATAAACTTAAGAACAACAATGAAAAAAACCCTAGCTCTATAGCCATCCCCAAAAAACACAGCAAAACAAAGAGAGGTTATTTATCAAAGTGTCTCAAATACAGCAACCCAAGCTCCCTGGAACACAATTTTAAATTATACTTCAGGAACAATATTAGAATAAAGTGTGTGTTCCCTAAAAGTCAGTAAAAAGGCTGACTGACAGAAAAGATTTGTCTTAGGAAAACAATCACCATTCTCCTTCCTCTCTCTAGGTCAGATTTGCAGATGCAAGTGCTCTCTCTCTCTGGTGTTAGTTTCAACTCTGGAAGGACCCTGAGTACACAGCCCAGGTTCCATCTGGATAACTGGGCACCCATTCCCTGTCAGTTTGTTCAGAGACCAAACCCACTACCGAGAGCGTGATCTAAGCATCCCGCTTTGGTACTGCTTCTGCTAATCAATGGGAAACTAAAACATTGATCATTCTTCTTATTTGTCCTTTCGTGCTGTCCTCTCAGCTGCCCTGAAATCATACGCAGAATGTACTGGTAGTTGTACAGGGGCAAAACAGCTACTAGGAATAGAGCAGAATGTCCTGACAGTACCTCATCAGAACCGCTAAAACCAAAGATCCTCAGCAGAGCTCACAGTCATCTGAAAAGCTCTGGAAACCAATCACATTATATAAGAACAATCCTTATCATCATCACCCATAAACACCTGTTTATGGCAAACTTGTATAGAGAAAAATATTTAACATTAATCTCTTTCAAACTCTCAACACTCCAAAGTCTACCAGATTAGGGATAATTGCTAAAGACAACTAATGTAACCCAAGACTCAGAATCTTAAGTTTTGGTACTCCTCTGCTTTATAATGTTACATGTTGTCCAAGATTTCCTAACAGAAGTGCTATTCAGAATTCAACACCATGCATGCCAGTGAACCATCATGCAAAAAATGGAATAAAAATAGGTGATATTTTGCCACTACAATTATCCATCCAGAAGCAATTGTTCCACATAGTTTGAGGAACACTGTTTCCTGACAAGATGTGACTTTCATTTGAGCACCCTGATTGCTACCATAAAATAAGCTAATATAGTAGTTAATTATACAGTGTATATTTTAATAGCAGCATATTCCCTGCCATCTGCAACAGGCATGCAATGCTAAAGAAGTATAGTTTTGTAGTGGTACATGCAGAAGATCTTCGTTCTACACTAGAATGCAGTAACAGCTAATTCCATAAAAATATTTATATTTTTACTTAGTTTGACGAATGAGCAAAAATTGCTTGCAATATAAAGTATTATTTTTGCCCAGAAAGTCTCTCACAATATGTAGGATTTTTATGATAATGAATATCCCACTTAAGGAAAAAATCAATTTCAAGTCCTTCATTTTAGCCAAATCCATCCCAGGACACAACTCCACGCGGCATTCAAAGCTCAGGCTTGTTTAACTTTTGTGTCTCCTTGGAACACTCTTCACTGATAGCAGCTCCCCCAGCCCACTTCATATACTAAGCAAAACCACATTGTTATACAAAAGTTGCTTTGGGCAGGAAAGAAAGAGCCCTCTCATAACTGTAAATGCAATCCCCTAAAATACAGCACTGAACATGACACAGCACATTTTGAAAAAAACTTACTAATAAATTGATGACACAAAGCACTGTACAATCAGCTGTAGAAAAACTCTGCATAAGCAACCTTACAGTAGACATTTGTTCTCCACTCACAGACCACTTTACTGTATTTCACAATACTTACAATACTTTTATTTTACTAGCTTTCTTACAGAAGTCTGCTGTATATTCTGATTTTACACAGCTGCGCATGTAAAAAAATTAAACTACTTACTAACAGTTGAAGTTTACAAAAAAAAACATTAAAGTTAAAAAATGAAAAAACTCAACAAACTGCTTTCAACTTGAGATAGATTATTTTGTTAATGAAATTTTGTGAAATATTAACGTTCATGTGACTTGTAACTTCAGAACTATTATGGAGGTCAGAGAGGAAACATAAACCCATGTGCAGTATGCAAAACCCCCTCAATTTCAGTACACCTTAACACTTAGTCCAATGCATTATGGAAGTATGCAGCATGCACTAGAAATCTACAACAGTTTTTGTGCACATTACATTGAATTCAAGATACTGAAATAATACACAAAACCAACTTATTTCAGAGGTTGGAAAAGTACAAGAAATAGGCTGATATTTGTTCAGTCATGGTGATTTCAGCCATCACCTTTTAATCAGTTTTCAAAGTGAAAAAACTTCTCATGGCACATCTGTACCTCTCGTGTTTTTAACTAGAGCTTCAGCAATACATCTTCTGTGAAAACAGAAGTGATTGTTGAAGAGATTGTGGCTCAGTAACTCAGCAAGAAATTGAATAATGGCTTTGAATTGCTGAAATCTTTCACTGGATTGATGAAGTTTCTGCAGCCCACAGCTGCAGCAAGCTGGCAGTAATAAATTCTCCATGCACTGCAAACTAAGTATCTGACTATTTCATCCATTTCTAAGTATGTGAAAGCTGGAGGCAAAGCCATTTTACAACTGAATAAATACTTGCTTCTTTCGTTATGCCCTCTAACAGAGGTAGTAGTGTAAGGCCAAACAAGAATAGAACTCCCTGGAGATGCCTGCTGTGAGAAACGTCATAGCATTTCTTCAAGAAATTTCAAAACAATAGCTTAAGGGTAACTTTTTCCATTAGAAATCAAATTATTTTGAAAGAGCCAATATTTATAATAAAGGCCACAGTACAACAGATGAATTGAATTACTGATTTTTCAATCCAAATGTACTATACTTAAGTTCAAAATACTTTCCAAAATTTCACATTCTTTGTCTGCAAAGACAAACAAAACTCAAGTTTTATTTCTTGTTATGCCAAGTAAATACATCTTTATGCTAATATAACACGGAATTGATGATATATAAGTACAATTATAACAGGACAGACAAGTCTGGATTTTTTTTTCTTTCCACACATCCCATAAATCTAAATAAAATTTAGACAGTTAACTTAAGCAAGGTCCTAATCCTGACTTATTACCCATCTTATCTTTGTCATAGTTCCTTGAAGTATAGTCCAAAGTTTCTTTAGAACAGCTATGTAGTGCTGAGTAACACTTCTTATGCCACTTAAAAATGGCAGCTTCTCTCCTGCTCATTAACTACTTGCCAATTTCAAAATCATCTGTCTTACATTACTGAAAACTTCTAACTTTCTGAAATATGCTTCCTGAACTGCTTCTCCACCAAAACAACAAATGTATTTATGCATCCTCTATTTCAGTTGCTGATCATTTCATAATATATATACAGGTTTTAGAAACTTATCCTACTAAACCAAGAAATCCCGCACTACAGGATTCCTGTCAGACAATCCTAACAGACAATCTAATTCACAGCAACGAGAGCATGAATTCTACAAACCTAAGTAATAGGAAAAATTTAGTGGCAATCACAGATGAGCTTCACAGAAGAAAAGAGAGGTGCTTGGCTTTTAAAAAAGTGAAAGAAGAGGGCATTTGTAACCTTAAGCGAGAACTTTCTGTGTGCATAATGAGAACTTAGAATTTGTGAGCATGGGCTTTGATTAGGAAAAGGACTCTTCCTTGCGTACTACTGATAGGAATAGACAAAAGTTCATCACTGGCCTAAATAAGGTTCATTATGGACCCCTAAATAAGGATAGATTTAAAAACACTTTTAATCATTGGAGACTTCTTGCAACTCTCGGAGCCATAGGTGAAGCCCAATGGATGTGTTGTCTGTACATCTACAGAGGATGTGACATCAAATGTTGCATTTATTGCTTTACTTTTGATTCAGAGTGTTTCACACAAAGATGGAAGGAGCTGCTGCACCAGAATTACCCAACTATTTTTAATGTATATTTTAATCCTTCAAAATGGCACACAAACAGAACAAATACCACCTGTGCCTTCACAATGAATACTGGCATAATTTGGAAATCTGTATTTTTGAAACACAGGTGAAATTTAGATATATAGAACAAATACTAAGATACAATAAAGCTGTCGTAACTACCAGATATAAAGAGTTTTAGGCAGATACTGGCACAGAGAGTGTACTGCAGGAAAAACTTAATATTTGATGGAATCCATGTGATTTTACAAATATCCTATTGAACGTAAAACTGATAAGCTTTGTTTGGCTCTCAGAAATATCCCAGAACTTCTCCAGTAAATTCATTACCAGCAAAAGCAATGTATCCCTAAACAGGATTTTAAGAATCCTTGCGAAGCTCATGAAATTTACTTCATAGTAATGAAGTAGAATGAAAAAATGTTTCTGTTACTCTAAGAAACTAGAGATAGAGTAAAATGACTGAATTTTCCCATTTCCACATCATCTCAAAAAAATGTATGCATAGAACTTCATTTGAACAATCCTAAAATCAAAATAAAATACTCCATTTTGCAAATAGTGGTGCACACCGTAACAAAAGCATAGCTTTCTACCATAAAGGCACCACGAGACACAGCTATGACTATTAATAACATGAGAGCTACATTGCATCCCAATCATTATGTGTGAAGGTAAGCCCAGATACACTTCAGGGGCTCACTTTTATCGTAGGGATGAAACTCCTTACCTTGAAAAGACTGTTTGGCTCTGTCCACCAGTTCTTCAATTGGATAACTTGCTAGATCTCCTCTGGCATGCTTAGTTTTACAGTAGGTACATGCATTGAGACACCTGTTCAGAAAATGAAAATGCTCAGTAACTAGCCAGGACAGTCTTTATATGCACAGTTACATTTATTAAGTATGCCTGGAAAGATGAGTTTTTATATCTATGACCAGAAAATAGTAGTATTCTGTTTTTAAATCAATGGAATAGTTTGAAAAACATTTTGCTGCCCTAACTTGTTAGAGTATCTTTTGCATCTATATGAAAGGTTGAAAAACAATCAGCGGGAACCACATACAAAACCCAACAGTGGGAATTTAAATACTTTTTAGAAAGGTATAGTAGGGTTAATCACTGTTCATTACTAAAGATGAATCTCCAGGTTTCTGATCCCTCTATTACATAAAAAATCCAATCTGAACAAGAAAATACAGGAAAAAAGTCCTGAGAGGCTGAAAGTAGATTTTTAAAAGTGTGTATACATGAAAAGACATTTCAGTTAATTTTTCCAACTTTCCTTTGGCTTGAATAAATAGAACAAATAACATAATGAAGACAGAATCACCAACCAGAAAGACAGTTTGGCACAAAAGATTGGGGAACTAATGAAAACTCCTACAAGAAAATGAAGGAATAATGTGATTGCTTTTAATTTATCTGCCAGTATACTAAAGGCAGACTAATTGAGAGTACAAGGAAGGAGAGACAAAACAAACAAAAACTACCTCTCATTGTAAGCGTGCTGTGCTTTTTTTCCTTTCTCCCCTTCTTTAAGCTCCAGCTTTTTATAGGATAAAGCATTTAAACATAAGCTCTAAAAATCCCACAGACCCCAAAAAATCATTATAAATATTTCTATTGTTCATGCTAGCTAGAATACCATAAATTCTGTCCATTTTCACAACAAAAAGGCCACAACTTCAAAAAAGTCACAGAATTTTTAAGGCTGGAAAAGACATCCAAGATCGTCAAGTCCAACGTTTGACCAATCACCACTGCATCAAATAAACCACAGCGCTAAGTGCCCTGTTCAGTCATTTCTTGAACACTTCCAAGAACTGTGACTTTACCACTTCCCAGGACAGCCTGTTTCAATGCCTGGTTGCCTTTTCAGTGAAGAAGATTTTCCTGATGTCCAACTTAAACCTCCCCTGGCACAGCTTGAGGCCATTTCCTCTTTACCTGTCACTGGTTGCCTGGCAGAAGAGACTCCCACCTTGCCACCACCCTCCTTTCAGGCAGTGGTACAGCATGATAAGGTCCCCCCTGAGCCTCCTTTACTCCAGGCTAAACCCCCCCAGCTCCCTCAGCTGCTTCTCATCAGACTTGTGCTCCAGACCCTTCCCCAGTTCCATTGCCCTTCTCTGGATATGCTCCAGAACCTCAATATCCTTCTTGAAGTGAGAGGCCCACAGCTGAACACAGGATTCAAGGTGAATCCCCACCAGTGCTGAATACAGGGGGACAATCACTGCCCTTACCCTGCTGCCACACTATTGCTGATCCAGGCCAGGATGCCATCCAGGCCAGCGTGTGCCACCTGGACACACGCTGGCTCTTGTTCAGCCACTGTCAACCAGCATCCCCAGGTGCTTTTCCACCAGTGTTCTGTCCACTCTTCCCCCAGCCTGTAGCGCTGCCAGGGGTTGTTGTGATCCGAGTGCAGGACCCAGCATTTGGCCTTTTTGAAATTCATACTGTTGGCCTTGACCCATCAATCCAGCCTGTTCAGCTCCCTCTGCAGACCCTTCCTACCCTCCAGCAGATCTACACCCCAGTCCAACTTAGTGTCATCTGCAGACTTTCTGAGGATGCACTTGATCCCCATCCAGACCATCAATAAAAGTATTAAACAGGACATGAAAACATTTGGGTGCCAGAAAAGGCGAGCATTGCAACTACAGCATAGCTGGAACTAATGCCACAGAACTTTCAAAACAATGCTGAAAAGCAAAGATAGCACTGGGTGGGTTCCGATGAAGTCACCAGCTACAAGCCTGTGTTTACTACTTGGATATATCTTGTTTTCTATTACTGTGTCTGGCATTTCCATGACTAGGTGATTACTGCTTTGCAAACTCTAAAGGTTTTCCTTCACAGACTCCCCTCCCATGTTAGTTCTGCTTCATGTGCATAAGCGGGAGTTCAGGAGGGGCAGAACACAGCCCAGAACATTTGCTCAGGTGCCCTCCTGCCACTGCACATCCCCTCAGCCCTGAGACTTCTCCATTCAACAGAATCTTAATTTCTAGATAGTTGGTGACTCTCTCTGCTAGACTGGATATGCATCTTATTTGCTGTGCCTGTCAGACTGATGCCTTAGGTTTTAACTTTTGTATTTTTCAAATTCTGTACTGCCTAGTGTGTAACGCTGAAGTTTCTTGTAGCCTGTTGACTACTGCTCTCTCATGCTAGGTAGACATAACAAAGCCTCTCCAGGCCTGCTCTCCAAGGACACCCAGATTGTCCTAGGCCCAAAATGTGTAAACTAATATCTTAATAAGGGGGGTAAACTTGGTGAAATTACATCATTAACTGAAGTTTTAATTGGAGAATTAACTCTGATATGCAAATGAACCAAACTTATGGAAGTGTGAAGAACTCATGACTCGGGGTCCACTGTCCTTTTAACTCCCCAGGGTGTACCTTGAAGGCCCTTCAAATAAATACCTACCCTTACTCTTGTCTAGTCTCTGTTTTTAGGTGGCCACCCCAGGCATCAAGACCAAAACATCAGATCTTAGCATACACCTCAGATCAGAAAACTAAAATATATTGCTTAACAGCAGCAATCAGACTGTTCTATTAACTAAAACTGTATACGAAAAAGGCTGCCAGTAAAATATCCAATTGGCTGTTAAAAACAGAAAAAATCCCTAAACCTGAATCTTTACACCCTGTACCAAATAAGTGATTCATTGCCACCCAGACACAACTTATTCATCAGATGTATCTCACCTTTCTTCTAAAAATCAAAAGCCTTTCGTTGCACAGGATCTGAAGCACGTGTAAAAGGTAGCACTTGAAATCAAGAAAGTGTAAGCAGATAATTGGTTTATACTTTGTGTAGCCTATGTAGCAAATTAAAATGTTTTTCTTCTAGGTCACTGTCATCTAAAGTTTGCCATGAATGACCTTCTCTCAAAGCCCATGGGTACATCTTTTTTTCCGTGCTGCCCTTACGCAAAGTATGTCTCCCTCCTTTTTATTCTTTTCTTGATTTTCTTTTTTGTTAGTTTGTTTTTAAAGCACAACTCTCCATTCAACCCAACACTTCATTT
Source organism: Corvus kubaryi (assembly GCF_017639235.1). Taxonomy (NCBI): domain Eukaryota; kingdom Metazoa; phylum Chordata; class Aves; order Passeriformes; family Corvidae; genus Corvus; species Corvus kubaryi. The sequence goes on from NW_024582057.1 coordinate 1,460,859, forward strand.
CTAAGCAGGCTCCCATCCAGACATCCAGCTGTCACACTCCTCTCCCTCCACATCATTCATTCAGCTAAACCAGCCTTTTTCCACACAGCTAAACAACAAAAAAAAAGCATTACGGATCAGTCAAGGAAACATAAAATCAGTTTCAGAGTGAATATGTCTGCCCTTTTGGAACCAAAACACAAAAGCTGTGATATTATGTACTAACCTTTGTCCTATACTAACCTTTGTTTTCTCCAAGAAAATAGAATTCCCAACTATTTTGTCAAACTTCTCAGGTCATCAAGAAGAGATTTTACTGCAACAATCCTACGCCTTGAACACTGGGCTCCTTTAAGACTGGCTCTTTCACCCGCAGAAGAGAATTCTGTCAGCCACCAGTAACAAAGGGACACATCAAAATTTTTCTCTTGGGATAAAGTAAATTTATTGAACTCAAATATAAGCTTGGATTTTGGGGAAAAAAAACCGCAAGAAAACCCACCAAGAGCTTTTATAATTTCCTTAAATTTGCAAATTCTGGCTTACTACAAGTTTGGTGTAAGACTTTCAACAAGAACTTTATCACAGATTTTTTGTTGCCTTGAACTGTAACCTTGAATGAAAACAATGCTTTTTGTAGACCTTCAGGTGTGTCAATTCATCCTAAGATTGATAAAAACTGCAATACTAGTACGTTACTTAAAACAAACTTCTAAACTTCCTCCTGTGTAATAGATCTAAATAGATCCAAAATCTAAACTGGTATTGATGTACAGTAAAAAGGATTATTTATACTATCTACATAGAATTTTTCTGTTCCCTTATCATGTATAGTACATCTATAAAATACACCATGTTACCTCTTTCTCTCTTCTCCTTATAATTAATGCATAAATCATATACATCCTGTACTATGTATTTTGCTCTGTATTTGGGTTGAAGTATTAGAAAAGCTTTACAGCAAGAATAGTAAACACTAAAAGTGGCAAGTACTATGAAACAGTGCCAAATACTGAAATTATTAATCTCCAAACCTTGAGCATAATTTTCACATCTTCAATCAAAGCTCCTGCCCTACAAGACTGCGCTACCTGAAAAAATGCAGTAACAGCAGCTCTTCTATGGTACTTCAGTAAACTCTGTCACAAAGAGAGCATGGAAATGCAGAGAAAGAAGCACCAATAAAAAAGGGGAAGATATTTTCCAGATATTCACAGTATTATTATAATATTTTTCAATACTTTCACAATATTATATTATTTTCCAAATATTCACAGTATTATGTGGTATTGTTTTCAAGACATTTATTACTATGGTCTTTAAGTACAACTTCAGGGGATTTGTTGATTTATTTTGGGGTAGGAGCTGAAAGTTGGAACTTGGAGGCAGACTTTTTCCAAGTTTTGCTGTGGTAATTAACTTATTCCTACTATAAAAAAGAAGTATTGGGCATGTCTAAATAATTTAGTTTTTCCCTTTTTCAGTACTTAAAGAGATTATATAACAAAACCAGAAGGATAGACTTAGATGTAACATAAAAAAGCATCAATTTTGGAAAGGAAACCAGAAGACACAAAACTTCTATATCCTATTTGTACCATATTTGTTAATACCAACACGGAAAGGAAATAATCTTCTGGGCTACAGCTGACCAACGAAAGGATGCAGATTTAAACTACTTGTAAAAATGCTGAACTAACCACTTTTCACAGATAAAAGAATTAACAGTTCTTGAAAATAGAAATTTAAACCTAACCATAAGTATAATCAAGGATCTGTAGTGGTTTCTTCCCTAGTACGCCAGCCTCCACTCCCAAGTTTCCAGCATAACAAATTACTCATATGTCCATGCTGCCACATACTCAGACCACAGACAATCAAGTGGAAAAAGACTTTTGGAAACTCTCAGAATCTGAGCACTGCCTCTTACTAAGTGGCCTCCACCACCAAGTGGACCACCTAAACCAACATCTCCTTAAAATCCAGCCTTTACTGCAGCTGTAGCTCCAATACATAGGACTGAACAGCCAACAGGCCAGTAGTTGCGAAGGAGTATTTGCTTTGCGCTAAACTGGGAGCCTTCTTCAAGCATTTATAGCTGGTTTGTCAATGTTAGTTTGCATTAATATAGGTCAAAGCTTTTTTTGCTCAAAGAAATCACAGACTTTTGTAGAAAACAATAATTAATGATCATTGTGTTTGTAATTGCCAATATGTTTTGGATAAATTTTACAGTGATTCCAGAACAAAAACCACTGAGTCCTGGTTTTCCAACATACTAAATTGATTAAGGTACTTTGAATTATTAACCTTTTGCTTTGAATTATTAACCTTTAATCAACTGTGTGCCCAATACACAGAAATATTCACAGCAAAATAAAATATTATACAAAGATAAATTACTACCATGTGGCTAATTAAAAAATTTTTCAAACATACTACCAAACTGAGTATCATCAACATTTTGGTAAAGTGCCTAAAATTTTCTTGTAGACATAGGTAACAGTGGTCTTCACAATGTTTAGCTAGTATGTGCTCATGTGTGCATTATATTAACCAGACTCTTCCTTTTCAAACCAGTAATACTCCTCATAAAACACATACTTAACATGAAAGGCTACCCCTTACAGACGGAACTAATTATGAGTAAGAATGCTTATGACACAGCAGACAAATAAAGACTTTCCTTCAGAGGGACTAATCAGTGGACTTCATCAGCAGATGAGCATGAGAACAGACATGAGGAACAAAATCCTGGTTCCTCTTAATGGGACTTATGCCACTAGGTTTAGTGAAGACAAGATTCCACCCTCAGATATGAAAAGTATAAAATACCTTTCATTGAAGGATCAGAAAACAGCTCAATTACAGACTGTGATGAGCCATTAGTGCGCGTGTCACTCAAATTGAATGTGACTGATCAAGACCATACATCTGTGAGCAAGATGGGAGAGCTGAAGGCTGCAACAGTGTCATGTGATAGAAGATCTCCGCTGCTCTGCAGGTGGTTAGTCTTGGGGAAGTGTTCCCTGAATAATCTGGAATAATCCAGTAAGCTCCTGTTTGCTCCCAAGGTGGTCTACCAAATTGGAAATTTGCATAAAATCATTAATCACAATTCAGCCTAAATACTAATATTTGGCCTTATGAGATCTGACTAGCTATACATATTCAAGATTTTATGAAGTTTGCCCTATTAAAAAAAATTAATAAATAAATTTCTGCCAGTATTTCAGTGCCCCGGACACCAGTGGAACATTACATCAGTACAAACATGGAAAGATTGCTCATCACTATCTCCCACACCATCTCTCTGCATCTACCATCAAACTTCCTCAGGTGGCCTCAGTAGCTCCAGGCCAAGAATATTTTGTATTAAATTAAAACTGTGGTTTTCCTGAAAGGGAAACATAATTTGCTTGCTTCAAAATACAGCTTAGAGAAGAGAGTTATGCTTTTATAAGATACTTTCAGAGTTTCTATCAAATGTAATTTTGAGAAAAATGCTTTGTAGTGTGAATAAAGAGAAAACTCCCTTTGTAAGCTTGACTGAGCAAAAGAAATACCCAAAATACATACTCCCAGCAGGTGAAAAGGAGATGGATACTGGTCATAAGCTACTAAACAGAAGCTGGTAGAATTCTACAAACATTTTTCTGCTTAGAATACTAAGTTTTGAAAACCTAACAACACCACCTATACTGTACTTACAGTTAAATATCATACTATATTTATAGAATTAAATGCCAGTAATACTTCTTAGCATTCTACTCTATGAAGTCTACTTTGTACTTTGTCCAAAATATCTAAATTCCATCAAGCATTACCGTAATGGATTGGGGGGGGGGGGGGGGGGAAAAAAGTAGTTCACAGGAAAATTTAAGAACAAAAAAGGGCATGCCTAATAGGCCTGACTTGTTTTCAGGGAACTGTTCTTTTGCTTGAAGTTTGCACATTTTACAATAAAGCTTTTCAACCCACAATGACAGGGAATATAATTTCCTGACAAATATTTGGGGCATGGGAGGTTGTTTTCACTTTAAAAATATTTGGGATTTAAAATACTTTTGAAACTGTGGCAAGCTATTTCTCTTAAAGGCTAGTTAGTCTAAGCAGCAAACTGTATTATTACAGAAATACTGTTTCTGGTATCCCAGCTTGTTCAGACTGAGCTTGGACACCAGCCACAGGTACACACATGCACTCGAGGTTACAACATTTTCGATATGATAAGAACAGGACTTGTCTGAACTTATCTTTGTAGCCAAGTATTTTAGAGCTATGCTGCGATAAAAATTCTCCTCTGAAAATGCAATGCCAGCCTAAAAGGTCTTTTGAAAGAGTTTTAGCAGAAAATAGTATGACCCTTCAAGCAATGCTTTACAGTAGCACATGGGACTGCACACATTTTTCTCAAAGTAGGATGCAACCATGGGATGCTGGTTTTAATTCTGCTACTCATGCCACGCACAGCAAAATGTCAAGAAAGTGCATTACAATTTTGTTTTTCTAAAATTTTTACTGGCTTTGAAGCCAATGTTTTATTTGGTAATGTCTCACTAGTTGCTAATCAAAAGGAATTTGGAGAGAAGGCAGCTCCATTGGTTTGATAAACCATAATATGATTTAATTTCATACTTTAAATATTTGCATTTTCTGAAACTGAATTCCTACAGTCAAGTGCAGGTGATTCAAAGGTCACAGCCATGTAGTTTATATCATCTACATTCACCTTGCTCACTTCAAGGCCAATGATTTAACATCGAGTGCATCAATGGCACTTTTCAGTGTTTGTCTAAAGAACTTCTTGATTATTTATTCTGGCCACACAGTTTTGCAAGTGAATAATGTATTAAGGCATTCTAAATTGATATTACAAGATAAAACGTCCCATTGCTAAGGTGCATGTATCTGTGCTCCCCATCCTGACCCAAAATAGTGCTTGATGCTTACTGGAAACTGCAATGGTTTTTTTCTCTACAATTCAAACTACAGCCCTGTGATTCACAGAGACATAACTTATTTTAGAAGTATTTCCAAAGAGCTGCTTGGCTACGTAGAACTCTGATTTGGGAGCAGATCATGACAGGCATTAATATCAAGAAAGCAACTCAGCCAAAATAGCACAGGTAGATAAATTAGGTTCTGTGGTTGCATGGAGCAGTAAATGCCATGGCATTGTAAATACAAGTCATCAATTCTTTCAGCACTTCATAAACAGCAACAATATTTAGAAGATGATGACTCCTGGTCTCAGTCAAATAGTAGTAATGAAGGGGGGAGAAATGAAGAGCTATGGCAGAAAAATCTCAGATAAAAGAAAATTCTTAGAAATCTGTTCACAGCTAATCCCAGAGACGCAGTGGCAGAACAGCCCAACATCACTTTATCAGCATGCATAAGGAACTGTTGCTCTCAGATCCCTCCTAATGAACAGCAGTGATTGGAAAACAACCTCTGAGGACAGGATTCTTGGAGACTTGCTTTAATTTATAAAGTTTCAGAGGACTGTGACTTGACAACTGCCTTAGTATTTAAAGCAACAAATAGTACAGCTGTATTTGAAGTATTTTCTACTGAGGGGCGGATGACTTAGCAAAACTGACACAGAATGTGCTCCAAAATGTAACTGGGTGAGGAATGAACAATTTCAAAAGCTTTTAAAAATTGAGCTTTCAACATTTTTAATGAAATACTATAGATTAAAATTGTGATTTTTAGGGGTACAGGTGTGTGTAATGAGCCCATTTAAGGTTGTGTTTCAGGAATGAAGCATCTCAGCAGATCTGCATCACTGTAAAAAGGGTAAAGGGAGTCAAGTGTCCTTCTATAAGCAATCCCCTTCATTTACCATACATCTTCACAACATTAGCAGCTCCTGAATCAGCCCCACAGAAAACATGGTTGAAAAGTAGACCACTGCCTGTGATAAGAGCTATTGTTTTTACTTCCTGAGTGGCTTTTGGGACAGACCCTTTTAGAGTGGTGAAATCTCTCAGGAAACATTAGGCTGCAGTTAATTCTGTAACATACAGCAGGTACCACACAGATTCTTGGGATAAAAGGTATTGTTTTTGTACTGGTCAAAACATCCTGGGGGGGAAAAAAAATGTTACATTTCAGCAGCATTAAAACTACCAGGCTTAATTTAGACTTTATCTAAGATTGCCATCAGACCAATTTCCAAAAAAGCATTTGTAAAATGTCTGTGGGAAAGTGGATCTGAATTGTCTGGGTAAAATAATGGAAATAACTGCATAATAAAAACAAACTCACCACTTATAATCTAGAAAGAATCCCTTCCCAGTGATTGCATCAACACAAAGCTTTCTGCCCCAAAATGTCCTACTGGTTGTGGTAGCAGTAGGAATGTTAGAAGCTGCAATGTGGACAAGGATTTCAGCATTATCTGCAATTAATACTATGCTGTTGCTCCTAAATGTCATTTCTCTCTTGCAATAAAGTTGTTAGTCTTGCTGGAAAATAAAGTTGGTTGTCAGCAGTAGATACGTACATGTTTCAAATATATACTCTTCCCTATGTATTACTTTGTCAATGTAATATGAAAAGAAGACCACACATTTCAACACTAATTGCCCAATCCTACCCCTCAGATTTTCCAAGCAATTTAATGGACTGATTTAAACAGTTATTCTCATAAGACCCATGGACTGATTTCTTTTAAAAATAGAAATTTAAACCAGGGCCCTTATGTTTGCCTTGAAGAGTCTCCAAATGGATTTTCAAAAGCAAATTAATCCCCTTTTTGCACAGTTATAGAGCTGAGTCAGTCAGACCATGGACATAATTTCCTTACTGCGCATGCACCTCTTAAAGGAAATGCAAATTAAGGTACTCACTATTGAATAAATAGGAAAACAGACAGTTATGAAATATTTTATTTCCATTATTTTGTAATGTTATTGTTTTTAATGTATTTGATTATTGATTATGTTATTCATTATGTCAGTGAATGTATTTAACTATGTTTTGCAGAATTTAAAACTAACAACAGTGCAGAAAAACAGGAAACAGTAGTTTTGCATTACTAATGATCATCAACTTCTCCATCTCCTTTACTTCTCTAAAATACTCCTGTTCTAATGATTCCTCAGATCTTTTATTCTACTTTACAGATTTTTTTTCTCCTGCCATCTTCTTAACTTTTTCCTCTTGTCTTGCATTTGGTGACCTCTATGCTTGTAACTCTCCTGCAGTGTGCTCGTGTCCCAGTGACTGGAATGGTCTGACATCCTTCCAAGCTAGTTGGCCAGTGTTTGTATGCTTTGATTTCCTCTTTAACTACTCAAGTCTGTGGTGAGCCTGAAACTTTTCCAGTTCAACTGCTGCCAGCTCTGACAGAAACCATAATTTTCCAGCTTTTTTTTTTTGTAAAGCACTAAAATGGACAACTAGCTTTAGACTTAAGATGATGATATTTTTTTTTGCCTTGTCACCTCCATTGCAACTCAGATAGTTATGGTCAGTCCTTTAAAAGAAAATCTGAAAGGCTATGACTAAAGCACTTAATGCATAAATCAGAGCATTAAAAACAGGCCACAGAACCTCTTGGGGATTCAGGATCTAAACAGCCTTCTAGACATTACAGGCTGGAAAATACACAAGAGGCAGCTCTAGTCATCCAAAGCAAGACTTCACAATGAAAAGGAATGGACAGACAAAACACAAAGTAGCTCAGCAATTCAGTTGTTTACAGGCCTTAGTCGATACTCAAATGAAAGCTTTTTGCATATTTCCACATCTCCATCTGGCTAGAACATTATCTTTGAAATGGCTGACTTGAACTATTTTTTCAGCTTCAACAAAGTTCTTAAAAAGGCCCAGCCTTTTGGATGATGGGGGGTTTTGCATGATGTGCCTGTGGGCTGTTGAACAGACCCAACAAGCCAATGTACCAAGGAACACAAGCCAGTTACTTCCCTGCAGGAATGCTTTCACAAATACGGTTGATGACATCATACTACAAGATGTTTATGTGCTTTTATAGACATGGGTTAAATTGACATTTTCCTTGAGAGGCTGAAGGAGTTCATGTCTGAAGGAGGACATGAACTGACCTTGCATTCTACAGAGGCGACTGACCCTGTGGGATGGGGAAGACTGGGGATGTCGTATGTCTTGATTTTTTTATTATTTTTGACTTGCAAGGCTCCTCTAGAATATATAAAGTCAAACTTCTGTGATATGGATTGAATAAGTGTTCAACAAGGTGGGTTAAAAATGGGCTGGACTGCTGGGATATGGTGAGCAGTGGCAAAGACTAACTGGTGGCTGGTTAATACTGGTGTTCTTCAGGGACTGACTGATGCTGGGGACACTCCATTTTCCCAACTTTATTAGCAACATAGGTGAAGGGATGTTACATATTTGCAACAAATCCAAAGGTGGAGGTGGGGGGGAACACTTCACATGCTGCAAGGCAGGTTTCCTATTCAGAGGGACATTAACAGCCTGGAGAAACAGGCTAACAGGAACCTCGTGAAGAAAACTGGCTTGTTCCTTGTTGGGATAAGAAGCTCTTACCGCTGTCTACAAACAGTTGATGGGAGCATACAGTGAAGGCACAGCCAGGCTGTTGTTGGAGGTTCAAGGACTCAGAATGAGAAGTAATGGACACAAGTTGTAAAACAGGAAAACACCATTAGACCGAAGAAAGTATTTTACAATGACAGCAGTCAAGTACTGGAACAAGCTGCACCACAGCTGATCTCATCTCTTTAAGGCCCTGGAACCTAACAAGAACACTACTCCTTTCCAGAGACCAAGGACTTTCTCTGCTCCAGGTTTATGTGTGTGTCCACACGTATGAGTGTGAGCAGAAATGTGCCCATAATTTAGTTCCCTGAATGGAGAAGTATATTTGTGCTTCTCCATATTCCTTTGAAATGTTCAAATCAACCCAAAATGTAAAGAAGTCTTACCAAAAAGCAAAACAAAAGGTTAAATTTATCAGTTTTGTTATGAGTTACATATGGCCATATTTAAACTTCTGAATTCACTTAACTTGAATTCATACTAAAATCCTAAACTTTCTTCTGCAAACACAACTTTATCACATGTAAAAGAAAAGGATGGGGGGCAGGGGGATAGACCTGAATGTATTGTATAAACAACAAAGAAAAGGCCCCCCAATGAGCAGATGTGCAGTAAGATGTTGTGGGTGCTCATGTCTAAGGCAGTTTATGCAAACTATAGAATCAAACTTTCCAGTCTCACAAGGCTTGATGGAGATAGTTTTGCTTCACAGAGGAGCATTCATCCCTTTGGAAAATAAAGCCATTCAGCTCCTCTAGACTAGAATAAAAAAGCCACTGTATTTACTAAGTATTTATAGTATTACTCTCATAATTTCACTTCAAAAGGGAACTTTACTTTTCTCCACATATTGTTTGCATAATAATTCAGCATGCAATATTCAACAACATTCATAAAATGTTCCACATAGACATAAGACATATCATAAATCCTAAACTCCTAAGAAAGAAGAGTAGGAGGACAGCAGAGACCAGAATTTTAAGTGGATATAGGTAGAGCAATATTACCTTTGAGACCTAACTAACAGTAAATGCCATTTAAAAGAATATGCATAAATCAAACTGAAAGAAAGTGGGTTTTAGGTTAGATACGAGCATGAAATTCTTTACTGTGAGGGTGGTGGTGCACTGGAACAAGCTGCCCAGGGAAGTTCTGGATGCCCCATACCCTGGGGTGTTCAAGGCCAGGTTGGATGGGCCTTTGAGCAACCTGGTCTAATGGAAGGTGTCCCTGAGGATGGCAGCAGGGTTGGAAGGAGGCAGTCCTTAAGGTCCCTTCCAACTCAAACCATCCTGTAATTATAACTTTCTGTTTTGTTTAACTGACTTTTTCTATTAAGAGAAATTACTTCACTCCTAGACTTGACTTTAACCCTACAAACTGTGCCTCCTCACTTCCACTGAAAGAAACAACACTCAAAATACATAAGCTGCTGGAATGAACCAGCAGTATAGGAAGGCCCTAATTCAAGTTTAATGATGAAAATTCCCACTATAGTCTCTACAGTAAGTTCAGCAGCTGTCTGAACCACAAAGAATGCCTGTGTTATGTATTAGCTGGTTATAAAGTGTCTGCAGCAGCTTGACTTTCAGCACAGAGGCAGGGGTTGTATACAGAGTGTGTACATGAAACATTTACAGGAGAAAGGAACCTATAACAATCAAGCTGGTTTGGTGATTTCACATACACATATCTCAAAACTTGGAGTATGTTGCCTGTTTCCACAAAAAAATTGCTGCATTAGGGTTTTACACATCTAGGAAACACTTCTGAGACCAGCTGCAGATACAGCAGGATGTCCTTGCAAACCTACGGACTACAGACACAAGCCAACAAGCACAACATTATCTTACTCCTTCTGTTCAAGCAAAATGGCCAAGCCTAGAGAAGACATCACTTTTAACCCTTTAGTTGGAATCAAAGGTTATTTACATGCTTATAGTGTGCTTGGTGAACACACAAGCTGAGCTTTCCTAAAGATGTTGATACTTACATAAATAGTTTAACCTCTACTAATATTTTCTCTCTGTTGCAGAAAATTGTCCTTTAATGGTAAATTAAAAACAGTATCTCAAAAGTTATTAAACTCTATTTTACTGAAGAATTATAATATACCTAAAGCAAAAGACAGAAGTTCAATGTATGTCAAATATGTATTTGACTAATTATACATCACTATACTATTTTACCCATACTTGCAATTTTAAAAAGTAACTGATAGATAGTTTTGGGAAGGAAAACTAAATTTTAAAAAATCAACCAAAACCCCTAACTTGCAGAAAAGAAAAGGTCTGCACCAATAGTAAAGGGAGTTCTTCTTTAAGCTCTTTAACAAATGATCTAAACCAAACTGTTAGAACAGAGGAATGTGAATGACTAAACAAACCCTTCAGTAAACATTCCCCAGCTGCAGTTTTCAGCCTAATATCAAGTTAAAATGTGGAGACTCTATTCTACCTTCTGCAAAACGATTAAACTTCAGAAGCAAAGCAACATTATAAGACATACGTGACTCACAAACATAGTCCCTGAAAACAAAAGCCACTAGACATTTATCTCTTAAAAACAAAAAAGACACCAGGACTGGCACCAGTTTGCAATGCAAGAAAGACCATGTGATACTTAGACACTTGTGTATTAGTTTAAAAATAAGCTAGATAAGCATGTGATGAGTGACAATTTTGTACTTGACCTTTTTTTTAATAGCTCCTTTTCACAAAGTCCACACAGACATCAACAAAACTCCTAAAAAAAGGAAAAGCTAAAACCTTCTATCTCATCCAGTGTGTTGAAAATAAACCCTAAAACCAAAATTCTACATAGAAAAATAAAAACATATGTTTTGAAGGACAAAGTCAGAAAATATATTTTTTCTTTAAAAAGCATTGAGCTCTTCTTGTAAATCGAGCTGATGAAATTCAACATGTTAAGTTACAGAGACAGAAGCTTGGGGTATATATTTCCAGTGGGAATATTTCACTCTGCCTAGCAGGCAAGGAATTTGGAAATAAAGAGTTCCTCTTTCCTGAGGCTGACCAGGCCTACAGGATTGCACAGGAAATTCTTTTAAGTCAGGAAATGAGGACACATTCTGCATGGGACAAGAAATCCTTACTTTAGGGTATTACTTTCTGAAGTGTGAAACCACAACATTTACCTCTGGAGTAAGGGTCTCCACCAGCATCAAGCAAGTACATTATTGTCCACAGTGTTTGTATCTAAATCCTTGTGAGTTTTTCTGTTGCTGTTTATATTTATTTAAGATATCACAGAATCACAGAGTGGTTGAGGTAGGAAGGGACCTCTGGAGATCATCTAGTGCAAGCCCTCACTGCTCCAAGCAGGAGCAACTAGAGCAGGTCCAGATGGCTTTTGACTACCACTAAAGATGGACACTCCACAAGTTCTGGGCAACCTCTGCCAGCTTTCAATCACCTCCACAGTAAAAGAAGATTTTTCTTACATTTAGATAAAATTTCTTGTATTTCAATTTGTGCCCACTACTTCTTGGTCTGTCCCTGGAGACTACTAAGAGCAGCCTGGCCTTGTCCTCATTAGGCACACACTGAAAAGATCACCTTCACAGCCCTTTCACTGAGCCTGCTCTGGTGTCTCTCTATCTCTCTCGTATCAGAGAGCCCCGACCTTGACCCAGTACTCCAGGTGTGTCCCACCAGGGCTGGGCAGAGCAGAAGGATCATCTCCTCCCACCCTCTGGAAACACTCTGCAGAGTGAAGCCCAGGAGGCTGTCGGCTGCCTTTGCTGGCTCATGTTTATCATGCACTTTTTTTGTGAAAACAAAACTTAAAAATGTGGTTTGCCCATTCTGAACTGAAGGTAAGGAGATGTATGGCACAGAGTTTCGTATTTTAGGCCTAACCTCACAGTTAGTTTTGTGTTTTACCTAAACATATATCATGGTGTCAGTGGTGATATTAAGTTTCAGGAGCAAAGCTGTTAACCACATTCTTAGTAGCACAACACATTCTTTTAGGCTTCTTTCTCCACTTTCATTTAGTGTATTCAAGATACAGAGTAAAGACTTAAGAGTCCCCAACCACTCCTGATGTAGAGACTAAGAATTTTCCTAAAAATGGGCAACCAACAGTAATTCTGAAAAGAGGAATAAATCATTACAATTAATCATGAAAAGAAGTAGAAAATTAAAAAACTGAATTTTCATTTACCACCACCCCTCCAAGAGCAACCATCCTTTATCCTGAAGTCAAAACCAAATATGGCAACATCAGAGAAAATTTCTCTCTGCCTCAAATAAGTCAGACAACTGAACTCCATTTGTAAGGATTAAAGCCTGTTTTAAGTAACACTAACACAATCCCACCAACAGGCAGTCTGGTTTCTTGACTCCTTGGGAATGATATGCAAACAGGAAAGCACCAGCTTTCAGACTTGCAGTTGTGTCTGCAAGAAAGGACATTAACGAGAATCACACACGAAGTTCCACTTTCATCACGCCAGGACTATTTCTTTTGGATTCACATTCTTGCTATACAGGACAAGATGAGTCCCTGAAGATGTAAATAAGCCAGAGGAAAAAGAACAGATACAGTGGTCTAAAGACCTGTCTCCTTCACATGATGATACGCATTACTTAATGCTACACTGCTGACTATAACTGTCAAATTTAGGCTCATTCCATATGGACTTTTCATGTTCGGAAAGATGGTTTATGCAAACGCGAGTCAGGAGTTCCATCGAACACCTGACATACTGATGTAAACTTTTACTTTGGGGAGTTTTATCTACCAATACACTTCACAGGGATAGAGAGAAACATCTGACCTTAATTTTCTAGACACAGTAGTTGGTGAGCACTTGACTGAAGCCTTCTGTACATCCTGCTATACATCAGAGCAGAAGGCAATACAGAACACTTGTACAAGCCTCACTCCACACTCCTCAGCAGAACTAGCACACTGAAAGAAGTTATACAACTACCTTTTGTTATAGTCTAAATATGGATCTAAGATCTTATTTTACCACCTTTTTTTCTTCCTCTCAATTGAGCCTGGTCTTAAGAAAAACAAGGATGACAACTTCAACAAGGGAACTAATGGGTGATCTCTGTAAATAGAGAGGGAACATGTGAAAGATCTTCTCTAGCCAGGGAATTATCCAGTTCAGTTAATCCCAAACACAACTATTAATAGTTGGAGTGGAACCAACTCCAGACCCATCGCAAATCTTCACTTCCATGTTTGTATTTCTCTACTTGAAAAAACCCAAATATCTTCCAGGTAAAAACCCAAAACAGACATGGTTTTCCATACCCTCCCATAATTGGTATCCAGTTGACAGAGAAAGTAATTACCTTTTGTGTGCCCTGACTTTGCAAGTCCCCCCATTTAGTGGAGTACTGCTGCACAGAGCTCTGCAGCAAAGGAGTCCAGAAACACCTCAGAATTTTTTGTGATCTGCTGAGTACCCTCAGTTTCTAAAGCAGCAACTTGCCCAGACATACATGATCCTGAAGGGACCTGAAACTCAGGAATTCAATCTCATTTGTACTAGCAGATAGTTAGTAAAAAACCACATGCTTTATTAGATACGATTTATTTGGTACAGTGGAAAGAAAAACTAAAACAACTAGTCAAAAGACAATTTAAAGCAAATATTTTAACAGGTTTTTGTTAAGACTCCCTGTTGGAAAAAGTTTTTGTGTATCCACAAAAATTTACCATGTATTGCCTAAATTGCACAGGGGATAGGGGACCCTTCAAGTGCCTCTTTTAAACTTATTTATTCTTGGTGTAAACACTAACTCTTCTAACATGCATCTCGTCGTACAACCAAAAGGAGGAGGAACACAGACATCTGATCTAAGCATCTTACTTTTTTTTAGTATCTGAAGCACAAATAAAACTATTACTCAATTCAGTGTAACTTGTTTTTGCAGTCAGGAATTTGATCTTTTTCAAGAATGACATTCAAGAATAATAATACAGAAAATACGCAAACTTTGAGACTCTTCAATAACATTAACAGATAAAGAAATAACAGATTATGTAAATTATCTAAAAAGTAAGGGTCTTGTATGCTAACAGGTTAAAAAGTCACAGCTTATTTGAACTTCAGCACAAATATCAGAATTAAAGTGTTGTTTGGTTTTTTCCCCCATATAAATAAGCCATATAAAGAAAGATACCATCCCATAAAAAACATTTGAAATAATATGAATAATCTTGGAACATAATACATTGGAATTTATGCCACCTGTTATCTTCCAAGCACAACCTTAATATTTAACTTTTCATTTATTATTTGCTTGGATTTTTTTAAAAGTACCTTTTCTTCAGTGATTTTGCTCTTATGTTCCATACTGATGATCACAGTTTAAATGCCCTATTCCTCCCTATTTTCAAATCTTACAGATTCATACATGTCAATGAGATTATCATAAACACATGTCTTTGTGTACTTGATAGGTAATGCAAAATATATATTTTTTTTTTTAAGCCCATACATCTTGTTCATGGAAAACTCTTTTTCCATTAAAATTCTCTCTAGGTCAAGTCTAAGAACAAATTCAAGCACAAGACATTTCCCAAATCTGATTCTTATTTTTATACCTCCCTTAACACATTTCCCAGTCTGGTCTCCAAAAAAAATTCCACCTTGACCTGAAAGGGCACAAGAGACACTTCAGTCAGACCCTTTGACAAGATGTTTTCATTTTTGGTGGCATTTAAGAAGTCATACTGATGCCAGCAAAGTAAGTTGGTCTTATTATTAAGCAACTGAAAGTTACCTGATTCTGCTGATGAGCAGTAAAGGCATGGGCACTTAGCTTTAAACACTTAGGTTGTATAATACTTTAAACAGGCCACTAAACCACCCAGAACTATGAGTACATAAAAGCCCAGGCATTTCTCATACCAACATTCAGTGACACATTATGTTTGAAAAACAATGGATTCTCTAGTGCTTGTCTTGTTTTTCTAGTTTGGGGGTTTTTATGTGAAAAGTTGCAACTAAAGGCAACACAATATCAATTGTAAGTTTGACACATGAGCTTATTTCTCAGTCTTTACTGTAATCTGAGAAATGAATAAAATGTTTCTCAGTATTTTGTCCAGATTTCCCTTAGGAAATACATATGTGGGCGTTAAGAGAAGGGACGCAGATGAATGCTCTGCTCAACAGGGGGGAATTTATCTCCAACCTCAGAGAGCATACTGATGTCAGAATTACGGCTATATGAAATTGCAAACAACTTCAAAACCATCTCTTCTCAGACAGACTACAAAAAGCTGCTTGTTGTGTGATCCAAAACCACTTCTGCAAGTAAGCACTTGCCAAAGAGGAGGCAGGAAGTCGCCTTACGGTACTCTGTGCTAACCTGTAATCAGGTTCCAGGATGTTAAAGCTGTCTCATCTTCTGAATCAGCCTTCAAAATAATCAGGAATGTGGCATTGAAAGGAATGAGCTGAAGTGCAGGAAACTACATATCACAGCTACACAAAGCAAAATCAAGCTTGGTTCCCCCCCCACTCTTAGCCTTTCCCCCAAGTAGTTTAAGTTGAAAACTGGCGATTGTGTTAAATTCTGGTGATCTTCCTCTTGGGTTAAGAGAGTCACAGAACTACGCAGTGTGGGAAGCCACCTAGTGACGGAGGAGCACAAGTATGCCTGGAGCTGCCCAAAGTTTTAACGAGATGACGCAGTTGGAGCATGTGATTACTGCTGTTTTTCTCACTGACTTGCAAGTTGTGTGGTATACTAGAGTTTAGAGAATTGCACAGTGATTTCTGGCAAGTTTTATGAGTCTTACTAAGTCTTGTAAATGAACTGTGAAATAGCAAATGTTCTCAAGATGAGATGTACAAGAGCAAAAGGAATTGTATCAGAATGTATAAGGAGAAGGTCGGATGCAAATTTTAAACCTATGGTGCCACTATGCAGACAAAGTTCAAATTTGTGACGCTAGAAGGAAATAACCTAAGGGAAGCAAATGTGCAAAAACGGAAACAATCAAAACAAACTATTTTCTTCTAACATCATGCAGAAGTAATTCAGCAGACTTGAAAGAGGAAGTTTTCATGACCCAGAAAAAAAAGCTGTAGAATTTACATGTACTTAAACAGCATTTCTCAAAAATTGAGAGCTCACAAAGTAGCATGAACACAAAAACTGCACAGCAAGATTTCCAGGCCAGTAGTGCTCAGTGTGCACAAACAATGTGCCGTAATGATTTTTGCCTATGGCAAAGAACTTTACCAACTTGTACCATCTGACTCCACTGAAAAACCTCACTGAATGAGAACTGCAGATGACAGAATTATGAGAAGAGCCAAGTGGACAATCCAGATTTAGGTGTCAGTTTACTCTGACATAATCAAATAGCACCATTGAAGCAACAGGCACAAAAGCCATCATCATAACAACAGGGAAATTAAAAATATGTGTTACGTTACAACTGGCAGTATTAGAATATAGTATGAAATGTCCAGTGTATGGCATTCTGAATAGCAGAATAAAGTCAAAGAAACAAATATTTACAGGAATAATTCTTAGGTGTCATATGTCAGCAAACTTAATGAAGGATTGGCCAAGCATTTCTTGGAATAGGACAAGATGCCTGCTGTTCATTGAACACGTGCTTCTCCTAGAGCCATTCTAACAGCATTAAATAACAGCACTGAGAAATACAATCTGAGAAAGGAATACAAGTTTTCAAGCCATACCACAAATGATGTCACAGCTGCAGGTATTTGATGTACTAATGAGAAAAGTCCTTTAAAGACTCTTTGAACTCTGTAATTTTTTTTCTCTCAAAATTACTCTTGGCAGAGGCTCATGCTCTAATTGGTACAGGGAAAGTAAAGAAGCCCAGTTCAGGATTACTTTGTCATTGAAAAAGACAGCATGACATCAGAGAAATTCAGATCCTATAGCTAAGGGATTTCACAAGTTCTGCACTTGAAGTCCCAGGGATAGAACTGAAATTCAAAGAAGTGAGTTCAAGCAGTGAAGACTCTAAAAATGAAAAAGAAGTTGAATTGTAGAGAGAGTAATGGTGGCAGAAATCACGAAGGTATGTACAAAGCTGAAAAACAAGTCTTAAAGCATAAGAGAAAAAATTGTTTCTTACAGGCAAATACTTAGTGAAAAGTTTCTATCCTAATTATATATTTAATACAGGTATGCAATACACTTTTTTTGTATAAACATATTTCTTTCTGTGAGGGATCATCTTGAGTTCAAGACCATCTTCCTTTCAGGTTAGCATGGTAGCAGACATTTACTCTAGAGGGATCTGCAAAACATCTACATCATATTCACTATTCATCAAAGCAGTTTTGTATAATACAGATCAACAACACAAATGGCAGAAATACCATGGGCAACAGGAGGAGAAAGTGAAGATATCAACAGCTTCCACCTTCCCAGCAGCAGAAGGGAATTTATCATACTAAAGTCCAGACAGTCACACAGAGCTGACTAGGCCTGATAATTCTGTGGAATGAAATGGACTACAACTACCTCCACCAAGAGAGAGAAAGGGGTACCTCCTCCTTCTGCCCTCAGCTGTTGGTTTCCACAAACACTTAACCCCTGCAAGTTGCACCAGCAGACGGAGGTTTCAGCACTGAAGGAGGTGCAAGTCCACCCCACAAAATGAGCTGCAGAAGACAGAAATCAAGCTGCTCAAGAGGGAGGAAATGGTCCTTTCCTGACCCAATCCACTTACTTTCTTTCCTGCTTTCTTAAATGACCTGTCTGCATAAGCTGCTCAAGGAAACTACCTCATAAAACACACCACTTTTGTGCATGAGGAAGCACAGGTGAGCAGGGACATTCTCAGCAAGGGGGCACAGAAACAAGACACACACACAGAGAACAGAAATGACTACAAGCACAACAGCTGGTAAGATCAGAATGCAAGCCACATTGATATATCACCTCTTTATGATAAACAATACAATTTTTCCCAAGTTTTCAGTGAAATTGCTACCATGCAGCACCTAGAGATTTTGTAGCACTTTTTGTAGCAGACCACTACATATAATTTTATATTCCATAATTGCAAGAAATTAGTAATAACCAAAAAAGAGAGAAATCTTGCAGAGAATGTCATCAATATGCCATTTAAATATCTAATTAAGAAATAATGACCTTAGATGTGAGTTACAGTAAGTTGCAGCGGAAAGAGACCTTAGGCAAAAAAGTAGACTGTTAAGACTTTCTGTTGTAAACAACTGGTTTTCCTTTTCCCCCAGTTACAGCAATGTGGTTTCTGCAAGTTTTGGACTACTAGCTTTTCAGATTTTATTATTAAAATTAAAATGCCTAGATACACACAACTATGTCATCCATAATTTTCATTATGTAAATTGTTTTGTGAATTGTGCCAAAACAGAACAGATTGATATCTGTTACATACACATTTGAAATATGTGCTTGGTAGACAGTATAACTAAAATCTAAATATATGAATATGCAAATACTGATTAAAGTATAAACAAAAAAGCCTGATGCAGAGGTTTCCTTTCAAAAACACAAACACTACCTTTCTAGACTTTCCACCTTCCCTGTTTCTGAGGCTGACATGCTAGGCTCTAGCATGTCATCAGTGTTTGAGCTAAATAGTTATGAAAATTGTCCCTTTAAATATTATAAGGTAAGGTAGGGCTGAAGTAATTATAAATAGCTTCATATTTCCTGGGGAGTTCGCTCCAAGCATTTACCTTGAACTCCACTAGAAGTAAATACAATTTGTGTTCATGTAATATATAATTATATACCAACTGTATTATTGTAATCCGAAGAAATACTATTTTGCCTTTTCAAGCATAATAATGAATGCCAATCAAAAAAGGTTTTCATCTTGTTTTCTAAAAATCAAAATCTTCTTTTGACTGCAGCATCACTTACCTGAGTACCTTGAAAAGTAAAACATTAAAATATGGAGAATGTATATGCTATTAATAACCAAACTAAATCAGGTAAATTGAAGATATGGAATTCATCCTTGTAAGTACTCAGTCGAAGATTTTTGCAAGATATGAGCAGATTTGTAATTCAGACTCACTATTCATTCAAAATGGGGACAGCAATATTTTAGAGGGCAATTTGAAAACATTGTGTCATAGCTGGATAGACAAAAATATACAAGCAGTTGCCAAAAAAACAAGTCTATCACTGTCAAACAGTAGGTGATCCAATTTTTCCCATACCAGAAAGATTTTCATTTTCCATCTCTTTATATATTTTTATCTAGAGATAACTTTGTACTAAGGAATAGATTTCAGTTCACAAGAGTAAACACAAAAAGCCAAAGAAATAGCTGTTCTGCTGAACTGATGAGATTATTACTGAAATATCCCACGAATTTCAGCACAGAAAGGCACTGGCTTCACATGCTCTCACACTTAAGCCACAACATCCTTATCTGAGAAATCAAAGATACTTTGATATGGTTTCAAGATAGTGACTCCAGAAAATTCATCCCTGTTACAAAGAGGTGATATGAACACACAAAGCATTTTCAAAGGTGGACCCCGCAGGTATAGATGATGTTTGCTGAATGCCACAGGAAGGTAGAAATCTAGCTCAGACAGTTCAACTAGCCAAAAATCTCAACAGGCAACACAGGTCACTGCAAGAGCTCAGGGATTTAGCAGTGACAATTAAGGCCTCTTTTTATTTAACAAACACTAATTTGTTACTGTAATTAGATCAAGCTTCCCAGGGTATCCAGAAAAAGCACAAATAAAGTCATATATGAATGTATGTTAATGGTAGTAAGGGAGTTCCAGTCATACCAACAACAAAGATACACAAGTAAGAGTTGAAGCAGATACAGAATTAATTAACATGTAGAAGAACAAGTCTTGATCCCATTAAAGAGAGCTGTCTAGGTGGTTACGTGGCTTTTGAAACTGACTAATGAAGATGAGACCACAAGGAGTAAAAGATTTTCCCCTAGACCTAAATAAAGCTGTAATGCAAAATGAATTTGAGAACATTTCTCTTTCTTACTTCAAACTAACAGAATAATCACATTTGGAGGTTAGTTAAAAAATGTATGCCTTTTCTCCAAACAGCATTTAACATGCTTTTCTGCTATTACCTGGCTTGTTCCAGTAAGATGATGATGACCTATACAATACATACTTATGACATAAATCAAAGTGGAACTGATTTAACCAAATGCCCTTAATTCAAAGCAGGAATTTATTTTGGAGTACAGGAACAACTCACTGTTCCTATGTTCAGATCTACTCATATCACTGCAGAACTTACTAGTATTAAGACAGCTATCCGGGCACTGTGACAATCACTGCTTTTTAACTGCCTGTTTTATAGCAAAAAAAAAAAAGAATAATTGATTTGAAAAATGTTGAAAAGTGTTTTCTAAACAGTAACAGAGAAAGCAAACAATACAGGAAGAAAAGGTCACTTATTTCTTAGGGGGAAATTACAGAGGCCAATCTACAGCTTGTATGGGATACTGGGATGGTAAGGACTTCCTATGGAAAGGCACATGGAAAAATAGTCACTAACATATCTCTGCGTGTCAGAGAAGTCTGGTAAGTCTCTTGTGCCCCCATTCCCGTAACTCACCATAGTCTCTGCAAACATACTTGGAAACTCTGAAACATGTCACTCCTGGGATGGGAGCTTTTCTCTAGAGTCACAGTCTGTTGACAGAAACCACCAACTATCATGGTAAATTAAACAAATAGGTTGGATTTCTCAATGAGAAAACAACAACCCACAGGACAATCAAAACTAACAGTAGGAAAAAACTGTCCATTACTTTAAAAAAAAAACTAAATAAAGAAAGCACCAAACGCTGAACAAGAGCCAGGTCCCTGGAAAGAGCAACACCTTTTGAGGGACAACCATGCTGCTGTATAAAACCTCTGAGCTGGCTCACAACTGACAGAAGTAGCACCTAATCTTCACAGGTATTTCATACCTAGTGGGGTTTTGTTTTGGTTTGTTTTAAATTATTGTTATTATTACGGACTGCATAGTGTGGTGGAGACACGATATGTTTGTCCCTTGATAGGACAGATCTGATTCATGCAAACAGCTGAGGACACCCGTGTACAGCAGCAGTCTGGGCAAAACAAACACAGAGGGACACGTGCATATGTAGGCATGCACTTGTGCATGGACAAGTACAGGAAAAGTTAACAGCTATACAAGGACAGAAGTCTTCAGGTCAGAAATTATTTTTTTCCTCTTTTTCTGAGAGAAGAAGGAATCAATAAAAGAAGTCTCAAGTCAAAATTACCAAATTTGACACCATCTTGAGTTAGGAAACAAAGACATAGATATATGGGTATGAGAGATGTCTTAACAATCAGCACTTTTGGAGACTTCTGAAAATAAAGTGGTCCTTCTAAACCCTCAGAAGAATAGTTCCAGCTGGCAGATGTCCATGTACATAAAGGAATTCATCCTACTGGAGAGGGAAAGGGGTTAACATGAGCCGTCAAGGACTCCAATGCTTTGGGGAGGAGGGAATATACATGCTCCAATAACCCTTTTCTTGCCCCCACAGAATTACAGAAGAGACCAAGGTTTCATTAAAACCCCAGTTGGAAATAGTAAATCAGCACCACCTGTCACAGCCCCGTGGGCACCCCCAGGCCCTGGCTGACCTGCCCAGCCTCAGCTGCTGCCTCCACAGCTCACTCTGCACCAGGAGCCCCAGTGAAGCTCAGGCCTCTGTTCCCAGACCTGGCTTGAGCTTAAGTACCATGCCTGCCTCCAGTTCTACACTCATCTCAGACCTGCATTATTTGTACTCTTCTCCCCAGGCCTGTCTCCACCTCATATCCTTTTCAAATCCAGACTGGAGCCCCTGGATAGATCCAGCCTGTGGGTGATCATTTCATCATCCAGGCACATGGTGTGACTCAGGGCTGTCCTGTGCAGGGCTAAGAGTTGGATTTGATCCTTGTGGGTCCCTTCTAACTCAGCATATTCTGTGATTATGGAATTTCCCATGTCTGGGACTGCTGATGGGGTCCTCTTACCAGCCCCCAGCTTTGCCACACTGCTCAGGCCCCCTGGCACCAGGTGTCCTGCTGGTGTGGGCACTGCCTGTGCTGGTGCCACCCTCATGTCCCTTCTTGGCTTCCCTCATGGAGAAGCCCTGCTCATGCTGCTCCCAAATGCTATCGTCTAACACTATCAGACAAACATATTTCAGAAGAGGAAATCACTATTTTTAACGAAGTCTTTTTTTACTGTTTTAAGACCACCTAGTCTGATCCAAACTCACCTCTTTAAATAAAGAGCATTGTACAAAAAAAATAGTCATCAAAGATTTCTCCAGTGTCTACACAGAGGAAAACAACCCAGCTCCAGTGGGGGTTGGTACTAAAAATTGACATAACCAGACTACTAAGGCAAAGCTGATAAAATTAACAAAATCAAATCACAGTGACTAATACATTCTGTGTCTTGTTCTTTGTTCATTACATTTTTAAGTTTTCAGAAACTGCTGAGCACTGCTGTCTTTCTAAAGCTATGCTTTGTTTTTCAAACCCAGACCAGTACCCAAAAAAGTCACCTACAGTACACAGCTGGAGAGGCTGGGAAAGGGGAAGAGAAAGACAGGAAAACGCAAAAATCTGTATTTTAGGAGAGGAAAGCAAGCAATAGAACACAGATTGAGATAGGAGTTTATTACTGTATCCCGCAGCCGTAGGGAGGAGAGAAGATCCAGCAGGCAGGAATTGTGCAGCAAGATTGATTTATTTAATTATTTTACAAACTCTTTTATAGACTTTTTTCTTCATAGTCTAATTGGTCAAAGGATCAGCCATCCCTTGAGGTGATTGGCTAAAATCCTAAAACATCCATTGTCAAAATATTTTCCTACTGTACCATAAACAAAGCTCTGCAAGGTCACAGGTGTTCACAGTTTATAGAACTTCTGCTAATCTCTTCATGAGAGAGAAAAGTATCCCACGGGCTTAGAAAGAAGCAGGAAAATTTCTTGCTAGCAGCAATATTGTATCCACAGGAGTTAATTTAGGTGTCTTATACAACTAACTTATGTGTCTGAGGCTTTAAAAATGCTTTGGCCTTATCAAGTCATATTTGAATTTCTTCCCCATGAAACAGATATGTTGTTGTGGTTTCCAGTATTTTTTAATATTGTCTTATGGTAGAAAATACGTATTCTATTGATCTGAGAACAGCAAGTACTACTAAGCCACATAATTATTGTTTGCAAACTGTCAGGTTATAAAGGAAAGGGTTTCTGAGGGTAACTTCTTAGGAGATGTTAACAGCCTGCAGTTTGATCAATTTGGGAAATATTTGTTTTTTTCAAAATCCAGTATAAAAATACATCTGTTGAAAATATATTTTAAAAAAAATTCAAATGGTTTTACCCTCATCAGTCACGTAATGGTAAGTGTACATACCCTACAGTACCCTTGCATTAACCTCTATAATTAGACTAGTAATAATCTGGTATTAGAAATAACAGTATTTCTAATTTTCCCATCTTAAATTCATTACTATACATCAAAAGACATGAACAAGACCATATCTCAATTAGCTTACAATCTTGACAATGTTTACAACTAGAAAGATTTTATAACATAAGATTGTGATAAATATTAATGGAAAAGGAAAATTTATACCATCTGAAAGTCAGACACAGCCCAATGTAAAAGAATGGTTTTAATCATGAAGAGGATTTTGATGGGCACAAACAGGATGTTCACAAGAAAGACAATAAGGAAAAGAATTTAGAACACTTGAAGTAACTGCACCAAGAAGAGCTCATATCCAGACTTCAAAATCAATCCATGAACAAAAATGCTGTTTAAAAAGGTATTATAATGCAGCAATATGACAAAATGTCACCCATATATTTACCAGAAGTCAAGAGGAAGAAAAAATAGCCATACTAAGCCCTGAGTTGGTATTTTGACCTAAACAGCACACTACATTTCACAGCAGTTATGATGGCCACATCACTAAAAGACAACAAATTAAGAAAGAAGATAGCATCAAAACTCTTCTATGAAATGTTTATGAATGTGCTAATCTAAACTCAGAACTGAGATACACTACTTTTTTTTTTTTTTCATTCTGGGCACTAAGTTCACACCTACCTGGGATGCCCAGCGCAATGCATTTTAAATTTTACCACCAGGGAAATTACTACATAATTGGGAAGGTGGGAAAGTCAGAAGAGGACTTGTCTGATTTTTGTTGTTGTTGCTGCTGCTTTGGTTTTTTTTTTTAATAAATTGACAAAATGGAAGGATACCAACTGGCCTTGATAAAAGGAAAGCAGCAAGGGAAGGAAGATTAAAATAGAATTCCTCAATGCAGGAGTACAGAACAGAAAGATGCTTGTAGTCTTACAGGGAAATGGGCATTTAGAGTTGATTGACAGGAGAGAGTAGCTTGTTCAAATGAAAACAAATGAAATAGATACACAATGACTCTACAAACAGGTTAGAGGGGCAAGATAGAAGTAACTGTATCTAATTTAGCCATTGGTACATCTGGGCTGACAATCACATCAGACAGATCTTAACAATGTTCACAGATCCTAATGAGTTACTAACAATATTCTAGAACTACCATCTTAGAAATCAAAAAAACATGGGGGAAAAAACCTATAAATGTACTTTTCTTCTTGTAACCAAATAAGCAAAGATTTATTTTCCAAAATTAGTGTAATTTAACATTTTAAACTATTTAAAAGTGGTCATCCTGCCTCCTTCTGTGTAGCTTGGAAGTAGTACACTAGACCTGCAAAAAGGGATAAAAGGTGTTCCTCTCCAGTACGGAATGTTTTGTAAGCTTGGAAGATTCTTACCCTGTATTGATGGAAATTATTTCTATCAGTGGATTCTTCCTAATCTTTGGCAAATCCAGTCGTGCTCCCCCCAAACGTTTTCCATTATCCTTTTTCTGACCCAGCAGTCTCACAGAATGACCTTCAAATTAAGCAAAAAAATGCAGTCAATACAAAGAACAAGTCTCATCATAGTTGTTTTGATTTGCTCTTCTTCAGAAGTAGTGTTTATATTTCAAAGACTGAAAATGAGAATGAGATGTAATAATATATTTCTACCAGCTGGAACATTTAAAAAGAGACACTGACAGGTAAAATAAATCATCTTAAAATGAGCAAATTATTTCATCCAATTATCTTTTCACACTTGCATTTTCTGTTTTATATGATTAAAATTATCTAAGCAGTCTCATTTTCAGATTCTCTAGCAAATAACAACATAGCTATAATACTTGAATGAGTTGTATGGCAGGATTAAAAGATTCTTCCCCAAAATTTCATTCAAACCTAAATTAGAAGGTAATAAACAACTAAATACTTTTTTAGTTTATTCTATGGAGAAGCAACACATTTCAAGGTTACCTGACTGTGTAAGTCTGAGAGAAAGTGCTGCAAAGCATATCCTCACATGTCCACACTTAAGCTGACTACCAAGATTTGCACATATTCCTCCCACATCAGGACAACTGCAGGTCAGAAAACTGCCTCACAACTGCTTTCCTGAAGCCATTAATATCCAGAGAGTAAAATACAAATAATTTCACCAACTGCCTACAACCGTACATCAGTCATACCATGACAAGTCCTACATTTAAAGAGCACAAATGACAGTGTTCATTGATATTCAGAAGCAAGAACTAACAATGAAAAATCAAAACAATTGTGTGTTATTGCATAAGGTAGCCTAAAGTGTGCCCAGCTTGTAAGACTTGTATCATTTACTCCACAAAGCCTAGAACAGGCAGATGAGAGACAGCAAGTGAAAGCTAATGGTAGATACCTGAATAGAGTTGGAAAGCAACAACTCAAACTGGCAGGAAGAGAAAGCATGTGTCTGTTGAATTTGGAAAACTCCCTAATAGTAAACTCTACAGCTTCAATCCACCAAGCATGTCAGGAAAGAAAAAACTAACCCTGAAATAGGAGGGGGGTGAGAGGAATGCATGAATCTATAAAGTATGAGTTGAGCTACATCCAGCACAGCAAAGCCTATGACCAGTTCAAATCAATTAAAAGCTTTGTTACACCAAAGCTCCTAACTTATGTTACCAACAGCTATTTACAAAATTAATTCCTTCATCAGTCAACGCCTTTCTTCACTGCCTGTTTTGAGGAGTCATCAATTAATTTTTGAATAATGTGGCATTCATGCTCCGAATTTATTTCCTTGATGTGGCAACAACAGCCTGGAAAAAACCCAACTACTTCT
Organism: Corvus kubaryi; assembly: GCF_017639235.1. Taxonomy (NCBI): domain Eukaryota; kingdom Metazoa; phylum Chordata; class Aves; order Passeriformes; family Corvidae; genus Corvus; species Corvus kubaryi. The sequence goes on from NW_024582057.1 coordinate 1,487,635, forward strand.
AGAATAACATCTTCCTCAAGTTTTTTTTAAGATACATAAAGATTGTCAATCAAAAATGTGATCTAATGAACAAATGAGTAGAACTGACCTGATAGCATAAAGGTTAATATCAACAGGAGACATAATGGTTAATACTGATAGAAGACATCACAATGTCGACAGGAAACAAAAGGCATTACTTCTGCAGTTGCATTTGACAAAAATTTCATTACATCCTGCGGTGGATTTAGTAATATGGTGTTTGTGCTACTAGCATTTGCTAAATTATTCACTTCTACCTTTTCCTGAGAATAACAGCAATATCTTTGTCTCCATACACCATCAGTCATTTCCCAATCTTATGCTTCACTGAGGAGCTGCAAGCATGGCACCATTTTATTTACTTGTATAACAACAGTGATTGCCTTATGTAAATCATAAAAATTAAACTAGAAACAGAGAACGTTCCTTTTTGTATTTCTTAATACTGTGGTTTATTTGGAATAAACCAGTTTTTCCATTTTTTAAAAATATTCAACTGCATTCACCATATTAAAGGTGTATTTGGATTTATAGATGAAAATATAGTGGAACAATTCACAGCAGTTTTAAAACAATCAGGCTTAAAAACAACAAGTTACCCGTAATTTAAAATTCACACACTTAGAATTAAGGTCAAGGCACCATTCTTAAGCTTAAAAAACAAGATGAAAACAACAAACCACAAAATCAACCTGCCCCCCTTCCCAGGTAATATCTCAGAGCACAGAATCAGGGAGGCCTCATCTCCTCGGAACATAGACCCTCACAAGGAACAGCCACATGAGTTGCTGCTCTCTAACAGGAATTTAGCTCACACTCTCCCTTTCTCACACTGAGAGCATTACTCAAACAGGCAACCACCCCCAAAAACACCCCCACAACATTAGGACAGTCTACACATAGAATGTAACTTACAGGGAGAACAAGACTGAGCTTCTCCTGTCATCAGAGACTTCCTTTATTCAGGAAAGAAACCCCAGCTCTGTGACCATCTCCCACATGATACACTGAATGCTAACACCCACCCCAAACCTGTGCCTGATCAGGAAATCTATGTATGGCCTGGCAATCAAATATGGCAGCTTATTCTCACATAAAATACATTTCCCATATTCCTCCTGAATGACACTGAAGTTCCAACCAAGATGAGGCTTGTAAAACCTGTGGGGTACTCAAGAATAACAACATCCCTATACTTTTCAGTCCAGACACCAGAGGCTTAAAAAAATGCCCCTAGTGGGAGATGACTTTTAGCAGCAAGTTTAATGCTTCCAGAAAGCAAGCAGCACATGCACATCCCACTACTGTGACTTGTGTTGCAGGCACATTTAATTATTTTTATTAAGAAAAAACCTCTCTTGATTACAGTATTTGTGACCTTAAATCCTTTTTTCCCTACTCCATACAAGGACTATTTTGTTTCATTTTAAGTAATCACTGAAGCATCTGTTTACAGAATTGTTACTATTAATAAAACATAACTTAATAAACACTGAATCATACTTTTTCACATGCTGTAAATCTTTTTTTCCTCATACTTATTTCAAGAAAACTTAAAAATAAATATTTTGCCATCTTCAACTGGTAAAAAGCTAAATAACTTTTTTTTTTAGATTGTGTAACCAGCACTATTAAGCCCAGACCAACATCAAGTTTAACAGAAAACGCAGTAATTTTAAATCTCATTCTTGACCTCATTTCAAAGCTTAGAACAGGACAAAACACTGCAGTTAAGCTTTACTTCTAAAGCACTTTATCTGATTAAGTTACCTTCTCTCTGACTTTACAGGTGGCATAACTTACCTAAGCAAAGCAGGTGTCCCAAACTTAAAAGGAGTCTTTCTTTTCACATTTGTTTTCTTTCCTTTTTTTTTTTAAAGTTTTGTATAACATTTTTGAAAACTGAGTTAATCACAACTCTATTACCATAATGATGAGTGTTCCATCTCAGATATCAAACAAACACCACTCCTTTTTTGAGAGCTCACTCTACAGTGCAAGCTTTGAAACACAGCTTAAAGACAAACAGATCTAGTCAGGTTAGATAGCAAAGCCTAAACGATCTGGGCCTATTAACTGTGCTTCTGCTATAAAAATAACTTTTCTACTTCCACATAGTCTAGCAGCAGATAAGATTCCATTAAGAAAAAAACAAAACAAAACCTGAAAAAGTTAATTGGTGGTTTAGGTCATGCTTCAGAGCAATTTTTCACTAATTAGTAGATAATTAATACAGATTACAACATAACAGAAGTACTAACCAAGTCCAGCAAGGACACTTGCAGAGCAGAATCACTCACAGCAAGTGCAAATGAAATCAAGCTAGGAACAATTCAAAATGAATCAGAGCTCTCTAGTTTTCAGAACTGTTTAATATTAAACTCATCTTTATATAGAAGTCAGTAGATGAAATTTACATTACTTGGCACTATCTGCAAGAAGGATGAGGTTGGAATGAATTAATCAGGATATTAAATCCTATTGCTAGTCTAAAAGAGGGCATTTAAATGTGTCTAGTTTGATAATTCAGTATGCAAAATGAAAATATTTTAAAGGTATTTATTTTCACTTGTTAAAAAGGACACCAAGAAGTAGCACAGTTTTAATTGCATGTACGTATAACTTTAATCATAATTGTATGTATTTCAGGATTGATGGAGAATGCCCAAACTTGAAATACAAATATATGAAGGGAACAGGTAATGGAATTTCTTTGCCATAAGATTATAGTATTACATGTCCCATGAACCTCAGGCTACCATCAGATCCCTGTCACCTACAACCACAGAAGCATGTTAATGATCTTGGGGCAAACAGATTCAAATGGGATTGGTACTTTCCTAGTTTATTACAAGAATAAGTGAGGGGGAAGTGGCCTGGCTTAGTCAATTTTAGTCAACTTTACCTGGCTATCAGCATTGTATCAGATACCAGTAGATCTAGATTATGTTTAAAAAAATTGTCAGCTTCACTCTGTCTGTAGGCTGGCATCCCACAAGAACTGCTGGTAAACTGTATCTGCTCGAAAGATGGAACAGGGCACCCACTGAGGGTCCCTCCCCATCCCTGCACACCCCACTGGAGCTACACAGTGTGACTCTGAAACACAACGTCCAGCCAGACAGATTTCTTAGCTGTTCGCTTCCAAGTTCCATGCAGATATCTCAAGCAGCTCAAAAACATGATTTTACAGAAAATCCTCAAAGATGCAGGAAACCCCAGCCTTGGCAGCAACAATTTCTATTGTTTCTGCTTGTTCTGTTACCCATTCTTTCCCTTTCCCAGTTACACCACTATGCTTAGAGGTTGTTCACCATTTCCTGAAAGACACCTTTTTTCCTCACAACACGGCTGCCAATGCACTGTCCTGCACCTCTCAGGTGTCTCTCACCAGCCTGTCTGATCTTCTCCAGCATCTTTAGGGAAAAGGATTAAGCACTATTTCATGTACTCTTGCACACATTTCCTTCCACCACTGTTTGGTTCTTAATGAATAGAGAGTTTCCTTTTCTCAAGGTTAGCACTGGAAAAATAGCACACAGGAGCAGTGTAGCTAAGGAATGGAAGGTAAAAGTATAAGAGGGGAAAACAAAGTAATAAATTTCCTCAAAGAAAAATGAAAGGAAGAAATGTAAAGAACCAAAAGCAGTAATAAAGACTGAAAGAAGCATCAAGCAAGGGCAGACCATAAGCTCCTCTCCCATCTTTTCTCCCTGCCCTGCAGCACAAACATGCTGTCCCACAGCAGACATGACTGATTTCAAAGGAATTCCCAAGCTCCCCAGAGCAATCACATGCTGTCAGACAAGGACAAGTGCAAAAACAAGGACACTAATTGCTTTAGAACTTTGCAGTGTGGGTGCTCCCACCCAAACCAACCCCAGCTGGCCAGCAGCACATTGGCATCCCTGAATGTCATCAGTGGGATTTCCTGTCTCAAGTAAATACAGGGAGCAAAGAGAAGTCAAACCTAACTGAAAGGTATTATTTCCTGCTCCTGACCAAGCAACTAATACAAACTATTCCTCTTCTAGATCAGTGAAGATGGGAATGTTCTATAATAGTCAAACTCCTTCATCTGGTGTAAGCAGGAACTGGGTCCATTACAAGAGACAGGGAATAATTCAGATTAATGCTGTCAGTTATTGATCATTCCTTGTGTGTCACTGCACCATGCCTTGGGCCAGGCATCCAGTCCCATTAGGATGATGACAGCAGGTGGTATATTTGATCCAGTCTCTGCATTCAAAACTCTTTCATAAAAAGATTGCCTTCTACCCTATACCAACTCAAAAAGCTTCATAGAAATGTGCAGTTATTTCTAAGCATACAGCACATATGTAACTAGCCTGAAATACAGAGAACTAAGTGTTGCACTTGGAATTAGTATCCAACAATAATACTGCTTTGGAAGACTCTGGAATATGAGTGTCACACTGGTGAAGACAGGAGCTTTTTAAAATTCATTTTATGTAATTTCAAAAACAAGATATTCAGTAGAAGATATCTGCAGGTGTCCCAGATTGCTAAAATTCATACACCCCTGTATCTCTTTATTCTTTGTATGTGTGCAGTGTGTGATTCAATCATAACAATATCTGTAAGCGCTAAAACCGTACTCTACAACAAATCATACAGAAAAAGAGATAACTATTAACAAGGAATTACTGTCCATGTAAAAATTTCACCAAGTTAAATTAAGAATATAAGCATTCAAGAACATTTTTGACACATCCATAGTACTTTCCTCTCTCACAGCAAAAGCACTTGAAATGCCCTATTAAGGCACTATTTCTTTTTTTTAGGATTCAATAGCTTCACCCTACTTATTTTGAGATCATGCAATGTTATTGTCTTTCTGAAAAAGTGTCTGAACGTCAAATCTCCTGTGAGCTCAAAATGCCAGCTACAATTCCACAGCTCAGAAGGACAATACTAAGAATCGACTACAGGAAGAGTTCCCCTGACCCTCTGTCCTCACCTCTCTGTGAAGAAAGGCATTTGATTAGGATCAAAGATTCTGCTCAAAACCTCAGGAGATCCTGGAGAGAAACTTCCAAGGGAAAAGACATTTTGAATCAGATAAAACAGGCTGCATTCTGGGGAAGTGCTGAAAGGAGAATTGTCAGAGCCAGCTGCAGCAGCACAAGTAACTTGCCTAATGTTTTGGGGCATGCAGGCTGAACAGAACAAATTTAGCCTTAGAGTGAAACACTGAGCTGAACTTCTCACTGTATGCAAAAGAAAGCTTTTATCAAATTCCCCCGGTTTGAATGAGGTACTCTTTACATTTACCAGCCACAAGGATTCTCTAACAGAGCCAAATCCAGGTAAGTCTAACCAATGTGAATGGGACAGAAAAATAGGAATGCTGTAAGACAGTCATTCACTCAAAGTGTGGAAAAGAGCACATACAGGTCTGGAAGAAAAGGCACCTTTTCTGTGCACATCCCAGGCTCACTTAACAATGAGCAATCACAATTTTGCTACTGAGATTTTCAGTCTGTTTCCCCCCAGTTGCTTGTTTTCTTCTTTTGTGGCGCTGTTTATCTCCCATTCAGTTTCTGTGAGCTACGCACAAAATAAAGTCATAACGATGTCAGTCATAACAGGGATAATCAGTTCTATCAGATTTATAAATGAAATCAATGAAATAACTACACTGACAAAAATAATTACAAAACCTATCTAAAGTCCTGGATCATCTCACACACCAATTAGTCACTGCATGCCCCAAAGCATATGAACAAGCATAGCAAAAACAGAAATAAACTTCCTTGTAAGAACAAAATCCACTTGGATGGTAACAGAAATCTCTTTACCCAGCAGGGGAGATTTTAACATTGAGCTGCATCATTATCGATGTTTTACAAAAGAAATTAAAATCTGCCTTTGCAGAAACAGTTTCTCCATAATTACTGTCTATTCCTTATCATGCTCTACATTTTTATTTAAATTACAGTCTACAAAGCTGAACTCTCCAAACTTATACTGGCACAGATCACGGTATTACTATTTTGAACTCATCAATACCCTTCAGTGCATCACACTTTTAATAAGCAATCAGAAAGGGGCAAACAAAACGCAGCCTGGTGCCCTCACTGAAGCATCTGGCTGCATGAAAAAACCTTCCTTTAAAAGCCATACAGTGGGACACCCTCCAGCCAGGTCCTTAATAAGCCAGTGCCTGTTGTCAAAGTAGTTCTTAAATAACAGAAGGGGAAAAAAACCCCAAAAATCTACTGGTTTGAGTAATGACACTCTTTCTACCCAGGATGCTTAGTTTTTAGTGACAACAAAAAAATTATAATTTTGTTTAAATAGGAGTATTGCCAAAATTTCCAATCCATGGGACACAAAACAGGGGCAGGGGGTGACACATACCCCATTATGCCATTAACCTCAGTAATTGATACATACAAATGTGTGATGGATCAATCTTTTAATCACAGTCGTGGCCCCAAGTTGCTGACTCGCTGTAGCTCTGTATATTGCCCACTGAAAACATGATTTCAACCCTGCCCAACTTTCTTAAGTCTGTCAAACACAGCCCCTGGCATAAGTTCATAGAATTACAGAATGTTAACGGGTTGGAAAGGACCTTAAAGATCGTCTAGTCCCAACCCCTGTGCCATGGGCAGGTACATCTCCCACTCGACCAGGTTGCTTAAGCCCTTATCCAACCTGCCTTGAATGCAGTTTTTCCAGTTAGTACCTTTACTTTTCCACAATCTCAGTTTCAAAGACAACTCTACTGCCTAGAAATAGGATTAGGGACATGGTACTGCTCCCAGGGTGTGTGGATGGGGCTGCAGGGCCCTCTGTGAGGAGAGGCCAGGGCTGCCAAGTGCCAGATACAGCTGGCTCCAAAAGCCCTGCCACAGGGCATAGTGGAGCTCCACAGCTGTCAGAGGTGTAAAGAAGGGAAAACACTGCCTGGCAGCAAGGGAAAAAGTGTGCAGGAAAGCCCTGTGAGCACCAAGGTGAGAAGAGGAGAAGGAGGAGGAGGAGAAGAAGAAAATGGAGGCACTCTGGGCACCCCACTGGATTCCCCTACAGCCACTGGAGAAGAGCTCAGTGAAGCAGCTCATCTCCCTGCAGCCTGTGGAACACCATGGGAGCAGGAGCCTGGAGCAGGGTTTCTGGCAATAACTGCATGGGGCACCCACACCGGAGCAGCCTACTCCTGAGGGACTGCACCCCCTGCAGAGGACTCATGCTGCAGCAGTTCTTGGATCCCCACAGCCCACAGGAATGCCCTAGGCAGGAGAACAGTGTGGGGAAGCAGAAGCAGCAGAGAGAGGCTGTATTGGGCTGACCACAGCCTCCACTCCCCATCCCTCTGCACCACGCAGGGGGAGGAGATGGAGGAGTCTGGGACGAGAGAGTGAAGCTGAGCCTGGGAAGAAGAGCGGTGGGGGAAGGTAGCTATAGTTTCTCACCACACTATTCTATTTTTAATTGGCAATAAATTAAATTAATTTCACCCAAGTCGAGTCCATTTTCCCCACGATGGTAACTGGTAAGTGATCTTCCTGTCCCAAGAGTTACTCCATCTTATTTTCTCCACTGCCCTCATGAGGAGTGGGAGCAAGAAAGCAACTAGGTGGGGGTCTGGCAGCCAGACAAGGTCAACCCACCACACAGTGAAATAAATAAAACAACCCACCCAAAACTGCCCCCCCCCTTTCCATGTCCTTTCAAAGGAGATAGAAACAGAAACAGGGACTTGATGAGGCCACTACCCTCCCTCTGACCCTCCTTAAGCTGCACTTTGGCACAAACAGTCAGTTTCCTGACGGGGAGCCAAATGATACTTTCCCTCAAATAGGAACTCCTGACTCCTCCAGGTTTTATTCTTCATTTGGCCTGTCATCAGCTTCTTAAGTCAAGGCTACTCTTCCCACAGTCACAGAAATTGAAAAGAGACTATTTTTTCTACTGTTATCAGCAGATTACAGTGAAATCAAGCAGCACATACAAATATAATTTAACATTCTGGCATTCATATACGTACATACGTATACATACTTACTCTCAGATGGACAATCCAGTACAAATTCTACACTTTAGCCTATATATAATATAGGTACCATTTATCTCATTTTCATACAGACAGACTCTCAACTCTCATCAATCCATAACTGCTAACCACATGAGGACAATTAAACAGTTTAGCAAATAATGGTTAATGTTTAAACTGGGAATGGATGGGCAACTTCACCAGACAGGTCAATGTGACTGAAACCAAGAAAGGTTATGTTAAGTATAAAAGGCTCAACCCTGAAGTAATTTCCTTCGGTTGTTTTTTATAATCAAGTCTAATGACCCATTGTAAAACTATGTTTTGTGAAAGCATTAGACAGACACAATATGGACTAAACTCAATTCAACCCATGTCCCTCATCTCCCTAAGGCCTAAGCTAAAAGCAGACTGTACACAAATACCCTGGTCCCATGCCTCCCACCCCCACAAACCCTTAATAACATGGGATTTGAGAGCATGTCTAGGAAGGAATGGGGAAAAACCTAAATCTCTGAAGACCTAAATTCAAAGCCAGAAAACAGGAATTTGTGCATTAAGCAGTTAACATTTCTCCTTTAAAACACAAAACAAATGTATTCTCTTGCCTACTGTAAACTATTTATAGCCAAGCTTGTATACACACACAAGTTTTTTTAAAAGACAGATTTTAGAGTGGTTCATAAAAAGCTGACTTGAGCAGTCACCATAAAGACATTCTGCAGTTCCCACCAAAGACAAATCTTCAGCTTATTGGAGCATACTATAGAAACTGATCATCCAAAATAATTTCTTTATTCTATACATAAATTTTACTAAGACATGGAACATGAATCAATTATAGCCCTGTTTTCACCTAGCTCACAGACACCACAACTCCTTAGCAATACTTTCCTAACATTCTATGTCATCATAACACATTACTGGAAAACTAAGCACATGAATGGGAATGGGTGCCCTAATGTTGTAAAAATTGCTGTAATCCTAGACTTCTTAAAATTTCGGTAACGTGCAGATGAAGCAAGGTTTACTAAGCTGTTAAATCAGAACCTTGCATGACAAAACCATTCTGTTTATCAGGAAGACTGAGACACACTGGCTACACAACTGTGGCTGTCACTTTGAGAAACTCAGTTCTGAGACTGTGAATGAATTATTTTGTCTAGTTCCTCACAGGCAGTATAAAGGTTTCAGATTATAAATTACCATATCATATGAAAAGTACGTGAAGATGCCTCTAGTTAAAATATATCTTGGGACACAGTATAAATATTAATTAGACATGACCTGCATACAAATACTGCATGGCTATTGAAGATCACTTCTAGAAGTGACAATTTACCTGCTAATTTACCTGATAATTAGGAAAATTCAAAGATTCAATTCAACACTTGAGATAAAAGTTAGGATAGCATAAAAATGAGAAATCACTGAGCCTCTTAAAAGTCTCTCTCTCTCTTTTGGCTGTTAGTGCAACAACAAACATGCACATCCTTCTTTTCCATTTTCTGATGAAGTAGGATAAAAAGATAAAGTCACATAAAAAGTGTTTATCAGAATTATCTTGATGGAGAGTTGGAAACTAACAACTACACTGTCTTCACACACATGTGGTAAAGACCACCACAAAGATATATTTCTTGAAACCACCATCTCTTGACCCAGCAGAATGGCATTGTTCTGAAAAGGTTTTCCTGACAATGCCCATAACATTGAGAAATAAAGCTAGAAGAAACTCTTTCATATTTCATACAAAGAGTTCTAAATAATTCCAAGAAATCAATTTTCTTTGGGAGTACAGCAAGCTTTCAACCAAATCCAACAGGGGAGCCATTTTCATGAAAAAATGAAAAAGATGACTATTAGGAAAAAAAAATAAGGCAAAAAAAATTATTTCTACAAACTTTCCCTTTTTGTAAAGTGTGGACTACAAAATTCAAGCATCCAAGAAATAAATAAGGTACCACTTGAGAAATGGGGATCCAGAGAAAGCTAGACTTTTAGACTTAAAACTAGCAACAGGGTAACCTATTTCCACCTTGGAATTTGGACAGAAAATTCAGACACTCCAGCTCTGTTAGGCTGACCAATGTACAGAGCTGTCCTACAGAGCACAGACACTAAGAAGTTCCACTTATTCAGTCAAATATCTTTTAAACATTCAATATATAATATTTTTTCAGCTTTCGATATATACATAACCACACTACATGAAGACCTTTAGCTTTTCTTTAAAAAAAAAGGTGAAAAAACCTGTGTTGCTCAACTATGACAGACACCCAACTTAAAAGTCACTGGTGTAAGCTGGCTCTGAATTCAGAATCTGTATTTATTCCCCCATCCCACATCACCTCCATCTCCTGAAAGCATTAGCAGCTTCAGAAGCTGTTTTTAATGATGTAGACTCATGAAAACAAAGGGTTACATTTCATTTGATTTTACAGTAATTTAATCTTCTACCATATATCTATTTTATATAAGAAAATATTCTTAATCAAGAGTCCTGCTATCTACAGTATTTTCCTTCACTTGGATAATGGAAGTTCACAGTTAGCTCTTCATAAAACACAGTGAAAAAGAGCATCACATTCTTCTCCATTAGTAGATGATTCCCAAATACATAAATGAATGCAGCTTCTTTAAATAAATTAAAGAAATATGAGTAAAAGATCCCAGTTTTATGGCTGGCTTTTACAAAAGTAAGCCATTATCATATGCTATGAGCTCTGCTAACTTGTTGATTCTCTTTCCAATTGTAATTTTATTGTCAGGGATGGGTTACAGTTGGAAAGGACCTCTGGAGACCATTTTGTCCAACCCTCTCACTCAAGGAGAGCCACTGAGAGCCAGTTCCCCAGGACCATGTTCACAGTATTTGAATACATCCAAGGATGGAGTCTCTACCGCCTCCCTCAGTAACCTGAGCCAGTACTTGGTCATCCTCACAGTCAAAATGTGTTTCCTGGTGTTCAAAGGGAACCTTCCTGTGCTTTTTTGTGCCTGTTGCCTCTGGTCCTGTCTGTGGGCACCACTGAAAAGAGTCTGCCTCAGTTCCCTTTGCAACCTCTCTTCAGGTATTTATATACTTTGATGTGATCCCCCTCCCCGAGCCTTCTCAGGCTGTCCCATAAGGAGCAATGCTCCAGTCTCAATCCCTGTTGGACTCTCTCCAGTATGTCAGTGTCTCTGTCAAACCAGAGAGCTGGTTTTTGTTCATTTTTTTCCAATAAAACTTCAGAAATCCTGTGTTCCATTATCTTTTGGGAAATCCCTGATGGAATTGGCACTGTGTATGGAATTCAGCAGCTTTCTCCTTCTAATTCAACTCACTTCTAGTAAGCTAGAAAGGAACAAAAATCTTTCCAAAAATTCACACTTTTTAAAGTTTAAATGTTTGTTAACATGCCTATGAACATTATTTTCCAGAATTATATCAATGTTTAAAATGCAATCTAAAAATCCATTCAGTGAAAATCATTATTTTAACAGCTGCTACCAGATTATTTGTACTCTTCCTAGTCATGTAACATTCAGTCACCATAACCTGAGTAATTATGTTATCGAAAAAGCAGTAATATCTGGAGTCAATATAAATATTACAAAGCCCATTTTTGGGAAGGGAGGGCATGCTGACCCAGGTTATCATCTTACTCCCTTAAGAACAAATAAAATTCAGGAAAAAGCAGATAGAGATCTGAAACACCATGCTGTTGTAAAAATCGTGAAGCATCCTCATTTCCAACATATTGTCATGAACACCATAATGTTTCTGGGAAAACAGTTTGGCTTATTAAATAAAAAATGCATGCTGAATGTATTTCTTCTTTGTTTGTATGGTAAAGTAGGTTGTACCCCCAAAAATAGATATCATAAGGTAAGGACAAACTGGGAGAAGTGTTGGTTGGGAGTACATAAAAAAGTACAGGTTTCACTTCTGAAGGCATTCAAAGCAACATGAAATCTTAAGGCCTTCAAACCACAAGCTCTAGAAGCCTTACACCACACTTCACAATTTCTTGATAGAAGCTTTTTTGCCTTTTAAAAATTTGCACTGCTTTAAACTTTCATGCTGTAGCTCAAAAAAAAAAAATCATACTCCAGCATTAAAGTTACTGACAATGTCTTGTGAACTAGACACTTGTTTATATTGAAAGTAGAGCCAGTTAAACTAAACCTTATAATTTAAAGCTCCATGGAACAGTAATTTTTATGGCCTGATAAGTAATGGAGACAAACTTAGGTAACCCAGAAAGACCCAGACGAATATATTTATTTAACAGCAAATGTTTACTGGTCAGGCTGCAGAAACAATACTGGTTTTTTCCCTCCTTCACTGCAAAGTACTAAGAGTACACACACACGAACAAAGCCAGAGGAACACAGTTACAAAAGAACATTAAACCAGAAGATAATTTATCTGTCCTGAGAAGAGCTCAGGGGAAGTAAGCCAAAGCATCAGAAAAGAAGAAAATACTGGAGAACTAAACAAAAGAAAGTAGCAGTGTAACACTCAATTAAAATAGTGCAGGAGCTTTATACAATACTCTACACCAACCAACACTGATGAAATGATTTCTTGAAGTCTCCTCTTCATCATTTACCTATGAAACCAACAGCCCACAGAGCTCCTGACAGAAAACATCTCTGAAATTATCACACAAAGCACACGTGACAAAGTATAGCACTGCCCAGACATTCTCCTAGAGCACAAAGCAAGTGTTAGGTTGAAAAAGAGCACACCAGCAGCACTTCTGCTGATGGTTACATGTTTCAGACTAGCTGCAATTAGTTCAAGTGTGATGCTTACCTTTAATAGTTTCCTCCACAACTTCTACTACACGATCTATCTGCTGAACCTAAAAAAAGTCAGAAGGTAAATACCTAAGTAGTCAACAACTGGACATCCTTTTAATAAAAACTAGTCTTTCAAGAGTGTCTTCTTCTGGATTAAGGGGGAGTAAAGAATTTTGGGCTGTGTTTTTCACCAAGTTTGTTTTCTGTGCATCTCGGTCAATCTACCAAAAGTAACTTTAAAATTCGCCACCCAATTTAAACCAGATTTTGTCCTCAAAAATGGCAGCTCCTGTAAGTTTGTCAAAAATCACCAAATAGCTAGAAAAGAGTTCAGGCCTTAAAAGTGCTGTTCATGGTCTGTGACAGGCAATGGTAAACCAGGCACTCAGCACCTGTGCCAAAGTACTCCCTCATCCCAGTCTCCACAGCAAAATATTGTCAGGGCAGACTAAAGGGGAGAAAATTAAGGAGGAACTGCAAGGGAAAGACATTGGAACACAGGAAGAAATTTAAAATACTGCTGTGAAGCTTAAGGGAACAAGACATTCTCCTGAAGTTAATGCAGGCTGTGTTTGGAAATGGAGAAAAGCCTTCAAGTTTTTCACAAGACAGAATAATATTTAATGACCATTATATAATGTCTGCAACAAAGACAACAAATTTATGTTTTAGTGTCATATTTGCCAAAATTCACCAATAATGAGATAAATAGTTCAATTATGTCTTAATAGATATATTAGTCTTTATTTAAAGTCAATGCCCAACACACTGTAGAGATTTTGGATATAAAGGAATCAACATTTACACTGCAAAATTGAACACTCAGGAATTCTTGAAGCTGAGATTCTTCCCAGAGCTTTCATCCAAACCACCTGTTCTGTGTAATGCCTACTATAGATATTTACATACAATGCAGGAAAGCCAACTTGTCACATTTAAATTAGTTTGTCATTTTTCTACAATATTCCTTTTTAAACACCTCTTCTCTAAGCTGTACATTAAATGAACTCGATTTTATATGACTTTTGCATGGAGTTTCTTTTCCAGCTTGTTTCCAAAACAAGCAGAAAAGCACAAGTTGCAGAGGCTTCAAGAGAAGAGCCCGGTCTGCAACAAGGAGCCTGAAACTTGGATCCCTTGTATCAAAGCCATTAAGTCTCTGTATCCTAAAACAGAGTTTGTCATTTCCTGTAAATACAAGACTGCACAATCTTGTCTACTTCACATTCATTTTTCCAATCTAATAGAAGTTTAAAAAAAGCTCACCTATAGTTGGAGTCTGATCTTAAATTCCCAACTGAAGTCAGTGGGAGTCAGTTCCTTTACTTGTCTGGGTGTTAGATCAAGTCCATATAAAAGTATTTTTCTTTTTTTTTCCTTTTTTTTTCTTTAGCCTTTTGAAATACAGCCTTTTTAAAAAAGGAATGTCCACCACTTCCGATTTTGGAATACAGTACATTAGTTATGAATTCTAGAAGTTATAGTTATATATAGTTATATAGTTATGCTAATATTTGCATTTTAATAATTTTATTGAAAAATAAATATATTTAAATAATTTTCTGAATCACAAGCATTCACATTACAGACATATAGACATATCTAGCAATCAACTTGTAAAGAAAGCACACATAAGCAGTCATATGGAACACATGCATGTTTACATACTTGTGCACATATCCCTTCTGGATATAGTTTTAAAAATTATGACCCAAGATATTTAACATATACACTTTCTACTAATTGTTTAAAAAATAAACAGAAAAATTCCACTTGAAAACAGACGTGTACACACTTATAACTACAATACAGACAGGGAACAAAGTCTGTGTTATATTACCTACAATATTACTGCTATCTGTCTCAGTGCTAGACTGTTTAAGTTCATAACCATTTTAATCATTTAAAATATGAGAAATCTGGGTGGTTCATAACCTGAGACACCTCTTACTTTCTGCATTGTGCATCTGAGGAATTTTTGCATTGTTCCAAATCCCCTGTTGAATAAAGATAGAAAAAACCCGCCAACCATTATATTGCATCTTCATTTTATTGGATAAATTAAATTATTCTCTTAATATGTCTGTCAAGAAGATGGCTCATGTAAGTAATTAGAATTATAGGTCTGATAGGTAATGAGATCTGCACCTAGAAATGGATTTTGTTCTGCCTTACATGTTATTTCCCACATTAAATATTTTTAATTTGAAATTATTAGAAATTATTTGGCTAAAGCCCCAAGTGCTCAAGAAGAAAATGTGGAATGCTTCCAGTCTGCATTTATGAAGATAAAAGTATCTTAGAAAATGTGAGGTGAATCTGAAGTGAGAAGAGGGAAAGGTTTAGAAGATTCTTATTTGGAACAAAAGGGGGGGAAATGAAAAAGGAAAAAAAATGACAAAGACATAGTAATGACATTTTCTTGGGTATATGAAGATCTGCTGGATTCTTTTCCTCACATCTCACTAACCTTATGGATAATTCTGCTCTGGGGTGGTATCAAAGATATGTGTAAACCTTCAGAGCAGAGCTCCAATAATGTCCCCATCAGGAAGTCCCTGAAGCATAGAGACACCTTGGTGGTGTACGAAGGGAAATGACACCATTCCACAACATCTTTTTCCAGAGTGTCTCAATAAACCAAGCCCCCAGGACTGTCTGCAGGTCACCACTGCTGGGTGTGGTTAGTGCACCCCACTTGGCTCCACAGATCTTGTGGGACTTTGTTTCTAGCATAGTTAAGTACATTTTGGACTTAATGTCCATTAGAAGTGGTTCTCCATTAGGACTTGAGCAGAACAAGAACTACAGACAGACTGGAGTAGACAGCTGAGTAGAACTATACAAAAAGAAAAAAATCCCCCAAACACTGAGTTTCATCTCACCTTGTTTAGGCAGTTCTGCCAAATGCTGGATGTTAAAAGACTACTCAGCCTATCCCCTCTCTAAAGCCAGTAAAATGGAAATACATCACTTCAAAAGGCACTTCAGGTCTTCTAAAAATCTAAATTATTTTAGAGATAATTATCTTCATTGACCATAAAGAGAGCTGAGCAAAACAGACTCTCAAATTACAGCACTTAGGCAAGATAAATCTGAGGCTTAATACGTAACTTCAAAAGGCATGTGACTAGCCACCCTGGCTTCAGAGGGATAACATCTGTGTTTAAAACCTTTGCTGACAATACTGACCATAGTAATGGGCAATACTCTGGCTTAGGAAGGTATTCTGAGAGGAGGATCTACACAAAGTTTAAAGGGAAGGAGACTACCCCAGAGAAGCACATAAACAACTGACTTTCATTGCTAAACATTGACACAGCTGAATTAATTCCTAAACCTTTTGAAATCTAGGATAGTAC
This sequence comes from Corvus kubaryi, assembly GCF_017639235.1. NCBI lineage: Eukaryota > Metazoa > Chordata > Aves > Passeriformes > Corvidae > Corvus > Corvus kubaryi. The sequence continues at coordinate 1,503,835 of NW_024582057.1, forward strand.
ATAACTGCTGTAGAAATGAACACTTTCTATTGCACATCCAGTTTTCAGTTTAAAAGCAGGTGCTTAACTGACACTCTTTTCAGACATTCCAGGTTCAAGTGTTCTATCTGAATATCAACACAGGAATTCAAAAGCCAAAGCTGACCAGCTGAGAAGTACTGACTGAGCTGGAAATTTGTATGAAATCATTCTTAGCCATAAGTTACATAAGAACAGTGTCCACCTGTTCCCAGGTTTTCAGCATGCTTTCCAAGAAGCTCTGTTAATTCAAATAATTCAAATTCCATCAAATTTGTCTTTCATGAAGTACATATTGGATATTTTGCATTTATGCAAGGCTCTGTTTCAAGCAGCAGACAGGTTCAATCTTGAATGTAGTCTGGCCTTAAAAAACACTGCAAGGTAGGCAAGTATCATTATCTCTGTTTTGCAAACATCATCGAAACTTTTATGAACTGAGCCACAGAAATACCATACAACAGATCTTCCTCATTTATGAGGCCAAAGCAGTAGGGATGTACGGACACTTGGCATCTTGGTAAGTAATTTCCACTAATTTCCTTTCACAATGGCACTGCTAAAGCTCTGCTCACTGGAGCATTTTACAAATGAAGGAATAAGGTACATTAAACTTAAAAGTGTGTACCAATTACAGATGTAGAGCTTGAGAAATAAAGTCCCTGTTTTCTGTAATGCACTTAGCATTTTTTATACTGCACCATCTATTTTATAGCAGTGCTCCTAGTGTTAGGTGCTGCTGCTGGGAGTGTTCAGCACTCCCACTAATCACATTCCAGAGTTTCACACTGGATATGAAAAGAAAATTACTTAAAGCTTGCCTTAGACAGCAGAACAGCCAGGGGAGAGGGTTAGTTGGAGGTCAGCAGAATGCAAGAAGCCTTGGCAGAGGGCTTTTCAGGGCTATGTATTACTCCTGGAAGCAGCAGCTTCAGGCTCACCTTGGCCAAAGAGCCTGCAGTACCCTCCCATGCACGGGGCCTGCACCTTCTGACTCAGAGAGCAGCAGCAAAGTTGGGGTTACAGCCTATAGAGTAGCAACACTGGATTGGTTTTGTGGGTTTGTGCAGATGAAAGAACAGGCTGAAACTCTTCCCTTGGGTGATGGGTGTATGGCAGAAGGTGGTATGTCTTTGATGCTAGATGTTACACTGGGAAAGATGCGGGAAGGAAGGAGAATTTAAGTTCTCATTCAGGATTCACTCACCTGTGGAGCAATTGTATGCCTTTAATGGAATACATATGTGCATTAGGACCCATGCTTTCAGTATGTACAGCAAGTTTGATGTTTTCAAAGTACAGATACACAGGGCTTATGAAGCCTCTTAAGATCTATAAATAAACCCCCAGTAGTCTGGCCAGGGGTTCCAACACGTACCATCATTTGGAGATCAAGTACCTTAAAACTCCAGAAAATGCCAATGAAATAAAATATCCCGTTTCAATCACTCAACTATCACTGGGAACAAGAGTTTTGCATGTTCTTGTATGCAGCTCAGGAAGTGAGGAAACACTACAGCTACCTACGAGTCCCAGAACATAACCTGTCGGCTAAATCTTTCATGCACCCTTGTCCCTTCTCCTCCCTCCCTTATAATCCCCCTCAAAACAATTGACACAAAGTCACACATCCTACACACTACCAACTTAAAATGAAAAGTGAGGGATAACTCTACATAGGAGAGTTGATGTCTCTTTTTGCATGGTAAATGCGCTTGAGTTTGAAGTGAGTACACCACAAACACAAAGGAATAAGCTTTGGAAACCACCTGAGGGCAGCTGGCTGTGAACCTCTGTAATGCATCATTATGTGCTTCAGGTACTTTTCACCCTTGACAGGTTTATTACTACCCAGAATTTTCCCGTTCCAAAAAAGAGCTCGTTCACCTTGTCATGTTACACTGTAGTCTGCCTTACACACAGCCTATGGCAATGCCCCAACCCACATTATTTTTATAAAGTATCAATTACTTTATACACAAAAACATAGTAACATCACAAATGGTAGAAGGATATGAAGTTGCCCTTCCTTTCCTTCTGCCCAAATCAGGCAATAAATAAAGAACAGTGGAAGTTCAGTCCTGTATTTTTCAAATGCAGATCAAAACAAGCTCTGATTTACTAGAATTTCTCTGGTAGTTAAATTGCAACTTCCTCCACCATCATACCAAGAGGAGCAGAAGAGCCTCTGACACACTGCCTTTAGAAAGCCACCCTGAGGGAGTTATAATTGCTGGTAAATAAACACATTCTCAGACAACACTGTCCTTTAAATTTTGAAAAAATGAAAAAAGTGGGGGGAAGAAAATAGCAGAACTTATATTAGCAACAATAAATCAACTATGTCTCTCAGCCAAGTTGAAGATGAGACCAACCTAGTATTAAAGAAAGATTTCCAAAACTGTACTCTTTAATGCTTAAAATTTTAAAATAGAATCAATATCCTACTGCCAACAGAACATTTTCTATTTCTCAATTTTACAAAAACTGCCTTTTAGAAATATTTTGCAATAGCAAGACAACAAGTCTTATCCTTTAAATACAGTCACCCTCTCACACACATTCTTTGTAAAATGGGAAGAAATCTTAAATGTACAAACTGAACACACGCACAATATATGCTCTTAGCTTTGTTTTTGTTAATAGTTTTGCCTCAAGTTTAACACCTTTCTGAGCTGAGGGATCTCTTATTTAAAGCACAGTAAATTTTACCATAGCAATGACAGCTAGAGGACAATGTCATTATTGCAAAACTACCTTTCACTATTTTTAGGTCTAGTTACAAAGTACTTGGGAACACTGCACTAACAGCCTAATTCATTTCCTAATAGAAATCTTTCTTTAAGAAATACAGAAGTACAAATATTTTTCATGAAACACTGGTTCTAGGTACTCAAATGAAGATGATGAAAAGAGGTTAATTTTCAGAAATTACATGTTATCTGAAAGAAAACCTTAAAAAAGAGAGGAAAAAATGTTTTAAAAAAACCTCAAACTTCCCAATTTTAGTAAGTTAAAATCCTCAAAACTGAAACATTGAATTACAATCTAGGTCAAAGGATACTGACTTGCTCATTTTTTTCCCTCTGTCTACATATGTGTAGATATTGTTATACTCACTATAACAACCAATAATGGATCAATAACTATGTGGCCTCTGAGCTAAGTGAAGATCCATTCACCCATTTTACTTTTTTCTCTTACAAAGATGATCCAATGATACAGTAGTACCTCATCCCAAAGAATACTGAAGGCACTTTATTAACTGACGTCAAAGCTCTGTGGTTTCTTTTTCAAGGTAAAGCTTGGTAACTGTTTAACAACTCAGTCACCAGGGGATTTAACTCTTCAGACTGCCTCAAATTTAAACAAAATAATCATTGCTATTTGCCATTCTGCTTAATAGTGTGAAGTAAAAAAAGCACCAAACCCTCAACTGTGTCTGTGTAATTCACTTCCATTTTAACAGAGGGCTTGTCTTAGAGCAAATAAACTGTGATATTTTTAAGAATATGGTAATTGATACTTTCATCCTCGATGAAGCCTGGAAATTTTCAGGCTTCAAAGGGCACTGGAAGTCAGTTCCAACAACAGCCTCCCTTTCTTTCTCCCCTCATGCCAAAACCAAAGCAAATCACCCTCAACTGAAGGAAGGTTTACACGTTGTATAATGCAAGATGATGAACAGGAAGGGGACATGGCAGGAAGATTCTCTGCTGCTTTATCCAAGAGAAAGGCAACGAAGTCTAGATGTTGATATCGACCTACTGAAAACATTTAGAAAAACCTTGGATTTCTAAAGATACATACCCCTATAATACTCAAGCCTTTCAGGTACTCCTGGCGAGGTTGGGCTTGGGGTACACAGCCTGCTAGAACGACTTTCTTCTTCCCTTCTTGGGCTTTCCTAAAGGACAAACAGTGCGTTAATATTTTTTGAGAACTATCATTTTCAACTTCAACATATTATGCATGTGACAACAGAAAGCAACACAACAAAAACCTCCCCAAATCAGAAACAACTTGTACATGTTTCAGCCTAAGAAACCAAAACACCAAAAGAACCCCATATGAAGCGACAGCACACGTGGTTCGTTTTGGGATGTATCTACGGAGACCATAACCATTGCATATCTTGGACAAAAACACAACCTTGAAAGCCCTAATCAAGTTCACTTAATTTTCATTTGCCAAAATGGTAGAAGAAAAACCCTAACCCTAGGGTTAGGTCAAGAAAGATGGGACAGAGCTATTAACCTCAATTCAAAAAGTTACACAGAATGCAAGGGTCAGCCTATGCAGACAGAAACCTCTAGCTCTGAACAGACACATTTATGTAGTACCAGTCAGAACTGACCAGTTACATCAGTCTTCTGATCTTTCCTTAAAATGTTTATTTATTTTGAAATATGCAGTTACTTTAAAATGTTTAAGTATTTAAGCATATTGAGCACTTTCAAGCAGTAAGTACTTGCCTCTGGGCAGAGAAACATTTGTCTGGATTTTAACTTATATAATTCCTTAGCTTTAATGCTACCTTAGCATTAAGCAGGAAATCAAAACACTAAGATTAAATGGTTGACACTGTTCATTTCCTTTGTAACATTTCTACTCACTTTGAATTCAACAGTGAGTATCAAGCCAGCACTAAATCTCGAAACTAATGGAAGGCCTGCACAGAACTAGTGGCTGCACACAAAACAGTGAGATGCAAAACCTGCTAACGTTCATTCAACTTTGAAGATCATCCATAAGCACATTAACCCAACACAACAACTGCATTACAATGTGCAAAACATGAAAGAAGAAAAGTGCTGAATAATTTTAGCAGATTTGCTAGGTCTAACGTACTATGGGTTGCTCCAAGAACAATCTTTCACAGTTTCATGTTGTATCACCACCTCCTGGCAGGCTTCTGTCAAACTGGAACCTTATACAACCATCTTTTCTCCAGCAATGTATGAATTCATGAAGTGTTTACTGTTATGTTCGAATAGGCTAAGACATGTCACAACACTTTTCAGAAGAAATATCCAAAATACACAAGTACTCAGATAATTTTATACTCTTCAGCTTGCTTGACCTGTTTCAAACCTGAATGCATTAAAGTGATGTTCAACAAGCACACAGCTGCTTCATGGGTGTGTATCGATCTCCAGCTAAGGTAATTTTAACAAAAAACCCCCAAACCAACCCAGAGTGGTACCACACACAGTTCCACTACTCACAGTTTTCACTTCACACTTGTAATATGGACAAATCTATTTACAAATTACAGTGCAAATGAAAGCTCACCATAACACACAAATTGTAACATTAAAGGAGATCATAGGCCATTTTGCTAAATACCTTGTGTTGTCTGCTGCACTGAAATGAGGTATTTTAAAGGAAAGAAATGAATACCCTATACAAACACAAATGAGATATAACAGGAAAAAATATTATGATTGTTACCTCATATCCAATATAAATTCAGCAAATGTCTATAAAATACCTGATATTTTTTGAGTGGGACATTCAGGAAATGTTCAGACATTCATAATACAGAACCTCGTTGGTCCTCTACTTGCACACTAAGTGTGTAATATAAATGCAAATCTTTTCACCTCTTCCTTGATAATATTTCTGTGGGTAAAGAACTATGATGTAATGCTAATTTAGCATTTATTTCTTAGGCACAGAATATAGCAACATGTCTCCAAAACCCGCAATCCCTCATTTCTTTCTGTGGTAAATATTTAAGGATTTTGCAAAACTTCAACGGAGGTTACCTACTACATAGCCAAGAAAAAATAAGAAAATAAAAATCATACATTACCTGTCACATAGCACTATGTGACAATCCACTAACTCAAAGGATAAAAATCACTACTTATATAGTCTAACAGGCTCAACCTAATGCCTGGAGGCAAGACAATAAGCCCTGTCTCCAGCAAACAAAGCACACATCCCTAGGCAACTTGGCATCTGGTATAATCTGCTGCGAGCAACAGCCCTCTCCATCTACTTGAAAACCTGGGAGCACTACAGAAGAAAAAGCTTTTATTCACATCTTTTTATCCGAGAAAAAAAAAAATAAACAAAGTTTCCCTTGACACATTAAATGGCATTTTAATGTTATTTCACAGCTTTAACATTTTGCCATATCTTCTGGGACTTTAACTAGAGCTAGGGGCGGAAAAGCTAAAATGAATATTCTTCATTATAAGCACTGCCTTCATGTAACTTTCTTTAAGTTGTACAGATCTCTACAGAATAAAGAATTTTGTACACTGAGATTTTTTTCTTTAAAATGCAATTAAGTGGAAATGCCAGAACTAAATTTTCAATCATAGCCAATTTTCATTAACTTCATAATACACCACAATACATAAAACCCACCATAAATGAAAAGCCATTGTAAGGAAATTATGAAATTTTTTGCCTCATTTTCAAGAAACCACTTCTCGAAACATGCATTCCAGTGCTATATTGTCACCTCCTTTTAATATTGTTTAATGAGCCCTACTCATATTAACAAAAGCCTGCAAAAATTATTCTTCAGAAATCTAGTTAGCACGAGAACTGTATTAGAAGAGCCTTTCTTCTTCAAAAACATTAATAGTAAGAAGAATAATACTTCATGGAATCTAGTAGGTGGCATGAATAAATACATCTTCTCTTTCAGAACTCTTTATATTTTTAAGTTACATGAACCCTACCTTGAACTTTCAATTTAATTGACTCATGAAACATCTTCTAGAAATACTCTTTTCTAAAAACTACTTGCAAGATATACGTCTGAATAGAAATTTAATTAGAGCAATTCTTTTTTTTAAGAAAGGAATTATTCAAGCTACTTCTTAAGTAATGGGTGGGGAACAAAAAGCAACTGGGAAACAAAAGGGGCGTGAAGTGCTGCATACAGCGGAGGACTCATACAAGATCACAGATTTATGCTCCCCTGCAGAGATACAGACACTGCAACTATAAATGCACTATCAGACTTAATGAAATATGTTCAATGTATTCTGCCTTTCAAAAAGCAAATCTGAGAACTTAACTGGAGAATTTCTGCCTTGCTTATGTGCACTTTTATTTATGTTAGGAACTTTCCCAAACTGAAATATTTTTCTCACAATTTTATGTCACTTGTTGCATGGCTCCTCTAATTTTTATTTTTTAAGCTCCAAGAAAATTTGGTCAGTAACACAACAAAGAAACACCTCCCACCCTCCTAAGAATCTCCCCATAAGCATTTGCTACATCAGCACAGTGTGTATAGCAACACTGCTGGACACCATGGCACCCAGTGCAGGAAGCTGTTCCACTTTTTCATGACTCACACAGCTACTGGGGTGGAACCACCAGAATAAAAAGTTAGGGACATTTCCCTGAGGTTCAAATCTAAGGAAGGCAATAAAAAAGTGAAAGCAGAGAAGATGGGCCAAGTTCAACAGAAGACAATCTGTGATACTGAAAGTAATTGCTAACTTGCCTTTGCTAGAGACAAGAGGAGCCAGACCACCGCTGCTTGCCTCCTCATTTTCCTTTCCATAAGCAGAGCTGCCTGCTGGATTTTTGTAAGCTGTGAACTCTTATGTAACTCATTGCTTTCAGGGAGCCACCACTACTCCCCACCAAGGGATCCCAGCTGCACAGGAAGGCTTAACAGGCCTTTGAAATCAAAAGCAGTCTAGTCTGCAGGGAGGAAAGCTGATAAACTACAGACTCGTCAGCATGAAACATGCAATTTGTATAGTGCTGCTCTAGCACCAGATATGTGAAACTAAGTATTATGCCTGCAAACCCCACATTTTTTCCTTCAAAACCCATTGTTGGTGGAATTAAATAATGAAGAAGTGTATGAACAATGAGCAGAAGGTTGTCTGCAGCAGGACTAAGCAACAGTCAAATACAAGTAAGAGAAGAAGCAAGAGCAGAATTTTCAACAAAAGCAAGAAATTAAGGGGGAAAGTGCTTTGCAGCGAGCTTCTTCAGCTTTGTGTTGATAGCACTTGGGAAATGTTCATAAAATAAGAAGTATTTCTAATGCTAAAGTACAACAAGAAGTAACTTTGTTATCTGAAATGAAAAAGTAATTATTTCAACCTGAATCCTAGTAGGCAGATGACAACTGACCATCCATGAACTATTCCCACCAAATGTAGCACTCACCTCCTCACAGCTGTACCTGCACAAAACCTGGCAACTTCCCCATAAGATGTGTGTACTGAAATTGAATTGTGCAATGCAGCACTGTAGTCTATTCATACCATTCTCATGGCCTCCTATTACACAAAACCAACAACAGTCCTTATCAGGTGTTTTAGAAAGGTGTGAAGCCATAAACAAAGGGGGGCTTTGTGTCTAGAAGTGCCCAAAGAAACGTCTGTATACATGAAAAAGTTCTGCTACAGCAGCTCTAGCTAAATACAGTATTAGCTGGGTATATGATGAGATCAGGCTGCCAATGGTTATAAAAAGTAAAATTGAGGAGATACTATTTCCCAGGCTGTAGAAATGGTGTTGTGATGTCTCTGGGGAAAAAGAAATGCTATTTGGCTGAAGATGCAAATATGTGAAAGATCTTCCAACTCTCTCATCTGCTGAATTAATCAGCAGAAAGCCACAAGTTTTCAAGAGAGAGCAACATCCATGGAATGAAAAGATGGTGTCTGTATAGCATTTGGAATACATTCCTGAAAATCCATAAAATCACATAGCCATTTTCTGTTTGAAAAATTACAAATGGTAAGTTGAACCGTAGCTTTACAGGCTTTGAGCCAACATAGTGTCTCATTAGTACCCAAAGGCTCACTTCCCATCCTCTCTGTCTGCTGCTGTTGCTCTTACCTTTCTCCAACTTCAACGCCCCCTCTTTCTCACTTCTGACCATCTGGTATCACTCCTCCTCTGCTCCAAGCTCTGCAGCTCACTGGGCCCTTCCAAAGCCCCATTTAACTCACTGATTTAGGAGAAATTTATTGAGTCAAGATTAGGGGGTCTTAACCATTTTGTTCCATCAAGTTAGTCCATGGGAGAAGGGCTGCAGCAGAGCCAAAACAGAGGGCAAGTGAAAGCTGTTGGGAAGGAAACAGAAAAAGAGAAGGATACAGGAACTCCTTGCTGTACCTCTGGAGAGCTTAACAAGTCTCATGAAACATTTGAGGTCACAATATGCTGAGCAGAGTGAGTGAGTAAGAGGCAAAAAGGATGTAAGAAACTCATATATGTTCTGCTTTCAAAGTTAGGGACAGCCCCATACACAAAGACTTGTGGATAACCTGAGGAAAGCTTATCAACATTATTAACCAGAGCAGAACCACTCCAGAGTCTGCTTGGGCGTGCCAGCTTCCTTGTGCACTTCCACAGCCTCCAAAGAATTACTGCAATTTATCTGTGAGGCAGGTGAAGATGCAAAGCTCATCTGAGGATGTTTATGCTGATTATTGGAGTTTACTGAACTGCTCTTGGAGGACCTGTCTCTAGCAAAGCCGTGGCTCACTGCCATGCTGCATCCACCAAACTTGTCAAATAACATTTCCTTTGGCAAAAACCATCAGGTAACATGCAAATATTCCAGGGCAAAAAAGAGTTGCATGTCCTTCTCCTGACAAAATGAGCATGTCTCCTCTGAAAATACTTCAAAAAGATAAAAAAGCTTGCTCCATCAAACTCCAAACTGAGGTTGTAAAGACATGCTCCAAGCAAAAGTTAATAAATATAAACGTAAAAATATCCTCCTCTAAGGGAGTTTTTTATAGAAGGTGAAATGTCAGCTCTGAGAATAACCCCAAGACTCACATGCTACATACCAAATTACTCCCCAGGTTTCTGAGAGGAATGGAAACTTGTTTCTACACAACTACCTGGCATGTAAGTGAAGTGACTGCAGCTTTGTCTGCAAAAGGCTATCTGATTTGAAACTCTAGACCTAGTCAAATCAGTGCCTGAGTTTTACTCAAATTTTCTGTAAATGTAACTTTATTGGCAGCAATTAAAGATGCAACAGCAATTTCTGGGCAGTCATTACTCACACAAATATAGCATGTTAGTGGTAATGACGGTCTTTTCTTCCCACAAAGGCTTTCAAATTAATAGTTCAAAGACTTTATCAAACTGAAAAATCAGTCCAGAATGTATTCAGGAAGAGGATGGGATGAAGGGACTAATCCTCAATCTCACCTTGGACCTCGTTAGTAATTTTTGTAGCCCCAAGCAAGGCTGAATTGATCGATATGAGAGAGAAACTTCCAGGCTGTCTTTTGGTCAGGCTAGGCAAAAATGGTTACAGGCCAGTTCCTGTCCCTCCAGATGATTAAGAAAACAGATTTTAAAAAATCAATAAACCATAACTTTAAAGCAAATCTGCAAAACCCATAATTAGAAGTTATCAGCCTTACAACTGTTCTTAAAAGGAAAGTGTAATTAATGACAATCTGCTCCTTCAAAAATTTCATCTTGGCTGCTGGCAGACAGATTTTTACTTGTTGGCTAAAAAGCATATCTATTTTAAATTTTAATTTTTTTTCTTGTGATTGCAAAGTTGTTGGTTTGGGGTTTTTTTTCTTTTTCTGTTTATTGAGAAGATTGAGGGACCTTGTCACGTAACAGAAAATACTAGAAATAGCATTTGTCCTCCCAAGACTGTTAAGCAGACTGGGGCCTGGCAATCTGCTCAGGGGGTGCCAAGACACCCACTTGCCAGTTCAATCCTCCCCCAGCTCTTGTCAAGTGAACAGCACGGTCTGCCAGGACTTCTTAGACACTGACAAACCTTCCCTGCCTAACACAGGTGACATTCATGCTTTGTAGAAGGTATTCACTAAAACGTTGAGACAACATTTGTCTCTGCAGTATTTTGCAAGTGGTCAGGCTCCCACCATTCTTCAGATAAAATAGTCAAGTATTTGGCTTTGCTGCTCTACGAATCTGGCATTTATGAGTTTTGGTCTCAAGCACATTGTTGATAGGATACACTACAATGCTCCTCAGCTCCTTTACTTCTTCCCTCCTTTCAGTTCTCATCTTTAGCTGCCTGCTGACAGCAAAAGTACCCTTAACTTCTCTGAGGTAACAGAATACCAGATATACTGAAGTTCTGCCCACTCAGTCTTGCAAAAGCAGAGGCTGCTGGAAGCCAAACACCGAGGGAACTGCTGCAGGTGGCAAAAACTGGAATTGCCTTTGAAAAAAACCACCAGTTTTTGAATATCCTTGAATCTTTATGTCCTTTAGCACACAGATGGCAAGTTGTAGTAAGTTTATAAAAAATATTTCACTGTCTTTCTGTATCTCCAGTTTCATGCTAGCCTTCTTGAGCAAGAATCTAAGAAGTGACAGTGGTGAGAGAGTTTTCAGAAGCAGAAATAGCTCCAAAGCTGTAGCAGCAATTTTGTTCTTTCTCTGCCTTCTGACACTACTTTCCTCCTTTAAGTGCAAGCATTTTCGCTTCTACTACTTCAAAAAAGCAAGACTTCATGCTCCCCCTTCAAATGGGAAAACTTAATCCTGTCCTGAATTTATTTTTGCATATCTAGATGAACTTTTAAAAGGTACACTTGTCTCCAAAACAGTGAAAGGAAGTCTCATATAAATTCACCTGGAAAGTGACACTAAACTTCTGACAGATTAAAGAAATGGAAATCAAAATCAAAACACTGAACTTTTACAAAAATCACACAGCTCTTATGCTATTCCTCTGTTCTTTCTACACATATTCCTGTACAAATGACAATATTCTATCGTAGTATTTGTGGCATATCTCTCCTTTATATTTAGTTAATTGACAATTTATTCTACTTCACCTTCCCAGTCTTACCCCCCTCTTAGTTCTATTCATCTCTTTTAAAAAAAACAGAAGTGCCGTTTAGGGCACAGAATAATGATTGTAATTAATGTGTGAAATACTACACTGCCTCTCAGGTTCAAAGTACAGGCAGGCTTCGAGTTACATGAATGCATGGCCAATGGTTGTAATAGAAAACCCTGTTGATACAATGACTAAAAAATTAAATTAGTGTTGAATGAAACTTAAATAATCCATTCCTCCCTCCCCCTACACCCCCCCAGAGGTATAGCATGCTTCTCACTAATAGGCTACCTACAAACTCTAAGAAGGATTTGTTCTGGAAGCTGTTAAGAGTACTTCTCCAGGTTTTTTTGCTAAGTATAACACACCAGGAGTCTTTCTCCATAGGGTAAGGATGGTTAAAATCCAGAAAAAGGAAGCAGAATTTACACGGACTAAACCCACAAAGTAGTACATGATACCGACAGTGTTGTTTTACCAAGTCATCAGAACAAAACCCGTGCACAATTCTATGGTGTGTCTGACATAGAACATTCTGATAAAAAATCAAGGATAACAAAGGAACTAACAGCCAACTCATTTTTTCTTTGACTCCTCCAGGACAGCTGAGGAAGAAAACCACAGACCTGAAAGGCAGCCAAAATTCTGAACATCCAGGCTTTTTTTTTTTTTTTTCTCAAAATCAGGTGGCTACAACTACTACATGAAAGAAACAAAAATAACTTCTTGAGCGCCACTAAATATAGTTTTCATCTTATGTGCACAGAAGACTGTCAGAAGTTATCAAAGAAAAGGAAGCAAAATTCAATGAAGTAATTTTTCAGAACAGTAAGCTGCACATTCTTTTTCCCTTATGGAAATGCTACGCGAGCAGCAACACTGTGCCTAGTTTTTGTCAGGAATTATGAAATAGATAAGGACTATAACATAGTGTGATAGAACAGGAAAAAGGCAACAAAGAACAGAGCAGAAAATTAAAAGAAAAAAAGAGAGAGATTTAGATCCTCAACACTGGAACCTTCATTCTGTCCAAATTGCACTGTATCACATTTTTATTAACCTTTGGATTTTCATTTGCTTTAAATGCTTCCAATAAAGCCCAGCAAGCTCTTCCTAATCTAAATAGGTAAGAACTGATCACAGGACCTAAGAGCAACAGAAATTATCCACTAGCCTCCTACATGCCAGACTCATGACAGCCTGACCATTTTAGCATTTCTCCAATGGACGTGCTCCAGTTTTATATTCCTCAACTGCCTCTGCTACACTCAAAACACAGTAATCCAGATGAAGCCCCACCAAGTAAAGAACAATAAACTTCTCCTCTCAATATCTTGTTCACGTTTTACTTATTCACAACTGAGAGTGACTCATGAGAGTTGGCTCACATTTCTTGGTCTTCACCATACATCCCACATTCTTTGCCACAGGCCACTTATCCATCAGCCATATCTCTGTAAACTATGAAGCTGTGTCAATTAACTCTTCATTGATATCTTTAATTTCTCATTGTTTCATACCATACCTGAAAGAATGGTAAAGAGCCAAACAATTCTCCAGGGACTACATTTTGACCTGCAATTTATTTGTATGGTTTCTGTATTGCTAGAACATCTTAGTGGTTTCTACTCTCACACAAATTCATCACAGTCCCTGAAAGCAACAGACTCCTACACTGCTTTAACTTCATGCTTTAGAAGGGTCTTGTACCACACACTACCATACAAATGGAAGAGATACTCCTGTTTTATTTCCTTCAGAGACTGAAGCTTTGAGTCTGTGGTTACATATATAGATTCAAAAGTGTAATCCTGCTTCTGAAAAAAAAGATTTTGTCTTTTTCTATTCAGCCATTTTTAACTACAATATCAAAAACAAAACAAAAATTCTTGGGTGACTTGAATGACGATTGCACTTCACTTTTGCTTGTACTGCTGGAAGAATTCTCCACTCAGTTGTTGTCACTGATGCTTAAGCAGGGGAAGAGAGAAGATGCTGTTAGAAAGGTGGAAGCTCAAAAGTGCATCAAGCAGTGTAAGATGGCTTTAGTGCACTCCCACTGTGAGGTGGGACTGATCAGAGTAGCTACATCTGCTCCTTGCTTACAATTTATGCAGCATGCTTCCCTTCCATTGTGGTTTAGGCTTTTTGATGTACATGGTTGGGAAAACATTTCCAGGGTGGTGCTAAGAGGAAAAAAACAAAAAGACAAGTCCTAGAAGTAGCTCTGAGAAATTACCAGTTTAAACATCTAAATCTAGTTCAAAATGTATTATTTAGAGAGCTAAAAATTGTAACTTCTGTCAGAGCTGAAGGGGCAATTTCTCTAAGCATATTAGCTTGCCTAAGAATGTTTCCTAAAATAACCCAGCTATCATTCTAGTAGTTTTCACAATAGATGATCTTCTAGAAGTTTAATACACTGCCAGGCATTTTATGGGGATACTAATAAATGTATGGGTTCATGAAAGTTTTAGGTCACGTGCATATCTGAAAGGTCAGAACAATTTAAAGGATTCTAGCAACAAAACTTTTAATTTCAAAAAACAGCAATCCAATGTGGATTGAATACAGCACCAAGCCTGACAGAGTTCAAGGAGCATTTGGACAATACTCTTGGGCACATGGTGTGATTCTTGGGGTGGTGCTGTGCAGGGCTGGGAGTTGGACTCGATGATCCTTGTGGATCATAATCTGTGTCATTCTTTGTGTGTGAGTGAACATAAATACATGCATATGACAACAGCTGCTTCACTCCCAAAGCTCCATTTCCTTTTTCTCCCCTCCAAATTTTCCATAAAATTTAATTCTATCAGATTCATACCACCACAGTGCCCCTTTTTACAGTGCCCCTTTACCTGCACGTAGATGGAATATCCTATTTTTGGAGAACAAGCAGGCTCTAACACTGCACAGCACTAAGCATACAGTATGTAACTAGCAGCAGTAACTATCTGAGCACAGTAAACCACATATAACACTTCACCAGGATTCCACAGTCTCATCACCCATCCCAGTGATCAGGAAGGTCAGGACAAAGGCCTCAGTGCAATATGTTATTGATCTCTTTAGAGGTAATAATCGATCAGAAGAGTAATTAATCATTTTTAAAGGTTACTTTGCAAGTCCTAGGCAAAATAAGCTGGGTGCTTTACAGATAAAGTTTCTGTAACCATCTCTAACCTTTTTCTCATTCTTTTTTCTGATGCGTGATCAGCCCCAGGTGAGTACAGGAAATATAGGCAGACTCCAGCGGCATGTTTTATGGGGCCCCCAAACTTTCCTTGAGCAACGGATTTGTGTTCATACTAAAGCTCTAATGAAAAAGGCCCTCCACATTGAAGCTCCTTCCCTGGAATTCACACACACAGTAAACTCACACCAAAGTCGTAACATTCAAGTTTCTCCGTAACATATAAACAGTTCATAACAATGATTATATCAACCTTTAAATACCTCTAAGAAATATGAATTGCTTAAGCAGCCTTTCCTATGCAACCACTTCACATTTTTAATTCATTTCTATTTTTAATACAGCATGCATCTCTGCAGACTTCAAGACACCTCACACCAGGAAACTATACTAAATAATGCAGGGCTCAGCATTAAGCTCACTTAGCTCAAAAGCCTACTGAATCTCACTGGAAATTGTCATCCTGTTATGAAACTTCAGAAAAGAAATCCCTCTGCTCCCACCAACAATTTCAAAGAAATTCCGTTCTATGGCTCCCAAACACTGCAGAATTTGAGAGGGTGGGAGAAGCGCTAACTGCACAACTTACGCCTTTGAAATTTACTCTAAAAGATTTCTCATGTCTTTCTTCCAAATTTTTCTAGCAAGTACATTTTTCAGACTCTGATTGCACTAAGCGTATAATATGTTTTCTTTGAAATACTACTTCATTAATAAACATCATGATTTTTTTTTCCTACCACAGCCTATATACAAAGATTCAAAGTATTAAATAGGCAATTGAGCCTTTTTTTCTGAATAGTCTGCACACAGGAAGATCTTCGCCTGTCAGCAGGCAGAAGTTTGTCTTTAAAACAGGTGCCAGAGGAAGCCAGAACTTTTCTTTTGAATAAAACTCAAATTAGGAAACTGAGCACTGCACTCCCTGAAACACCCTTCAAAATCTGTACCCCATTCATCAACTTTTCACATGTCTTGTATCAGACAACACACTCCAGGTTCCCCTAGAACTCAGGGGAGTGAAGCGTGTGTTAACTTTATTTAAGATGATACAAAACACCGTATGTGTAAGATATAGGCCTACCTGTATCAGCAGAAGGGACTTCAGTAAGGGACAGGACACATGAGCTTACATGCACACTTGTATTTCAAAATACACTACAGAATTACAGAAGTAAAAAGGGAAGTTCTGCACCGCTGTTATACCAGCAGCTCGACCTGATTTTTTTAAGGTGTCTCAGATTTAACAGTATAAAACAGCAAGGAGTAAACATCTTAGGCTCCTAACCTGCTTTTAATAATACCCTTTACATAGAGGTAAACAGTGCTGAACTTCTATTGCTCCCCCTCCCCAAATTAAAGCTTTTACCCTGTTATGTGCCCCGACCATGGATCAAGTGAAGGCCAGATCAACTCTGATGACCTTCAAAAGACTTGAGAGCCTTCACTCCCCATGCACTCTCTTTAAAATGTTGTTACAGCTACATTCTCCCTTCCTACTCCCATGAGTGTGCCAAAAATTGCTCTTACTTTCCACCTCCATTCACAATATATATCAATTTATTTCTGCCAGTATTCGCCACTTTCTGAAAAAGCTATCAGATGTTGCACGCAAGAGTGTCTTCCCTCTGACGGGAATTGGGCAGGCCCAGACAAGACCCTATGAGTAAAGCAAGGTTAGCTTAAAGAGACACTGTGGAAATAGTTGTATCTAAAATAACACTGAGATGGATAAACTGTGCATGCATCCAGTTTGAAATGTCCTCAGTGTCAGAAAATCACAATGTCAGTAACAGAGATACCAAATTATAAAACACAAAGACAGACACCAAGAATTATTTGCTGCAGCAAACTTCTCCCAAACCATGCCTCTAACAACTTCTGCTTTAAAAAGCAACCCAGGAGAAAATGCAGGTATTTTACTATTCATACATTGGCTTTATCAATTTTAAAGCACAAAACCAGAGCACCCGTGGTGTTTACAATGAGTTATAACATTCAACAGGACTGCTCAAGCTCTGAAAGTACATGAATAATTTGAGAGTTTGCACATAACTCTCAAAAGTTATAAATTTTAACAAGCCAACTCCTTAATTTCATGTTCCTTATTCTAAAATACATGCACTTGACCTTGACATCAGAATGGGCAATTATACTCTCCACATTTTCAACTTACATACAGTTTAATTAATGTTACAAACTATTCCCACTCTTGGTATTCTACATCCTGGTATTAGAGAACCTGCAATACATTTACTTCATTTAATACTGCCCAATACAATACAAAATATTTTTATTTTCATTATGATTTTTCTTTTTGCAAAACTGGACATAATTAAAGGCATGAATAAATTGAAAGGAACTGTTCATGCTGCCAGTGTTTTCCTGAAACCAGTATTTGCTGACTGTTACTACAAAAAGAAGACACATCATGCTAATTTAGAGAAATCATGGCTGAGGCTATAGTCTACAGTCAGTGTCTATCCAGCTATCATGTTCCAGAATTTATCCAGTCCATAAAACACACACTTCAATTCCTATTTGTACCACAGAAAGTGCTTGTGAGCTGTTTGAAAAAATCCGCATTTTCTCTCCTGTTCTTCTCCTATAACTCCCCAGCTATACATACCCTTCCTTCTACAAATGCAGCACTCCACTTGCCACATGATCATCAGCCAATATCCCAGAAAGAGCTCAAATACCAGACTGGCAGTTCTGTACAAGCCCAAGCAACACTGGATGCTTTTTCCATGATTGTCAACAATAGTTTTCTCTATGGACTATAAATTATGCTCTTGTATCTTTTGCTTAGCTTACAGTTCTCTCTAGGACAAAGAAAGCTTGTAAGTAAATCAACAGTTTGGAGCATCTTGCTTTCCTGTTGTTATTGTTTCTTTTATTATTAACCCAGTATTAGCATTGCCCTGGTCTAATGGAACTTTCTCAGCATTGCGACATTTGTTTAATTCAACATCCATCAATTATTACCACAGCCAATGGCATTTTAAAAAGCTAGCACTTACATACTTTGTATAAATTTGTATAGGAAATACTGGAGATATATAATAAATATACATCCTGTAGTGGGTTGAACCTGAGTTGATGAACAGTCTTTTAGACTAATGATGCTTCTCACAATTTACATATTTAAACCACACGGAAAGGCGGGATTTTTCCTTTTTTGTCGGAGCTCACCTGCTGGAAGGTGGGGGTGGACTCTGAGCCTCCCGGCCCCGCTGGGATGGGCCGGGGCCACTGCCCCTTCCCCCCTTTCCCAACGCTGCGGCACGGACCCTGGGTCGCTGCAGGGGGACTGTCCCAGAGCCGCAGGCAGCTAAAAACAGCCATGGACTGCCACAGCTAAAACCAGCCATGGACTGCCACAGCTAAACCCTTCCAGCGCGGCTTCTGGGGACAGGCGGGTCCCTCTTCTCTCCATGCGGAGCCGGCGGAGTCAACGGGAGCCGGCAGAGCCTCCTGTCTGCAGCCAGCACACTTCGTGCTGAACTGAAGAGGACACCACACAGCCAGCAGCACAGAGGGAGCGAGGCTTTCTCTACCATAAAGCCTGAACAAGAACACCCTTCAACATGGCGGCGTCAGAGTCAGAGAGAAAGAGAAGTGAGTCACGTGGGACGGAGCTGAGCATGGCGACGGGAGAAAAGAGGGCAGTGCCGCGATTCTGGCGCGCAGCTTAAAAGAAACCTTCTTGCATGCTGTGGTAAGAAACTGTAATACCACAAACTGTTTGTCTCTTTAATCCATTTGAAGTACATGGGGGGATGAAGAATCAACGTGTGGCCTGTGAAGATTGTGAAGAATGCCTATGCCAGGCTATATAGAAGTAGTAAGAGGCTGTTAGAGACTTGTGGCGAAGAAAAGCCTTTGTGTGCAGGCCAAAATAACTTATCCTTAAAAAGATGAATAACCCCATGTGATGGCCCATGTTTTGTAGTGTGAAGGAACTGTGAGATTTTTCATGGGAGAGATGTTCTACACACAGCAGATTGTTTGTTTCCGGGCGGATCTGCTGTTAGTAGCAGTTTGGGAACCACGTGCAACTGAAGAAAACCCTTTTTTCCTTAAGCATAAAAGAGAGACTTTTCAAGAACTGCAACACTGACTAACATCCCACGTTCTGTCATCCTTGTGTGAGCTGGGTAAAAGGAGAGAAGTGCTGGAAAGGGGGGCGGGGGGGGGGATTTGCTTTAATTTCTTGTTATTTCTCTTTACTTTTAATTCTATTAGTAATAAAACTCTTTCATTGTACTGCAACTGTTTAAGGTTTGTGCCTGCTTTGCTTTCTCCTAATTCTTATCTCACAGAAGGAAAATAAGTAAGTAATGAATATTTTGAACCAAAACCCCTACACTTAATTGGTGTTTCCGCCCGGTTTCGAACCCAACCCACTACACATCCTTAACACCACTTCAAAATTAGTAGGCTCTCTTTTCTTACTTCTAATGCATATAGCCTTTCCCTTATTCTTAGAGCTCTCCACCATGTATGTTCCCTTAATAACACTAGTGTCTCTTTGCCAAAATACTAGATTTTTTTACCCTTCATCTTGTAATATTTTCCACTTTCCTGTGGATATCTAAAAAAGCTACCTTAACATCGCCCAATTAGACCTTTATTCCACATTCCTCACTCTTCTTGATTACAAAATTGTGGACTAGCTAAGGAACTGTTCTCACATAAATCTCAATGTAGTCTAAATTTTTCTTCTCTGACAATTTTACTGGCTTTTTTATTTCTTTCCAAATGACAAACACATTATTCACTGAGATAATACCCACTGAAGATAATCAGCTTCACAAAGTCCCCAATCCTTCTCAATCTATCAGTCTGAAATCCATTTATGATTTCATCTTCACCTGACACAGTTCAAAAATAGCTATCACCTCAGTCTAGGTAGAAAAATGTTTATAGTAGAAATATGGACATAATTAAATGTGATGTTTGACATTTTCTGAAAAACACTGTTCAGTTCAGGAACCAGATGAACAGTCCAAACAGGTCAGAGGGACAAATAGTTGTGTTGGAAGGCACCTTGTAACACTGAACTTCTATTTGTCAAGCAACTCTCACTCCAGCAGAAGTTGCCCATCTGTTGTGTGTAAAAATAGCAAAACCAGTTTGTTTGCATTCCCAGTAAAAGCTAATCAGTGTGGGGGAGTAAGACATCTTTGCTTACAAACAGGCTTCCTGGAAGAGTGATGTAGAAGTTACTATTGACAAGGACTCCTCCCAAGTGGTAGTGGGAGGGAAGGAGAGCTTCCCAGTTTTATTGAAAATCACCACTGTTGGCTATGATAACAGGGTGAAAACAGTGAAGGTCTTAGGAAATTGAGTAAAACAACCTCAAAGTAAAATTGTTTAGGTTTATAGTATGAATTTCAGAAATCCTCATAACATCATCACAGATCATGGTTTTACATGGCGACAGAAGAAAACCTCTCTCTTTAGGAAGCTGAGGACCAACTACTGTTAGTCCAAGCTTAAAAAAAAAAGTAGTCTTGGTAAATAACAAAACTAATGAAATTATAGGCTGATAGTTAAGTAGCTGTTTTCCCACTATATAACAAGTCATTTGCTTTCAAGAAAAATCTGTTTTTTGCCTTAAAAATGGTGTGCCAGAGAAGCTGACTGGCTAAATCTTCCCAACTTCTTCCAATACACATCTAAGAAGCGTTGTTTAAAAAATATTCCAAAGACAGTAAACTATTTGAAAAGAAACACAAACTTAAAATAGCAAGTATTTTCAAGCACCACCTGCAGCAAAGGGAAGCAGCAGAGCAGCAAAGTTTCTAATTACCTGCTGTAACAAAAACCACACAACACTTGAAATTATCATGGGTAAGTAAGCCCTAATAGAAAAAGTTCATCTTTTTGTTGCATGTGTTATCCCAAACCACAGTTTTGATTAATAATTTAACATACTTGAATGGTTAACACTACATTTATTACTCCATATTCTAAATAATCAACAACCTCTCCTAAAGGAGGGCAATTACTGTCTGAACATTTAAAGTTCATTGTATTCCTCTCAGAAGCCTGTGGTTATTGATGCAGGATCTCAGAAACCATTACTTTCACAAGGATTTTGGATAGAGTGAACTTTTCTCAAGCAAGAGAAGTAAAAGCTACAAAGCCAGTTGACACAAAACACAGAAATCTAACTCTGGCACATATGACCCTCTGGAAAATTTGGCCTCATTTCTGCCAAAGCTGTATTTACAATAAAATGTAAGTGCTGAATAGGCTGAAGACTCGTGACAGATACCACATGATTTTGAACTATGGTTATGAGGGTCAACATCTAATCTTGAACTATGCCATTAGAAGACATCATTAGCAAAACAAAAGCTCCCAAGTACCAAAACAACTGACATTCACTAACAAGTATTGCTCACTAAATAAGAATTAAACTGAGCTCTGAGAATTCTAGTGAAACTTGCAGATATTATCACACTAAAGAACAATTCATGGCATGTATAAGATTTTAGTTATAGGATGATTTGGGGTTGAAGGGACCTTGAAGATTACCTAGTTCCAAACCCCCTGTCATGTACAGAGACACCTTTCACTAGACCAGGTTGCTTAGGGCCCCATCAATCTGGTCTTGAACGCTTCCAGGGATAGGGCATCTACAACTTCTATGAGCAACTACTTCTAATGACTCACCACCCTCACAGTGAAGGATTTCTTCCTAATATCTAATCTAAACCTACTCTCAGTTTGAAGCCATTCCCCCTTGTCTTGTCACTCATGCCCTTGTTGATAGTCTCTCTCCATCCTCCTTGTGTAAACCATACCAGATAAAATAAATTTTCCTTTTTCAGTATTTATTATGTGCACACATACTTTTGTGAGTGCAAACAGTGAAAAAAGTGAGGGGGGAAAGTAACTTCTTCACATAAACATTATTACCCAATTCTAAAACAATATAGAATGCCAAGTACCTGAGTAATACCTCAAGACAAATGCAGAAGCTGAATTAATAATGTCTAGTTTGCCCAAAAGATCTTGTAAACAACCTGCAATCAATATTTTTATTATTCTGAATGCAAAATCTCAACATTTGTGTTCTTCTTCCCCAAAACCTTGGATACATTAGGATTGTACTGTCATTTTGGTTTAGAACTGAGGTCTCTCTCAAAAGGTGACACTGTCTATGGTCTCTGACTGATGGGGTCTTGGCTGAATAGTTCACCTAAATCACGTCAGAATTCCTTGTCTCACATGAAGGTGGATCTGTCCATGTTAAAAAGTTTGACAATTTACAGTAGTAACACGGAGGGGGGCAACCCCATACCTTGGCTGCAGGGGTGGACAGCTTCTGGAATGTTGCTTTCCAGCTCAGACCACCTGGCAGTGTTTACATTTGAAACTCACCATGAGTTAGGAACACTTATCAGACTACTGATAAACCAAGAATAAAGCTACAATGTGGAATAGAAGAGTAATTTGCAAAATCTTACATGAAAACAAAACCACTATCTTCAGACACCCTCTCAACAATACTGGATGCAAGAGCTAGCCTCAGGGAAAAAATTCTGAGATCAACCTCAACTGGTAAAACAAAATAAGAGGTCATGTCAGTTTGTATTTGCATGTTTAATATGTTGTTAAACATATTTAGGATTTATTATCTTAAGTTTATTAGACAATTTTAAGAGACCTTGAACTCCTCTTACACTGAGGGCACCTACTTTAATTTGACTTGTGTTGTTTCTCACATGAACGCCTTCCCATTAAAAAAATAGGGTCTTGAAACTGACAAACAAAAAACTCTCAGTAAGCAAGCAATACAAATGAAAAGCTTTGTAACTCCGTACAGAAACTACCTACATGGATATAGGCAGCGCAGCTACCAAGCACCTTCTGCAACAGTGTATTTTATAACCTCAACATCCGAAAAAAAATGGAGGGGTGGACAAACACCAGGACCATTAAAATATTCCTTTTCCAGTGGTAATACAGTGTGTCTAGGTAATACACAGTATCTTTCACTCAAATCTTCAAGTGTTCTTTTAAATACTAAATCTCCTCATACCTATCTGGTTAGTTATTATCCACTTCTTATGGTGGCACATATCTATACAAAGACTGAAGTGGGCTGAAGGGGCAGTAAAACAAGAATTATTATACCCAAAGTCTTTACTGTGAATACTAGAACTTAAGTGAACAGCATTCTCCGTTAACACACTGATCTCCACTCCAACTCCTGAAACATTTCATCCACTTTTACACTGAAGGAAGGGTAGGGGGAAAGAAAACTCAAACTTCCATCCAAATAAGTTATTATGCTAAATTAATCAAGGATTACTGATAGAAAACAAAACACATCATTTCAGCACACAGAAACGTGCTAGCAGTTGGGTAAAAGACCATCTCAAGCATCCCATTTATACTCAGTTATTTGTTATGCTGACTTCAATAAAGATGAAGTAACTACTGAATAAAAACTAAGAGTCTACTTGATTAAATGAAAGCTTAAACTCAGAGAGGACCTCTCATTCAACCATTTTTCATCAAAACTCCGTATGTAAAAACATGTTAGCATTTAAATTCACTCATTCTGGGTTGTCTTCCCTCTATGTTCCCCATTCCCAACAGAAGAGATTGGGTTGGAAGGGACCTTAATGATCCCACTCCCCCTGCCATGGGCAGGGACACCTTCCACTAGACCAGATTGCTCAGGGCCCCATCCAGCCTGGCCTGGAACACTTGCAGGGATGGGGCATCCACAGCTTCTCTGAGCAACCTGTGCCAGTGCCTCATCATCCTCACAGTCAATCATGTCTTCCTAATATCTAATCTAAACCTACTCTGCTTCAGTTTGAAGCCACTCCCCCTTGTCCTGTCACTACACACTCTTGGAAGTAGTCTCTCTCATTCTTTGTTGTAGGCTCCCTTGTGGGAGCTGCAATTTTCAGCAGACCTACCTACACACACAGAGAATACACACAGCTAATCTTGATACAAAAATCCTTACTTTCTCTGCCCTGTTTGATAGTTCAGCATTAGAGAATACAGCCATACTAATGGAAGCTATGAAGTTTTTTATTTTGGAAGTTTTAAAACTCAAATTTGAACAGTGGGACAGATGGGGAAACTGCTAAGCTTACATAAAATTGCATATTTCAAAGGCTGTTTTCTGGCATGATAATAGAAAAAGATAAATCTGCTAGAAACCATGCCAGAGGCAAGTGGAAATATAATCAAATCAGTGCCTGTAAAGCCCACCTTCTGAAGACAATTTGCTCTGTTCCCAAGCAAAAGACTGTAATTATCTTCTCAAATACCTACAAGCGGGCTGTTAAGTTTAATGAATTTCACTGTTTGCAAAAGAGTTAACTGCATCACAGCGGCAGTTAATACGTTCCATGTTATAAATAAATAAACAACCGTCTCTTGAAACATCCCTTGGAAAGTCATAATGTCTAGGAATAACCTGGTAGCCCTATGGCTCAGTAAGACCCCTTCCAAAACGCTCTATTTTAACATCACCATGCATACATGGAAGCTTGCTTGGTAACCATACATAGCAGACAGATATTTCAGCATGTCATGATATGCTAGAGCTGACTATCCCATTGCATACTAGAATAATCTTGTTATTTAAAAAAAAATGGCTCAGAATGGTGCTGCTTTGCATTTTATGTATCAGCTTTCATCTGAGGATCATAAATCCTTTCTTTGTCCAAGAACCATTTTTCTAGCCTCATATCCACATGGTGGATATCCTTCTTTATCGCAATTTTACAACTCTGAAAAGTAAAGACTGATTTGTTCAAAGTCACTCAAGCAGTAAAACCAAAACCATGTTCCAAAATCCAGACCATCATCCTGTTGTCAAAATTAAGCCAGCCTCGATTGGTGCGAAACAAGAGACAGACTGGCTGCAACTTTTTCCAGTTCAGCGGACAAAGCTTTCCCTTTAAGTGTGTTACAACATCGGAGCCAGTGGAGCCAAAAAACTGCCTAACATAAAATGAACCACATTCAGACTTTCACTGCCCAAGTGTTGCACAAAGCCTCCATCTCAGAAAGACGACTGGCACACGTTCAAATTGATGAGTAAACCTATCTCCTTCAATATGCCATTTCTGATATGGTGTGAGGAACAAACAAAACCCTTTGTGCTTACGAGGGAGTGAGTTTGGGTTTGAATAACTTGGACTTCATTTTACCTACCTCACATGACTGATTTAACTCCACAAGATTAAATCAAAGAAACCTTTTGGGAAACAAGACAGCATCAGGGACATTCTCTTTTCCAGAAAAAATACCAAAAAATGCTTAAGAGAGCAAATGAGGAGTTGTTAATTGTCTGGCTCTAGCAGCCGGCAAACTTGTAACCCCGAGGCCAGACCTCAGGCTCAACCCATTGGGTCTGAGATGAAGAATTCACAACCACCTGAGAAATAACTCAGGGATGCACCCAAAAAAACAGACAGGCATGCTCTCCTTCCCAAGCCCATGCTTGGCAACAACTCCACAGAGCTTACTCAACAATGTTTACACACCAAAACAGTTTAGCTGAGCCCAGCCACATTTCCTGTGCTCTTCCATGTGTTTTAAATAAATTGACAACGGGCTCTCAATGGCAAATTGTTCTAAGAGACAATGAGCACGTATCAAGCATCCAGTCTTCATATATACACTGCTCCAGTGAAGACTGTGGATTTAACTGCTGTGTGGATTTAACTTCACACAAGCATTTCCAAGACGTCAGTTATCAATCAAAAGGAAGAGTTTTCAAAATTGTTTCTTTTTCCTCAAAATAATCAGCATGACTTTTTTAAACTAGAGTTACAGTTCAGCACTAGAAAACCATGGTATGGGCCTTTTTGTTATCAAATTGTTAGCAACTTTTGTGTTATCAAGTACTTGTAGTGAAGGTAAAGCACCATTTTTCATATGCACCCCAATGCACTTCAAGTGCATTTGACAGGTTTCTCCAGCAAAATAATGGTTGGTACACAGGGGTTTTTTTCAACAAGTAATTTAAGAAAAGTATAAGTTTTTCTGCCAACAGAAATGTTAGCTGCCCACATCTTAATATTTTAGTATCTTACCCCTACTATGATTCTACTGTAACCAACCATACTCATGGTTTACAAAACAAAACTACTACCATACCACTTTTTTTCTTGTTTGAACATTTTCTCAGTTTTCTTTTGAAGGAAAACTGACGTGTTCAGGCTATGAGAAAGGACATTCAGCTGCTATTTATTTCCACAACAATATTTCGCTGCCTTTAGAACTCAAGTTCCTATTGTGAAATCCCTCATCCTTCAAAGCACAGGGCTGCAGAGGCCGTGCTATCTGACTGGCTAGAAAAAGCAAGGTAATGTGGCTTTGAAGGGGCCACAGCAGGTACTGGAAGCAGCTCCCCTGCCATACCATCAATAGACTCCACATATGCTGAATTATTTTGAGAAGACAAGCAGGATTTTGCTGCAGCTGACTGCTTCCAGGTTGCAAGTCAATTCCCTTTGAAACAAGCTGAGGCACCATTGGCTATACCACCTCATGTTCCAAAAAATGGCCCTGCAGAGTGATGGAGTTAGCAGCTGAAAAGCTGTTATGATTCAAGGTACAGTATTTCTACCAGAGAAATAGCTGTAACACTGCCATCACTGAAGCTTCCCAAAGCTAGGAAACAGGGTTCACAGCAGGAACACATGAAAGGGACAAAATCAGGAATACAGGAAAGGGACAAGAGCTGATCTAACTAACAAATGTGATACTTCTAAACTTCTAACTTCTGAACAAGGCAATTTATAAAATGCCTTGACATCCCATCCAAGCCTAAAACATTGTTTGTTTATATAATCCATATCCACATGAGAGCTGAAAGCTATTTAAATGCCTACCGGTTTGGTGCAGACAGAACTGACTCAAGTTAAGCAGCTTCCAGGATGTGTCAAATAATGTTGGAAACAAGAACACAAGAGGCCAGCATTTGTCAGTTAACAAGCTGACACAGGAATGCATTTGTGATAGTTACTCAACACATGATTGTTTAATTTGGTTTTTTGTAAGCATCTAATTTGGGTCTCTGTAAGCAAGAACTTTAGAAAAACCAACAACAACAACACCACAAAAACCAAACCAAAACCCCAAAACTAGAAAAAAAAACCCAACCAAACAAACTGCAACAAATAGCACACTATACTAGCTTTCTGCTGATATTAAAATTACAGACATCTGCCAATAATGCTCCTTTAAAAATCACAACAGGCAAGTACGAAGAAGTTTTCTAATAGCAACAGGAGTATGTATTGTACTGTCTTCCTCATTGCTTCTGACTGCACTTCCTAGGCAAGAATATTAGCCTTCATAATCAAAAATCACATTGTTTCTATAGCCTAAAGAAACAAGTACATGAAGACAACTCATTTGAAATTATCAGGATCTAAATACAGGCGACAAAATACTGCCAATGTATTTCAAAACAAAAATAGAAACTAATTGTATTATTTATTGCATTGAAAGGATTTCAGGTGTCTATGCTTTTCCTTTAAAGATTATTTTACAGTAAATACTTTCTCTATTCTTATATAAATTTAAACACAACACACTAAAAAAACCCTAATATACATGTGGTGCTTTATGGTAAAGTTTTTGGCAAATTACAGAAATAGGTGCTTCTTGCCCTTTGACTTCCTAATCAGTACAGAAAATCAAAAAATCCCCAGAATGTAATGGTAAAAAATTACACACTTATTAACATTTAAATAATTCCCACATTCATTTGCCACATTGCTGGGAGCACCATTTTGTCCCTGTGAAAGAATCAAATGAGAGGAAGCTGAGGGTTACACCAGCAGACCACAGCTGCCAAATGTAGGCTGGGGGTTCTTATCCAAATGGTTTGATGGTGAACAAGGTTACATGCTTTCTCTGAAGGACTCAAATTTATAAAAAAACAAAAAACAAAAAAACCAAACAAACAAACAAAAAAAACCCCATAAAAAACAGGGAAGCAAAAAAAAAAAAAAACCTACTAAATAAAAAGCAACAAACCTCATGTCAAGAGCTGTGTCTTGCCTTGAGCTGAGCCCACTCCCAAAAGAAGACAACTACTCCAGCACCTCCCTGCTGAACTGGAACCTCTCTGGTTCCATGAGGGCATAAGCAGCAGGTGTTGGGACAGCACTGGGAATTATGTTACCTGAGAGTAGTACAGTCCTTTTACTTTAATGAATAGCAAAAGGAAATTAATTAACTTATGGTGAAGTTATAATTTACCTGTATGTGACAGAAGCACAGTGATGTATTTTGTGATCACTGAAAGAAACCTTAGCAGTTTGGGGTTCTGTTTGTATTCAAGGGGCCAGTAGCCAAGCACTCTCAGCCTGTGCCAGCCCAGTCAGTCTGCAGCTCTCCTGGATGAATCCTAACATACCCGACAAATAAAAGCACTGAAATAGTGCAGCCACTTGCCAGATTGCCACAAGAACAGAAGTACAGCAGGTGGCCATCCACAACTCCAAATTAAATCACATGCTGCTCAGAACTTTATACCAATCTCTGTGTAGTGTTGTATCTGTTTAATGGTATTCTTCATCCTCAATTTTCAAAATTAAAAGAAAATAGGTTTTAGTGACACACGAACCATGGCAGCAGACAATGATCCAAATGGTCTCATTCAGCACTCAATAAAAAAGAGAACAACTATGGCATCTTTCCCCACTCCGTTCTCCACTTCTTCTCCCTTCAGTATTTATTAAGTAAACCAGTGCTTATCTGGGCTAAATCCCCAGGCTCAGTGAAACACCAGGTGGTAGACTGGGGTAGTTTTTCTAGCAACAGATGGCTCAAACATTTTATGACAAACGGACACGGGACTATTGCTCGGCAGCCCATCTTTCAGTTACTTGTTTATGTAACAGCAGCAACTCACCCAGGGAGCTCCGGCAGCTGCTCACCTGCACCAGGGCTGTGGGAGCCTCCCTGCCTGCTCCCTGCCTGCTGCTCAGGTGACATCACAGCCCACACTGGGCACTGGGAGGAAACCCAGTGCTTGCCATCTCAGGCAAGAAACCTGGGCAACACTGGTCCCAGAGAAAAGCTACAAAGTGCAACCTGTGACTCTCATGTTAAAATGTATTATTTCTCAATTATTGTTACTTGCTTATTGTCTTATCTGCCCACATCCAAAGCAATTGCGAGCAGCTACTTTCAACCTTAAATAGGAAAGGAATTTACTGCCTTCCACATTTTGCTGTGCACCATAAAGGAAGCTTACTTAGTTCACCTGAAGTGAAGAAAAACATTCTGTCATTACAATTATGCCAGCCTGAATAAACAGAAAGAAAGAACAAACCATAAAAAGCAGCACTGACTACTCCATTAATTCAATTCATTTCTCACTGGTAATTTAATTCCAATAGGTTTGTACCTGAAATGCATACTGTAATACTCCCTCTCAAGTCATTCAAGGTGCACAGAAGCCACCCCTCTAGGCACTACCACATTTCCACATGCCCCCTTCTCCCTCCAGAATTTCTCAGACAGGGACATGGGAAAAACATCTGCCAGTCTCATGCTGGCATTATCTTGAAATCTGAAATAGCATTTGCATTTATTTGGCAAAGGTTAATAGTATGCTTGTAATATTTTTAGTGATATAACATTGCTGAACTGATGTGACAGAAGTAAGGCATGCCTAAAAATAATCTCAACCCGCAGTACTGTCTGCTCTGGGATTTTGTTTTCTTGATTTCATTAATTTATTTATTTATTTATTTTCAAATAAAGGATATCACCACTTGCAGAAGGGAAAAGGCTATGAAACAAAAAGTTTACAACCAAGGAGAAAGGGCTAAGGGACAGAAATTCAGAGGCAGAAGCCTAAAGACTTTTCACACCCCCCAAAATTAGTGTTTATTGGTGCTTTTTTTCCTAGAATAAGCTGTAAGTAAGCTGAGACCAAATAAAACTTGCATTACATGCAGAAGCACTAAAATTAATAAAACTACATGTCATGAGAAAAAGAACACTGCTACCCATATTTTGTGTTAGCTCTGATGTCTTCAGTCGGTGGCTGTCCTCTTGCAATACTATTAACTTCCATTCTGCTTACTGCAGTAGTTACCCATCACAGACAAGGAGGCATCAGCTCAGAAGGAGAATTAAAAATAGTTGCATAATCTACTCAATATTTAGTAAACAGAAGTGTGTAATACATGAATACTGTTGGAATAATGAATCACCCTACTAGACCAGATTATATTCTTCAATTCCTCACTTGTGCCAGATAAGACATTTGAGATGTTTCAATTGTTATTAAAATAAGAAATTTGGACCCCAATTTTGGTATCCATGCCCATGCCACAGCCTTTTTAACACTGCAGTATAATAAAATAGAACATTTTATAAAATGTTTATTACATTAAGACACTACCCCACTACTCTGATCAGATACACAAGCCAAGTCTAAATAAGACAACATTTATTTAATTCAAGTAGCACTTTTTCAAGGAAAAAACCCAAACCCAGAGAATACCCACTTGTTTCTCCTTGCCAAGAAATAAGTATCTCCATGTTGCATGAGTACATCTAGATTATATAGTAGCTTCCTAGCAAATAGGAGAAATTGTATAAGGTATATAAAACTAGGGTTGCAAGAGGAATGTGGGAACTAAGTGACCATATTTCTGCAGCTCTAACCACGCACTCTGCAGAAGTCCTAGTCTAACCTCCACAACCCCCCAGTCTGGGTAAGGCAAGGAGGACCTAACACCAATGAAAGGAAGATGCTTTGAGGGCACATTGCCTTCTGAACTTTTAGGGCCCACCCTTGTAATGCTGAGGTGGTAGGAGGTAGGGAACAATTATGCTCATGCCTTACAGTAATAACTAGCTCATCCCAATTTCACTGTTTTCACAAACGTGATGAAAACCAGAAAGGTACCACTTCTGTGAAGCCAACAGTAACACTCAGCTGCAATGTGTTTACACACTGGCCAGGGCTACTATACAGCATTTATCAAACCTTAGCTGCAGGGTGCCAATGATGCAATTCTTGCACTTCTTAAGCCATGGCAAGGGTCATTCTTCCCCAGGGCCACTAGTCAAAGTACTGAAAGTAAGACAGAACTCCACTGGAAACAGCATATCACTAATGTTTATTCCATGTAGGTTTTTTCAGTCCTATATTGAGGTGGGGTGGTTTTGCAGTTCATTAGCTAGCTAGTCTCCCTGGCCAAAAAAATCAGCCCTTTTGCTCCCAGTGACCAGGCAGCCTACCTATTATACGGTATTTAATGTGGTGTTATACATGCTACACTACAATGTAGTTTTCCAAGGAAAACAAATACTTTTGAGTAGTGAAGGATTCAGATTGCAGCAAACAGAGTAAGCAAACATTGTGTTTGCACACCTGTGCAGCTTCAGCCCAACCTTGCCTTTTATCACCCGCAGCTGTAAGGCCAGACAGGCACTCGTTTGACAAAAAACAGGAGGACACTTGCTTACAAGACACAGAGCCTAAAACTGCTTGTCTAGATTGTAGTCTGAGGTACATGCAAATAGTTTTCTTTGATACTGAAGAGTCATTTTTAACTGTACACTGCAGATATGTTTTAGTAATTGGTACAAAGGCCCAGAAACACTATACCAAAGCACTGTCATGTGCAAAGATACAGAGGGGACAAAAGTGAGAAATATGGTCATACCTTTAACAGTATTAGTCCAGACAGAAAAAAAGCAAGAATCTGTCTTAAGGCTCTCTACTCTTGTCAAGTGACCGGTATCCCTGCACCTCTCAGAGAGGCATATGTGTAGCTAATTAAATACCTGCTCACTCCAAATTGGGTCTGGGGCACAGCTGCAGGCTGAGGGTACTTACAAGGAAAGGGAGGTGGGAACCCAGCTTTCAATTTTGAGCCTCAGGTCAAGTCACTCACAGGATTTTTAAATAATTAAGTGCCTGTCAGATTAGATCAGCCACCTGTCCTTGTGGGCTGGATACACAAATACACTCCAACTTTTTTCTGTTCGAGCCATATTTTTAAGTACCAAAATATGGCAAAGGAACAGACAAAAATCTAAGCTGTTCTTGAGTAAGTCCCTACTCAGACATCAATCCATAAAAAAGGATTCAACACCAATAGCTGGCTATATTCCAGACACACAGGAGCTTACCTTGAAACAAAGATGAAAAACAGGATAGCACAATCCTTAACTCAGAAAAGAGAAGCAAATGGCTATCATAAAACCCACCAACTTCATGGACTAAGAGAATTCATTTCTACTAACATTTTGGGAAACAAAATTTCTAGCCATAGAGGCAGAAACAAGCTCATAAAAAGTTAAAGATGTATTGAGTATTTTAGAATAGTTCAGTTGGAAGGGACCTGCAATATCCAACTAGTCATCTCGTCCAACTGCCTCCTCTGGACCTCCCACTACCTCTTCCCAAAATCAGGATGGCAAGAACTACACATTCAAGGCGTAAAATCTTAAATCAATAAATTAAAAAAATATTCTCTGAAATTCCTGCTTTAAGGATTAAGCAATTTCATTTTAGAAATTGTACTTTTAGGAAGACAATGCCTGTAAACAGTTAACAGTTCTCTGTTTTACTCTTCTACATTTTTCCATCGTGCCTCCTAGCCAGCATTACAAGCATGGTACTCCGGCCTTGCTCAATAATGAGGCCATTTGATAGTGTATATGCTCCTATCTTGCTGCCCTCTTTTCTGAGGAAAAGGATAAAGACTGTATTTACAAATATCTGGACTTTTGAACAAAAACAAGGGAACAGCAGTACTCCAGACTAGCTGTGTAAGCAAACAACTAGTTTGTCACTGAGACAATTTCTATTTGTAAGAATATTGTTTTGCAGCTCTTTTTGGCTCTGCTCTTTGACACTAATGTTGTTTTCTAAAGATGCCAAAAGAAAACACCCCCACCCCTGTTCACAGTCAAGTAAGCTCTTTCCCCCCCCACAAAAAAATCACTTGAAATGACATATACATACACACACTCCACAGCTAAACTGGCATGGTTTCCTAGCCTCAAAAATCAGGGCTCTGTTACATGTGCCTTCATCAACAACAGAGCTGTATAGGGCCATAGAAAAACTATGGTTAGATGGAATCTCTAGAGTCTCCTTTAACTTCCCATCTAGTTCCAACATCTGCTTAAAACCGGGCTAATTCCAGAGTTAAATAATGAAACCCAAAATTGTCCAGTTGAGCTTCGAGAATATCTGATGTGAGGGTGATCTGTCTGTGATATCTGTCACCCCACTGACGGCCAGGGTTGATTCAGCTGATGTGGCTGTTTAGGCAGGTATTCCCTTCCTCCCTCAATACTCCATGTGCGTCCCTCCTGAAGCTGCGCTCTCAGTCAAACAGGACGACCTGCCTGATAGAGATGGTCCCATTCTATGATCTCAGGATGGAGACACCCAAAGAAGGATACAAGCCTCTCTGGACAACCTGCTCCTTCTACTTTATTCCCTCTTGCCATGAACATTTTTTTCTTTGTAACCAGTCAGAACTACAATAAAATCGTTACTCCAGTTGTTGCCATTACCACACCAAGGTCTTGCTCCTAGAAGCACTGGTTCCAGTCCTATCACTGGGCTCCTCTGAGAAAATTTAGGTTCTGCTTTCTCTGTAGCTATGAATTAGGCAGTTGAAAACAGCAGTGAGATCTTATCTCCAGGTCATTGATATCCATTTTATCTTCAGATGTCCTGTGCTGGGCAGTTTTCCAGCTCCATTCTCCCAAATGGTAAACAAGAGTAATCCTTTTCACCAGTTTGCTGGCTACATTGTTGCTGAGGCAGCCAAGACCTTGGCCTTTGACATTGCAAGGGCACAGAGCTGACTCAGCCTAATGTCCACAAGTTTTATTTTCTTTAAAAAAACCCAAAACCAAACAAAAACAAAGCACACACACACAGAAAAACCACCCAAAAAACAAATCAACCACAAAGACAACCCACACATGAAGCTGCTCCCAGCCCACACTGTTATCTGGAGGCACACATGTCTTCACTGAACCTCAGGAAGTTCTGTTTGCCCATTCCTCCTGCTTCCTGAGCTCCCACCTAATCACAGGCTGCTGTGCCATCAACCACTCTCCTCCCTTTGGTGTCATCTGCAAACCTGGTAAGGATGATCTTTGTCCCATCATCCACATCAATGAAAAAAGCACTGAGTAGGATGAACATCCAAGAAGCCCCACTGACACATGCACTATGACTGTGCACCTTCAAAGAATCACTTAAGAGTGTCCAGGCCGTCACTGTTAAGTAAAAAATGAGCTATCAGAATACACTTTACAGTACACAGTATATCTTTGTCTAAGCACACAGAGTTGGAAGGTCCTATACTGTTACAGGTATGAAAGATTAAGACTGACTATCATGGTAAATTCTCAGAGTTTTTTACTCAAATGAAGTGCTCAATACCATAAATTCAAAATTAACAATCAACTGCTATTTTTTATCTGTATAACCAAAAATTGTGAGTTGGTGCAGTGAAATTGCCAGAGTACTGGCAAGGCTGCCTATTACTACGATAACATAGGAATAGTGCACATAGGCCAGGCAGTCCTAAGACAAGGAATAAGGAGAGCAAAAAGCCTCACCTGTATGTAACTGAAAGTATGGTCCTAGACCCAGATAAACTACTTGGCACTGAAATACTAAATCTTTGGAAAAGGGGTACAGTTTTGGCCCACGTTTGAGTTCTCTAACACAGCAGTAGTAAAAGTCAACCAAGAATGATGAGATTAGGAGTGACGGGGCTGTACACCTCACTTCATTATTGCACTGCGACACTGAGCAACAGCAGCAATGCAGAGCAGCACTGTAGCATCCTTGAATTGCATGAACATATTGAAACACAACATCCCCAGCCCACAGGTGAAGAAAAGACGGTAATCTGACTTAAAACAGCAAGAAGAAACTGAGGATGTAACTGCACAGAACAGCAAGAGCACAAGCTTCTGTGCTCCTCTGTAAGTGTACATAGAGCTTTTTGTATCTCTCTAACTCCCGGTTTAACAAGACACACAAGATTAGCACAAAAACACTAGGCAAGCAAGCCTTTTACATGCAGTAAAAAGACACTGGCTTTTTGTTAGCATGAAGCAAGTTCGAGATCCTTCAATACAGGTTAGCAAAGACAAAGAAATTTCTCACGTGTTTTTTTTTTCTTTTAAAGTAAGAATAAACAATAAAATTCACAGTCTTAAAAACATGACTGGATTTGGCTGTATGCTCTGGCATACACAAGAGCAGAAAAACCTTAATGTTAGTGGATAATGAATTGCAGTGGGACTCTACTAAACCAGTTGGATTTTCTACCTCTGCCACCAACTTCCTATGAGAACCTCGTCAGTTCTTCTAATGCCTTCATTCTCTTAAAACAAAACTGATTATACTTTCCTTCCTCACATAGCAGATTATTTCATTAATATTTGTTAGATACTGATTATACAAAATGCAGTTAAGTACATAAGAACAGTTTTCCTTCTCAAAATCTCACATAATTCTTTCAGAGTCCTCGTTCCTAAAACTCATACTACCTTCACAGATCAACTACTCCATGGAAGATGCTTCAAGAAGCCTACCAAACAAAGCTACAGCCAGGCACCAGAATACTGCTAAATTCACAGTCTTGAACATTTCCCTTGTTCCCAAATAACCCACAGCTGGGTCAGTTACAGCTAAAAACCTTTTAGAGAGCACAGCTGCCCTTTTTCTCACCTCCTGTCACAAAAGCTGAAACCCAGTTTCCTTTTTTTTTGTCCATCCTAGAAGTCAGGCTTTCCAAGATACAGTAAGAAACTCCACGTGGAGAGCCAATATTTATCGGGTCACCTTGCTTTAGGGGTCCAGGTGACTACCTAAATAAATCATGTTTCATTGCTTACTAGAGTACTGTAATTTTACATAGGAAGGAAAAAAAGAAGCCCCAGTGGAGGAAGGGGGTCTAACACCTTATTTCCATGCTAAACCTTGATGCAAGTTACTACTGCCTTGTTTAGTATAAGCAAGTACTACAGATTTATCAGAGAATTTCCCTTTTTTGTTTCCTTGAACAATGGAAAGTACAAGCATCCTCAAATTACCTGTACTGACCAAGGAAATGAGTAACGCAAAAGCTTAATATCAAAGTGAATTAGGATAAAGCTAAAGCTGCTGCAAACATGCCTTAAACCAAGGAATCCTGGAGGTAATTCAGCTCTCATCCCACCACCTGTAAATTATTACCATTCCCACCATTTTAAGTTTAAGATTTTCTCTCAGTACTAATGGGTTACTCCAACTGACACAGAAACATCTGGAAATCACAAAAAAAACCCCTTTCTATCTTTAAAAATCTCATCGATTTAGGGTTTTAGGATTTTAGGGTTAAATTAAACCATGAGCAGCACTTGAATTCCAGTATCTGCACCTTTTTTATCCCCTCCAGATTTTGAAGTGCTCAGTAATGGACTTCTACTAGAAGAGCAACACGGCTCATTAATTTCAGCAAAACAAGGGTGCCAGCCAATTCATGCCTACAAAAAAGTGCTAGGGTGTAATTCCCTCATTCCTGTTACATCAGAGTGGAGAAAACACATCCTAAGTGGAGAGTGGCTACACCTCTGACCTCAAGACAACTGAGGGAGGGTCCATGCAGGGAGAGGCTTCCTGCCTGTTACAAGACGGCTGGAAAAATGCTTTGAGCCATATTCAACTCAAGTTACAGCCAGGCTTTCCCTACCTCCCACCTGAGTGCAAACTCCCTTCATGACTGCTTGGGCCATTCTCTCCGGAGCAAACACCACACCTGTATCCCATGGTTTCCACACAACAAAACACATCTCAACTCCACGCACCAAAAGCTCTGTTTCCTCAACCCGCTTAGCCCAGGTACCTGCATATACCCACACTCTGGGCTTGGCAGCTGCTGTACAGCTTGTGTTTAGGGTTTTTTGCTTTAGAACAGCAATTATTTTGAGCATTTGACAGGTACAAAGCTAAGAAACCTCCTTTGTTTCTCCTGGTCTGTAGATAGTTAGCCCCCACTGTTTAAACTTTAACTTGTGAAAGGTGAGACAGATTTTTCTTTCATTGTTCAAGCTCAATGAGCCTTCCACACCAACATGCAACTGAAGCAGAAAAAGCCCAAAACATATTAAATGTTGTCCTTACAACTACTGAGGTAAGTGAAACAAGTAGTAGTTAATTTTTCTGATTATAGCTAAGCCATAACCATCATCTCCATTTCCAAAGTGGCAGTGATGAATGACTGGGGGTGTTTCTCAACTTCATCCTTAAAAATAATGTGACTGTTTTAAAAGTTCAAGGAACACCCAGAATCCACTACACATTTTTTAACCATTTTATAATCTTCAAGGACCAAAAAAACTAGCTTTACAGACACACTTCAAGCCACTGTGGCCATAGCTGTTCCTGAGCAATATCAGTTGGCCAGCCTATTCATTAGTTATAATGAAACACCATTTAAAAATGCCTTTTGTTGAGCTGTAGCTATTCCACTCAGTTATGAAACTGCCCCAGAAGGCACAGAGTTATTTCCTCAAGAAACCATTAACATTTGGTAAACAAAGTCTACCTGGTAACTACACCTCCATCTGCAAGAACACATATAACCTCCACTATCTCCCTCCACCACCTGTCAAACCTTTGGGTTCACAGGTCACCAGGGTGTGTGGATGCAGAGCAGGAGAGGCAAGAGAGTCTCTGACATCTCTGCACCTCTTGGCCTTCTTCCTTGTGGAAATATAATTATTCTATTAGTGGTCATTTAAAAACAATTTTAGGATTACCAAACTCAAATCAAGTACTATTTGGCTGCTGTATTTTTCAGATTGCTTACAAACAGTATTCTACCAGTTGGCCAATACCTTATTTTTCAGCTCAAAACCGCTCCCCTCCAGTAGACTGTAACTTCTAGAGTATCTGATCAATTCTGGAAACTCCAGCAGGAAATCCTAACTCTCAGAACTGTGAAATCACAGTTCTCTTTCAAGAATAAGACTGAAGACCCAGTAGAGACTGACTGCACTGAGTACACCCAGGTAGGACAGCTTTCCCTCCAAACACAGCTCCAGGATTCAGCAGGCTGCATCCCAACCACCCAATCAGCAAGCAGTGAGCCTCTGCTGCCTCTGCTTTCAGGGATTCAAAACTGTTCAAGCAGTAGCTGAACTGCACAGCACAAATGCTGAATAGAGGTGAACAAGGGAGCGGTGTTGGGGGGAACAGCTTGGCAGCCTGGAAAAGACATTCCAGTGATGCGTGGAGCGCAGCATTATGTAGCAAATTGCTGTTGGTTTTTCTAACTTAGAAAGTAATGCACACAAAACTGTGGGTAAAACACACTTTTTAGGTTTCAACGTCAAAGACTCAAAATGCAAAAATGCCAGAAGTGAGGTTGCCCCCACACATTAATACTTCCTCCTGGTGCACTTGTAACACAATTATTAACACAGGCTCATAAATTTCCCCATGACTCCCATGTCATCCCATGCTGGATAAGACCAATTTCCACTGTTCATGTAATGAGGGTAACTGTACTTTCTATGATCTTTTTAACAGTCATGGCAAACATGATTTAGCAATCTCCAGAAGAGGAAAACATGGTGTCCCAGTGAAGATCCCTGATTATCCCCCAAAGAAACCCCAAACCCCCAAAACAACAACAACAAACAACAACAAAACCAGAAACCCACCCACAACCCAGTTTGGAAGGATGTTGCTGCTCCAGAATTCATTTATACTTGCAAATTGTACCTATATTCCTTTTAGAACACTGGGTGGAGCCTGTCTGACTTGCAGAAGCAGCTTTCACCAAGAGGCACTGGGCCTGGAAGGTCACAGCTACAGCTTAAGGTTCAAAAGCAAGAAACCTGTGGGAGTAACACATCAGATAACTAAGCTTGGGGATACATTTGACCCTATTCCCACTTGCTAAATTGCCAAACACTAAGAAACAAAGAATCCCATGAAGCTCTGACCACAGAGAATCGTGTGAAATAAGCAATTTTCATAGTACAGGGATGGGCATTACAGAAAAACCGTAAGAACATTAGAAATCATGCCCTCTGAAAGAGTTTGCAAGTTTTAAAAAGTATTAGATACCAGTAAATAGCACCTGAGAATGTGCCATGGAAGTTGCATCACAGCATTGAAAATGGCAGTAGCCTTTAGCAAACACCAGCAACTAATCACTGAGTAACAACTGTCACAAGGTAGAAAAACAAGGCTGCATAGATGTTCTTTGTATTGATCTTCATTTCTGAGTGATAGATTCTGCAAATTCAGTAATACTTTTTATAGCCCTACATCTGCAGCTATGAGAGAAAGGAATTGTCACCAACACAGAGTGAAGGCTGCAGAGATAGCTACTGACCAAAGACCATTTAGGTCTCAAATTATACAACTTATTTCTAGTTATGACATCTACAGAATGACCTCAGTCCTTCACTTTACAGACTTTCATTCCCTTTATTGTGTTTTATGGAAGCCTAAAGAACTGCTTGAAAGAATGGAGGAAAACTGACTGCAGATTCTTCCTCTATTAAACCTGATGTAGGTACAGTAACAGGTTTTAAACCATCAGAAATGTTTTTGGTGAGCCAGGGGCAGGGTAGTTTTCAGCTCAACAGACTCCAGGCAAAAGGGTGATGCCACAGTAAAACACTTCAAGAGTAAAACACAGTTACTTTGGTTTGGGTTTTTTCTCTCCCCCTAAGTCAATCTGTGTCTAACAAAGCAGCCACTCACATTCCTATTTCAAATTTACTCCCGTTTTTCTGTATTTTTACATGCTGAGTTTTATGTTGTTTAAAGAGCTCCCCTATGATGTAACAGAAGGCATGAAACACAAATAGAAAAGAAACAGTTTTATTAAAATGTTTGTCCACACTTGATTTCTTAAAACTATTAGATATTTAGCTAAAGATCTGGTAAAAACCTGTGTCAATGCATTTTATGTGAAGAGTTATAAGCAAAATCACCTGCTCAGTTGTGGTCACATACACAAAACATATTTTTTACCAATACATCAAAAGTAAAAACCAGTTCTTATTCTGATATCCATCATGTTTGAAGAAACTTATCCTCAAAGAATGCATAGAAGTTTACAGATTTACCATATTCCATGTAAAGCAAAAGTTTTTCCTTCTCTAAGCCTGCCATACATAAAAAATTTACCCAAAAAATTGTGCAATTACTAACAAGACAAAGCAAACAACATGAAATTTGCAAGAAAATGTAAAACTTACCCAAATAATTGGTACCACAGAAGAAACTATCACAATCTTTCTAGTATTTCTGTTAAAACACATGTTCCATGGTTGCTACTTACTTAAAATAACTCAGTGTCAGTAAAGAACATCGCAGACAGTGGAGACCTGACATTTTTCACATAAATATATTCCTGGAATCACCTGACATCCATCACCTTGGCATGAGATAAACACTGATAAACTAGGGCACCTGCTTCACCTTCCACAAACCAAAAGAAAAATTCTGCTTTTAATTTGACAGGACAGTTTAAGGCTAATTTTGCCAGTGTTTCTGAATTACTAACAGTCACGGGAACTTATGAGTTAAGGAGCAGAAGGTTTGCTGCACCCTTGGAGGAAATTTTACCTTGAGGCCAGAAATGGAGTTGTTAAATACATCAGCAATTTACCCTGACACCACTTTGTGTCAGGAAGTAAGGTGGTATCAAACATACCAGGCCTCTCCAGAAGTGACTAAATGGTGATTTTTCAATGTCTTGCTTCCAGTCTTTACTAAGGAACATCTGTAAGCTATCTGGGATTCCTTTGCATAAGTGAGCAAACAGGATGGAACAGCTCAGTGCCAGGAAGTTTCATTAGCAGTCTTCGAGTATTAACATCAAAGATTAGATCAACACAGAGCAAAAACTTCAATTCAGCATTAGGGCATAGGTGTAGCACTTCCTAGTGGACTTTGTATACATCTTATCAGTATTCCTTCCTCTCCGTATTTTGAATATATTTTCAATTGAGAGTTAAACAAGGATGCAAATTTCATAATGACTCCCAAGGCAGTACCCTCTAAAAAAAAAAAAAACAAAACAAGTATGTTTATGGGAAAATATTTTGAGTATGAATTTGACCTGCAATTTTTCACACATGACTTCTCTGGAAATTGCCATAACAAAGTGCTAATTGTAACTGCTGACAAAGCTACCCATGTTTCTTACTGCTGTGGCTCTTATCACTCCAATATCTCCTTTTTTAAGGCCAGCAGGTAAGTCTGGAAGGCGCAGTGGGAAGGTCCTTGGTCTCTTCAGTAGTAACTCCTTAGAGTCAGAGTTACAGTCACATAACTTCCACAGAATAAAGCTTGTGCTACACCCATACGGAAGTGGAAGCCGGACACAACCACTCTGCTTAAGAATGTAATGCCTTAATCCTTCCAATGATACCACTTTTGATAGAAAAAGTAAAATTTTGCTTTCAAAGAGACATGTAACAGTATCCTTAGGTGATATAACCAAGAACCTTAACAGAGATATATATACACACACAGAGGATTTTTTTTTCCTTTTTATATGATGTATAAAAACAGTTTTAAGTAATAAATCTGCAAAAAAACAAATCTGCAGTGCTTCATGTAGCAGTGTTTATTCTAATTGCAATATTACAAGTACAGAAGAACTTGGGGATTGGAACTAGGTGATCTTGAAGGTCCCTTCCAACCCAGGCCATTCATGATTCATTCTAAGAAGAGGGTGGTTTGTTTGTTGTTTGGGTTTGTTGGCTCTGGGTTGTTTGGGTTTGGGGGCTTTTTGGGTTCCCCACCCCACAGCTGCCAAATGCTGTATTTCTCTGCAGACAGCTATGGACATTATGAATGCACAGATCAGCACAACCAGCCCATGCTTATGTGCAGAGAGAGTAAAGCAACAAATAAAGTCTACTTAAATTACATGAGGAACTATTATCTTTTGCACACACAATAACAACAAGGAAGTTGGATAACCTACAGCAGTGAAGAGGGAATATTTGTGTTAGCCATTGCTTCGCTATGGGGGACTGTGCAGAACATAACCCACTCTGATAAGGACAACAGACAAGAGACCTTAGGAATTACTGATCCATATTTGTATGTTCCAGTTGTACTCATTTAACTTCTCAACCTCCAAGGATGTTAATATCAATGAACAAAATAATTCAACATAATTATATCAGATATCGAAAACTATAAACAAACATTTTTGGCTTAAGTTAATTTTAAAGAAATATTTAAACAGCTTCAGGAATTTAATTAAAGCATTTTGTTTAAACATACTAAAGGAAAGCAATTGTCCTGTGCTATTTTTGAGTATTTTCTTGTTCTCCATCTATGATACAAACTCCTTACAATCCAGATTTAACCTAAGCCTTCCTAA
This sequence comes from Corvus kubaryi, assembly GCF_017639235.1. Classification (NCBI taxonomy): domain Eukaryota; kingdom Metazoa; phylum Chordata; class Aves; order Passeriformes; family Corvidae; genus Corvus; species Corvus kubaryi. Next base: position 1,546,265 of record NW_024582057.1, read on the forward strand.
TACCTGGGTTCATCTTGTAAAGCCTTTGGAATCCTAGGAGACAAAGTACCAGAAACAGTGTTAAGGTATTTAATGAGGCACAGCTGCCTTTGAACTACCTATGTTCTCAGCTCTCCTTTCAATCTTAAGGACAGGTTATACAGGATGAGAGCAATGGCCTTGTAAAACAGCTCAGTAAGAAGAGAAGCAGAGCTGTTCATCTGTGGGCATGGAGAGCTGTTTTTAACTGAAGATGGCTGCTTTATTTCCATACCTATCTCAGAGTTCTTGGACAGTTAACTGAGATATACAAGAAAAATTATTTTCACTGCTGGTATAACTTGAGTTTATAACCAACCCCAGCTAATAAAACATCTTTTCTCCCACCTCACCTGCAGGGATATCCTGGAAAGCAGCCCTACTTGTAAGTATGCAGCTATGAAACAGAATGAGTTTTTCCAATATATAATCATTTTCCCCAGAAGATCTTTCATCAGGTTTTGTTGCACTATTATTGCAACAATGTGCCATTAATTCCTACATGGGATCCAGTGTATTAGTCAAAGATAAAGTGAAATCACTTTATCTAATATCTATTAAGATGTTCTGCAAATATACTCAACTTGGGTTTCGGGTTCCAATTCAGACAGAGTCTTCCCTGTCTCTTAAAAGCAAACACCAAGAGACACATGCTACAATTCTAACAAATCAGCTTGTAATAGCTACTAGCCATGCTTGTCTTTTGTATGCATTCACATAGCAATATATATTTTTCCTCAGAAATGCAAACTGAATCCCTGTGCAGTTGAATAAATGATGGTTGGGCTAATGGTTCAGTGTGTCCACATCACTGCTATAGATAAGTATCCTTATAAAAAATAATGCCAACCAAAGGAAAAAAAACAACAACACAATCCAAATTTACTGTGGGTCAGTAACAAAACCTCTTACTATACAACTTCAGATCTCAATGCTGAGAAAAAGGTAACCTTGTTAAAACATACTGCAAGATTCTCATTATCATTCGAGTCAAAGTAAGAAAAAATATTCTTACTGAAAAGGTTTGCCTCTTCCTATTTTAAACATATCAAAATTAGAAACCAAGAAAAAAAGAATTACAAATCAGCAGTCGAGACGCAAAAAAACCCCTCGAACAGTGATGCAATGATTTTCTATTTCAAATCTCAAATCCTCAGGACAGTAGGCAAAGGTTAACAAAAGAGCACCAAGGTGCATGTCTCTATCAAGGAAGCCAAAGATGGGAAAGGAACATGTAGGAACATCAGCCACAACTAAAGCTACTTGAAGCATATTTTGAGAAGACAAAATAAAGCTGCTCCCTCTCTCCATCCTGCTACTTGCCATCTGCCCATGAGGCCACAAAGCAAAACCACATCTTTGGCAGGGGGTGAAGCTGGTAGCAGCTGCGTCACCACAAGAGCTCCAGCAAGGAGCAGGGGAAAGAGAAGAGAAATGGGACAACTGAGTGTGTTCTCTTCACATGGAAATACTGCACCAAGCCATGATTCCCAGCTGGAAACCTTGTTATGTAAGTAATATCATTTAGGACGTTAGAGGAAGTCAGTTACAGCCCATTCCCCTCAATCCAAACATACTCCCTGACCATTTTCTTAGAATATGACAATGTCATCTTAGCATGTGGTTTCTGAGCAATTGTCACAAGAAATTCAAGATCAGCACACTGCATCTCAACCACAGCACCAGTAAAGAATCACAGCAACAGAGTGCACAATACCTGGCTTACTCTCATTAAATGTCCTTCCTACAAGAATTGTAATATATTAAGTAGCATTTCACAACAGCTTAGTTTAAAAATTTTGCAACAAGCATGCTTCATTGGTGTGTTTTATGAAATACAAATGGAAACCACAAAACCAAGAGCATGCACTGCTTGCTGTAAAAACTGTAAACTGTTGACTTAAAAAACATGTTGCTCAAGAGATATTTTAACACTGCATTATGCCATTAACACTGAAAACCAATGTATTTCAAATATTAAGTAAATAATCCCTTTCCTTGTGAGAGGAAGCCAAGAGGGACTTGGGGGTGCTGCTGGATGAAATACTGGACTTCAGCCATCAATGTGCCCTTGCAGTCCAGAAAGCCAGTTGTATCCTGGGCTGCATCCAAAGCAGCGTGGGCAGCAGGGCGAGGGAGGGGAATCTGCCCCTCTGCTCTGCTCTGGTGAGACCCCACCTGCAGGGCTGCATCAGCTCTGGGATCTCCAGAACAGGAAGGACAGGACCTGTTGACGTGGGTTCTGAGGAGGTAATAGAGATGATCAGAGGACTGCAGCACCTCTCCTATGAGGAAAGGCTGAGAGAGTTGGGGTTGTTCAGCGTGGAGAGAAGGCGGCTCCAGGGAGGCCTTTCAGTACGTAATGAGGGCTTATAGGAAAGGCTTATGGGAACAGACTTTGGAATAGGGCCTCTTGCGATAGGACAAAGGGTAATGGTTTCAAACTAAAGAGATTGTCTAGAGAGGTGGTGGATGATCCATCCCTGGAAACATTCAAGGCCAGGCTGCACAGGAGTCTGATCTAGTTTAAGATGTCCCTGTTCATTGCAGGGGGTTGGACGTGGTGACCTTTAAAGGTCCCTTCCAACCCAGACCATTCTGTGATTCTGTGATAGTGAATTCTACAAAGCTACCACATTCTGAAGCTCCAGGTTTACCATACATTGAATTTGTATTAGTTTAGACTAAATTAGAAGCAACCCTGCTGTGCCACAGAGGGAAGGTCAAAACAAAACCTGTGCAAAAACACATTTTACCTGGTTTCTAGAATGCTTGAGTATATTACATCCATGTATACATAAATAGTCAAATTCTCAGGTTATAAATGCAATTACAAGCTATAGGACCAAAAGAGGCTACATAAACTTCATATGTATAAAAACAAAATAACCATAGCTTCCACTTCTCATGCAAAAGTTCATCCATTTCAAAAATCCTTCCATTTTTGGTCTTTCCCTTTGAGAATCTTAAATGTCTTTGCTGGTTCAGTCCAGCACAGTTCACATCACTAAGCTAGCAAATGTGTCCAATACTGGCTAAACAAGAGAGCTCCCACTAATGGCAAGAAATAAAATATGAAAAGAGGCAATACCTGAAAGAATAATTTCAAGTTCAGATATTATATATTTAAAAGGCAGTATCTGAAGCTAAGAGCAATCTGAAGTAAAAATTCCATTTCCTGCAGCTTTCCTTGTGTAGGAAGTTTTACAATCTGGATTCAGAATTCTAATTAAACATGGTATTCTTTCCTGAAAGAATGTGAAAGAAAATTCTTCACTGTATTTAGGATACAGCCATCGTTAAACCTTTTCTGTCTCTAAATAACATTTTTCACTCATCTTCATTTTTTGCAGTTGCAGATATCAATTTTACATCTCCACAAAGTAAACGTTCCTATTTGATGACTGCTATAACGTAAAAGCATACAAACTAGACATCTATTACGGAAATGGGCTACATTAAAAAAAGCACAGGGAGACACAAAAAAACTGGAGGCATATGAAGTATTTAGGAAAAAGAATCCATGCTACCCAGTTGGATTGAGGTAATCAGAGATTGCTTCTACAGTGAGTTTTGCTCTATTTTAGACGCTTTTATTTAGCACTGTACTTTTTTAAAAAAAGAGTCTCTGCCTCTTCACTACTGAGTTTCCCTTGAGATTATGCTAATAAAATATAATAGACCTAAGGAAAACAATAGTTTTTTTCCTACTTGGCGTAAACACATATAAAATTTCTTGGTGAGTATTTGTGTTATGTTGGTAGCTGGAGGCACTAACAAGGGTCAGTTTCCATTGTGCTGTGAGCTGTAAAACCAATACATGAAAACTGTTGACTATTTATCCTGTTAAAAGTAGTTACCAGACATTATCTCTTAGGAAAGTTTTGAATTCAAACACATATTTGGAATGAAACAATTCTGTGGTCAACTGTGTCTTGCTGTTGGCCTGTGTTTCTACCTTTTTTTCACTGAATGCTAAAAAGAAAATTTACAAGTAAAGGAAAAATTCTGGATAAAAAGTTAAATTCAAAAGAAACAGTTGTCTATGCTGATGTCCCTCCCAAGAGTAGTGCACCAAGGGCCAAGTCAGCAGCTGAGGTGTGCAATGCCAAATGTGAACTGCTGTACTGCACTGGTAGTATCCCAACTTGCCTCGACTAAATGTGCCACAATAAAACTCAGCATACCATCAATCTTTGCAGATGCATGTTAAACAGAGATGGGAATTACAACAGGACTCAGTGTGAAAAACAAGAACTTTGTTGAATACAGACAAAACAGAAAAATCCCCAACATTATTTTTGCTCTTTGTGGGTTAGCATCTCACAACCGCAGGACAAATGCTTTCAGAAGTATGAGAGAAGATGCTTTTGACACTCAAGCTCACCTGAACAAGCAAGCATTCTCTGTTTTAGGACAAACACCCATAAAGTATTAGTAGATAATCTTTTGAACCAAAACCAAATAAAATCATACTTGTCAGTAACAACAAGTTTAGATCATGTTGAATTTTTGCATTAGTCCTGCTACACCAAGTTTCTGCATGTTTTCCTGTGCTCCCTCCCTAGGAAATGTCAGGCCTGCTAGGACAACAGCCAACATACAGCTAATTACCTAAATAGTCAAAGCTACCAACCACCTGCTTCCAGCACTCAAAGCATTAACCTTTTCTGCTCAATTCGTCTGTCTGAAATGGTAAAACAAACCACCTGTTAACATAGGGGGTCATATAATATGCGAAACACTGATTCTATAAAGCTCATATAACCCATCCTAAAACCAGCTAACAAGAACTGCTATCTGTATTACTGAATCACCCTTTCATCATTCTACTGCATTTCATATATTCTGGTCTACTGGTTAAAAGCTCAAAAGAGCAAGGGGAAAAGGAAAACAAATAAAACCAGTAGAACATTCCATTCTTTTTCACCTCTTATGACTGTACTTTCTGTATGCAGGCAAACCAAACCAAGCAGAGATCTGCCCTGATCCTGTCCCACGTTATTTCAATGGATGTCAATTAATACTATGTCCTCTCTCAGTAACACTATTGCTTATTTAAAGCAAATCTAAAATCTCTTAGTATCTCCTGCACTTTTTAGTGCTGGAGGAAGTAGTTTGGTTACCTCCCAAGTAGAGAAATAAACAAGAAATTCCCCAACAGATGGGAGGTGAATGTCACACGGCAGAAGCAGCAAGAATTCTGACTGCACATCCCCATATTAATTGCAACACAAAGTTCAACTTCAGTAGTCCACTACTGGGCACAGTGTGCTTGGATAAGTCATAAATATTGCTCCAAGGGCAAGAAAGTGTACACAGCCTACTGTTTGAATTAATAAAAAGACATACTACAGTGTCTCATTCTACTGCTGTTTCCAGCAGTTGTCCGCTATCTCACCACTGTTTGAATCACAGACCCCTCAGGAATTGTCACCAGCTCTTTGCTTTGGCAAACTCCATAGGGGCATTTTCCACCTGAAGGCATGCTGACTTACAAACTGTTAATGTTCTGATTCCATTCACATTCCTTAAATTCAAATACACGGTGGTGAATTTTATTTTTTTGCACACCACGACCCAAACTAGACTTTTAAAGTCTTTATTTAGTAGCCTATTTTTTGAACTGCGAACAGAAAACACTCCAGTCCAGTAAGGACAAACGAGAGGTTAAGGTGCTAATCTGAAGTGTGAGTTAAATCAAGGGAGGAACTTGGTCATGAGAAATCATTGTCCCCATCCTGTTAAAACAGGCAAGATATTCCAAATAGATTTTAACATGTTTTTCATGCACGTGCCCATAATGGGAAACCAAGCATAGTTTTGCTCAAATGCCTCCAACCCCTCAAAAAGCCTCTTCTTTAAAGCCCTTGATTAAGTAACAAATCTGAATCTTCTGGCCCAAAACAGCGCCTCCATCTTCCTGATGGTTTCTGCTGTATCTGTCCCTGGTCTGGGCAAAGAGGGGGCACCAGCACTAATCCCAAGAGAACAGCCCATCCCCAAAGCAAGCATATGGCAGAACAGCATGAGAAACACTAGGAAAGCCCAATACTTACTTTTGCCAATTTTATTAACTCTGTCTGGAGAGGTTTCTTAAAATTATGCAATTTGACCAAGTCTGAGAGGAGGGGGAAGAACTGTTTTCGTTTTTAACTGAAGATAACATCAGCAATGCAGTCTGAAGAGAATTAGATATCCTTTTCAATGTCGCTCATTTTCTTAAAACAGGTTTCAGATGGTTATACACGTATGCAAGTTCTTGTTCTAAAATGCTGAAAAAAGACCAAGTGACAGGACCCAAGGCAGTGACATGAAGTTGTGTCAGGAGAGGTTTAGGTTGGATATTAGTAAAAGGTTCTTAACCCAGAAGGTGGTTGGGCACTGGCACAGGCTCCCCAGGGAAGTGGTCAGAGGACCAGGCCTGACAGAGCTCCAGAAGTGTTTGGCCATGCTCTCAGGCACATGGTGTGACTCTTCAGGTGTCTTGTGCAGTGCCAGGACTCGATGATCCTTACGGGTCCATTCCAACTCTGGATATTCTGCAATTCCATGGTACCTGTGTCCCCATTTTGGTTGACAAGAAGAAAGGTGAAAGCATTACTCCATGAACTACCAGGAGAGCTATACTTTTTAAATCAGAAGTCTTCCTTGTTTACCCCTATCACTAAAGTGTAATGGTTGATTGCATTTGTTTGCAAAGGAAAGTGTATCTTATATGTTTAGCAATGAACTTTACTGATTTCAGAGTCCGTAAACACTGCCTGTGAAGCACCAGTGCTCCTGGAGCCTACATACCTGGGGACCTGTAACTATAGCCTCATCAAAAAGTTCAAATACAGATATATGAAGTCATGAAAGAGAGTTGGCCTCTCATGTCCTGGCAATATTTTCTTCTCTAAAATAGCCATCAAATGTACCTCAGTCCCTAATGATCTGGCTCAAGACATAAAGAGTATCTAAAAGCTAATTAGTCCACTAAAGCATCTGAGGCTTAATCAGCACTGCGCTAACATCTCAAAGCATCAATATCATGGAGTTTTTAAAGCAGTCCCAAATGCGTTCATATCAGAATAGAAAATATTTCTAGAATCACATTTAGAAGTTGATTTTAACAGGTGCTGTTCTTTTTTTTTTTTTAAACCTTTTAAAATATTAAACTAAAGTGCACACAAGTTTATAACCCAGGCTTTTTCAAATCTCTGCAAAACATGGCCATGTAACAAGCAGTCCATAATCCTTTTATCTTCTAAATACTATGCAATGGAAAGCACTCAGTTCTATATGGTGTGCTTTTTCTCTGGATTTTATAACATCATGTCAATCAGCTTTTAACATTCTCTTTTATGGCAGAGATGAGTGCAAGAAAAAGAACACACTCAAATGCAGCTAAAAAACTTCCACTAACAAACATCATTTAAATCACATAATTCTTCACCAGCATCTACGTCTTCCATCAGCTTAAGACACTAAAAGCATGGACGACAATATTCAGTGAGTTTAAAAAGAAGGAAAAAAACGTACTAGATTGGTAAGGTTTTAAATAAAGACTTCAGTTTAATAACATTTTTGTTCTAAGCCTATAAAATCCTTCTGCAGCATTTGGAAGCCAGAGAGCATCTGAAGTCAGCTATGCCCCTTGGCAAAGCTTGACCAACTATTTAACTGTGAAACTGGTATTGCTTAAGCTGAGAAACGTTAACTGGTAGAATGAACATTAAAAAAATTAATTGTTTTGTCATATGGATGGGCACAGCTGTACAAAAAAACAAAATCTCAAATGCCCAAGTAGAAAACCCTTCTAGAATTTTTTGCCAGGAAAATGCAGAAGCTCAAAAAAAAAAAAACAAAAAACCCTCATCTGTTGAACATAAAAGAAATATTCAGTGTTTTCAACTAACTAATTTGTACACATTACATCAAAGATTAGAGCACTTCCAAAGAAAAAAATCATTTCTTTACGAAACAGGATGAGCACCAAAACTAATTTTAATTAATTTTGGTTAATGGTTAATGGAGTGTGATTGCTGAGACCTTAATAGATCTCCTACATCTGTAAACATGTAAATGTTGTGCCTAAATCTGTTCCAATCAAGGTTGTGATAAAGCAACTTCAGCAGTCACCTAAGCTTCTCTAGTTGTTCTTAGTAAAGAACAGTGATTTTAAATTCTAGTTAATTGATTTACAGCCTCCACTCAAAACCAAGTAACTCCTACTGGCTGGGGAAGGAGTTCCTCTTGCACTGTGAATATAGCATAAATCTTGAATACAAGCACCTCATCAATCTGTAAGTGTGTCAGCCTGTCATCCTGGAAAAAGGCAAGGTTTTCACCAGCATTATCGAGACTAGTTTAGAGAGTCTGAGCAAGGAGTATTATTGGCAACAGTCTTAGGGGGGAAAAAAATCAGGTGCCAAACTTCCTCCCACCCAATGAAGTTTGTTTTGCAGGCATTTTTACTTCGGAATACTACTTCAGCTCTTCCTCAGATTTCTTCAATACAAGTGAAAAACAGCAATACCTCTACCTACAATTCTCAGTACTGCCCTATCACCTTAAGTACTCCGACAAGAACACCAAAACTCATGGCAACACACTATTTCTGTAAAATGCAATAAACAGCCAGGCTATCACACTCCTCTAAGAAACCTACACCTGGTGGAAGTAATCTTCTTATGCTAACAGGATGTATAAAACAAAGAGCTTTGAAATACTTGTGTTTCCTCTTCTGGAAGTACATCACAGCTTAGATTTTATTGCATCAATGGTATAAACAACTGTAAATCACAGTCTACTTCTACACTGGAAATGTATTAGTAACAGCAAAAGGATTAATGCTGCATTTAAAAAGTGGTAACCCTACACAGTGTGCAAGTTTTCCTTTTGCTCAGTTTGCAAAATGCATCATATAAATTACATTCACAAACGTTGACAAAAAGAAACAAAAAACCTTCTTCCGGGGTTATTTTCATTTGCAAAGATGTCAAGCAGCAGGAAATTATTCTTATGTCTGAACAAGCTTTTGTATTTCTTAAAGAATAACCTCCTTCTGTACTTAACATCAACACAATTGCATTTGGTGAACAGAAATCCCATAGCATCCAAAGGCAGTCATGCCTTTTACTCTTCAATTTAATCCACTGAGAGCTTTAAACAACTCGCAAGGTCTACAGTCACAGTCTTCTTAAACTAACATTTCCACAAATTCTACAGTTTTTGATGCTCCTTCTAGCATAAAAGTGAGATCCCCCACACAGTGTTTATTCATGAATTGGTGAAAACTGAAGCGAGGACAGAACTGGAAGCCACAGGGTGCTACTTAAGTGCTAAAAGCCCTCACATCTCTGTCACAAATCATAGCTATCAGAGAGAAAAGGGTTGAACACACACTGGAGCGTGCCTTGAAGCGAATGCAGCAACAAATACATCAGAGAATGTGTGTTAATGCTACGTGTTAATTATATATAGTAACAAAGATGATCATTTATAGTGGTCAGACTTGTTCCATACCATGAGACAAGCCATGAACAACAGCATAACCACATCAGTCCTGCCAGACAACATCATTCCGGCTATTTTGATAAGAGGGACACCAGATTCCTACCCATAACACTTCAAACTGCAGGAGAACTCCTTAAGGAAAAGCCAAAGTCCCAGAACACATGAGTAACTTATACCAGCACTCAGGAATGGATCAAGCAAGGAAAAAGACTGCTAGCTAGAAACACGGACAACACACAACTGTCTCTGAATCTTCAGAGGTCATCAGGAAAATGGGGTTACACATCTGAGATGTAACAGTCAAGAAAAGAGTATCAGAGCACACAGAAAGTAATGGAGCATGAAACTGAAGAGCAAAATAACTTTATTTTGAAGGAAGAGAGCTGCTCTAGAACACGCTCTTGGGCTTAATTCTCTTCATCAAAGTCTTACCAGATTTACTGTAGTTTACACAAGTTAAGGTTAGTAACTTACTTCTTGAATGTTTATTCTTGTTATTACTAACAGCTAAGTTTTAAGAAAACTACTTTTGAATAAGATAAATGATAGCAGAAAATGTTACCTGATAACCTTCTGCAACCGAGAAAAAAAAACCAAAACAAAACACAAAAACTATAAGCAGAGGCACTTAAATGGACCACCAAAAAACTACCCAACATCCCCCAAAACAAATAAATAGTGACATCTCTCTGGAAGAACTTTATTGATTTTTCTTTTTTATTATTTATATTATTTATACTGTTTATAAAACACACATATATATATATACATACACTTAACTCATGTAAATTGGTCACACTGACAGATGATCAGGTCCAGAACAAAGATACCATACTGCAACATCATCAGCAAAAAAAGGATGTGATTCACTTTTAAATAAATAATTCTTTTTTTCTTTTTAAGTATTATTTCATTTTAAATTCTAAGGCAAAATAAAGTCAACTTCAAAAAATGGAACTTTCCAAAAGCTGCTTATTTCTTGGAATGCCCAGCAACTACTCTACTGAAGCACAAGAGGTATATCCATCACCAATCAAAACACAAGCCTTAATCATTATGTTTTCAAACTCTACCCACTTAATTATAGTGGGAATTTTTACTGCTATTGCCTAACTCTACTTTAATCTTATTTTATGATTAACCAACTGAGAATAAATCTGCACAGGAAAATCTCTCAAGTCCCCTCCATAAGCTTAATGTCTTTTAACAACTCTTTGCCCTCCATACCATCACTGGTTCAGCAAGTTCAACTTTATTGATACTGAACAAGAGGAGACTATCCTAAGAGCTAGAAGAACAAAAAAATAGTATAAAGATTATACTGTCAGTCAGCTTGTATCAGCTGTATACGCATCTGCAAAGGTTCAGAGTGTCTGGAGTGGTTTTGTTCCTTTTTTAGAAGAAAATTAGACCAAAAAAGGTTGAACCTACAGGACTTGGGTTCTGGCATATCCTTTGGCACATGGTATTAGTGAGGGATCAGCTTTTCACAGCCATTCTTTAACTGCCAGTGTGAAAACACTACCACTGGTTTGAATCAGTCCATTTTGAAGTCATATATATACAAGCGATGTAGCAGGAGCTGTTGCAGTGCACAGAGAATAAACAAACCTGAAATACTGTTCTCACATAACATCCATAATACTGTGTAACACTTTTCAGACTGATTTTTTTTTTTCAATTTTAAAGAATAATTTTACAGTGCTGAGTATTAATTTTTCCACTCCAAGTATGTTTGCTTTGACAACACACACATACTACATGTTTATTTTGTTACTCAACTGAGAAAAACACAGATCTCCATAGTTACCAACAGGCTGCTGTGACAGGATATAACAGCAATTCATTTTGTATCATCCAAACTGCATGTATTGGGTTTTTGCTGTAACAAATTAAGAACTACTTGGGAGAAGTTGTGTTCTTTAGAGAGACAAGCTTTCGTCATGATTGTAAAACCCAAATACAGGAATAGTTACGTTTTTTGAGAGTGAGAATGTTTAATCTTTCAGTTCCAAGTCCCACGAATGTGCACTCACATACGGTTCTCTCCCCTATGCTTAAAGAACCTTGTGAAAAATGGTCAGAATCAACTACAAAAGTTGTCATTCTCCAAGGCTGGGAACTGCCAGGATCTGAGATTAGAGAATGAACAATGCACGCTACAGGAAAAGAGCAAGTATAGGGAGATGTAAGGATAAAAAAGAACAAATCCGAGCTACAAGTAACATCGGGTTCATGAACAGAGCAGTAACAGAAACATGTTCTTCAAAGAAATAATTTTGGTCATTTGCTTTCAGTTAGGCCCTCTTCCTTAACCAACTCTATTCTCCTGGCTAGGAGACACACCATACCACATAATTTCTGGCACAGGATTAGTAAAATAGAAGGATGGCCACAACTGAAATGGAAACTATCTTGTCATCAGTTCTGTTGGCCAACACACACTAACTGCTGGAAGTATTCTGGGAATAGTTTACTTTTTTTTTTTTTTTTTTTGGCAACAGAGAAGAAAAGGCAAAAGCCATTCTGGTCGCTACATGCAACACCAGCAGCCAGGAAGTGAATGTGAGGAGTGGAGGAAATTGCTGCTGTGCCACCTACAGCATGCAAATGGTTTCTGTTCAAGGTTACAGTCCTGAGACTCTGTTAGTAACTCCAGCATTGCAATCAGATATCTTATATCTAGCTTCTCTCTCTCCTCTCTCCCTTCCCAAGAACTATGTTTTTCTCACCAAAATGGATTTCAACAGCCAGTCCATCCCCAGTGCACCACACTAAACAAATGACTGCACAAATAGCCAAACTTGTTTACTAAAGATAAAATCTACAAGACACAGACCACAATATTTCTTAATACCAGGCAATGACAGCTGTATGTGGAGAGGTTTTCCAGTTACTCTCATCACAACTACACTTCCGCAGAAATTGGAGGCAGAAGTTGCTACCATGTCATTTTTTGTTACATCATTGGAATGGTACTGAGTAATAAAACACATTCTTCACAAGGCTTCTATTACAAGCTAATCAGTTCATCTTTTAAGTGAAATAGCTGGTTTTAAGTATACACCTGATACCTACTCTTTTCAAAGTATCACAGAACTGGTAGGGTTGGAAGGGACTTCTGGACATCATCTTGTCCAACCTCCCTGCCAAGGCAGGGTAACCCACAGCAAGTGACACAGGAACACATCCAGGTGGGTTTAGAATGTCTACAGAGAGGGAGACTCCACAATCCCCCTGGGCAGCCTGTTCTAGTGCTCTGACACCCTCAACATAAAGAAGTTCTTTCTCATGTTAAGGTACTTCTTATCATTTATGGGCACTGCTGGGCACCACTGAAAAGAAGGTCCCAGTTAGGCCATATTTACGCAGAGGGGAAAAAGAAACTACGTAACAATTCACATATTAAAAAAAAAAAGTCAAAAGCACAGTTAACTCTTCAGAAGACTATTACAACATTGTCTTGAAAAGTGATATAAAAGCCCCCATCTAAATGGGTCAGCAGTTCTCCTAAATAAGTGTAGTGATAATCACTTGCAAGTTATTGCCCATTAAAAAAAATCCACTCTACCTTACAAATCCATTCTAGAGAATTCAGCATTGTAACACTCAAACTCAGCACACTTCTTGCTCTAAAGCACAAAATTACTTCTAGATTGAAAACACAAAGCTTTAGGACATGCAATAGTCATTGGCAGCAGTTAAGTATCTTTGTAAGGAAATAACTTACTTGATCGAGTTTCTGAAGTGGTCCTCGGCAGGATTTTTTACTGTACAACTGTTCAGCAACCACAAATCTGCTTCAGCAGAGTTGTCTACACAAGAGAAAGAAACAAACCTGTGTTAAGAATTATTTAACCTGTCAACTCCTAAATTATATCATATAAAAAATCCTGAAGTTAGCCATTACTAATAAATTGGCTATTTGTAAGATTACTTTATATTCATTTACATTCTTGGAAAGGGTTTTTTGTTGTTCTTTGTTTTGTGTTTTAGGAAAAAAAAGAGGCACATGAGCATTTCCATTGTAATTTCTTTTTAATTTTTTTGCCAATGGGGAATGAATTGTTATCTCATTTACCAGCTGAGATGCCATTCGGTTGCACATGATGGAAAACAAAGTTAAGAAAAACAGTCACTACTCCCAGAAATGCATACTTCCAGAAAGATCTTGCCTAGACAAAGGCAAAATTAAGTGGTCAACAAAAGCAGGTTTCACTAAGACAATAAAATACCTGCTTCAGTTCTACTGTGAATTAATACTACAAAAGAAACAAATCAGAATTTATAAAATGTGTACCTCTACTAAAGAGAAAAGTTAACATAGCTAGTTTGGAAAGAAACATACATATTTCTAGTTTTGATTATATCTTAGTTATGGTATAATTATACCTCAGCAATTTTCAGATAAAAGATATTCATGCAACCAGTATCTGCCTCCATTCAGATAAGGATATTATTTTCTTCAGGATCCAAACCTTTCTGTATGTTCACAGCCTATTGATATCTAAATTCATTAACAGAAATGAACCTCAGAATTATCTGCAGAAGCACATATATAAACTCTAATCCTGTAAATCATGACCTATAGTACAGAATTACTAGCATAGTCACTATCCTTGTGAAGTTAGAGCTTCTTTTTTTGAACAAAAGAATGAAGATAATCGATCTCAAATAGCTCAGTGCTTCAGCATTCATCGGAATAGCTTGTATCAGTTTGGGTAAGAAAATTCATGTCACTCGCTACTATTCAGTACATTGAGCACTGAAGTATTGGCTGACATACCTTTAAATAACATAAGCCAGTAAGTAATAAATACAGGTAAAACAATTCTTAGGATGCCTTATTCGAATTGACATCTGCTAAAGCAGGAGAAAGCCCGCCAAGACTTAGGCATATTTACATATGCACTCATCATTAATGGATCCATACAGGCATGAATATCCTTTTCCTCCATGCACATATGACGAAATGCTAAAACTGAAAAAGATTTGTCTCATTGACATTTTCTTCAAAAATCATTTACAATTAACTATCGGTCACTTAACCTATGAATCAGGTAAATTGAAAATAATACATAAAATGCACATAATGCTAAATAAGGGAAAACATTCAGGGGGGTTCTAATCATTGTTGACCAAGATTACACTATTAATTTGGCTAAAACACAACTTCTGTGACAGGGAAAGGACACAAAGCAGTCATCAAAACAACATTCAGACCTTTAGCTACTTTAAACAAAGCAAGTATCTGACCCTGTCAAATTTTAGCCTACACAGAAGTCAAAATAAAAATGGAACAAGATAAAGAACCTCTCCTCCAACACAGGCTGTATGAAAATTATGTTTTTAGACTAATGAACAGACTCATTTACTATTAGAAAGATAATCAGAGGTTAAAAAAATTATTAGGAATTATGTACAGATGAGCGAAGAAACAGAGTTTCAGTGTTAGAAAAAGAGTGATCTCTTGGTCTAGTCAGATGCACCAAGTATGAAAACAAACACATTTTAAAAGTAGTTTTCCAGTAACACTGCCAAAACTTTGTATTTTTTATTCTTTTCAGCAGCATAAAATGTTTATAAACTCAGCCCCACACCCATAACACACCCACCTGAGAATTAGGGGTGGGACACAGACACACAGTAAATAGCAAGAGGCCAACATTTAAGTGAGACATTCCATTTAACAGACTACAGCTGCAGTAGCACTCATACACCACCGTAAAGCACAACCATTTTCAAGAGACGTCATTATTCAGAGGAGAGATGCCTTGATACAGAGAACACCAGTCCTGGGCTTGGTTTCAGTGCATCCTTGTACCATGGTTTCCAGGTGTGCAGGAAGAGACAACACTGTGGCAATACTTCTCCCCTAAAGCCAAAATCAAAACCCTCTCTTCGAAACAGCATTGGAAGAAGTAACACATTTAAGTTTAGAAAGACCTTACATACTAAGCCAACAGGAATACATACAGCAGTTTGGTTTCCAGGCTATTAATATACTAACTCCTTGACTGACAGTCTGAGGGACAACTGCAACACTTTATGTATTTAACACATATAAAAAAGTCTCCCAAATACATGTAAATTCATTTCTTCACAGGCTTCAGCTCTGCAGAACAGAGGATGCAAAGCAAAGGCTTTTACAGAATAAAATCTCCGGAGCAGTTTTGGGAAAAGGAGTCTCGTTCATGTACACATCTAGAAATCATTTAAGGAAAATAAAAGTCTAGCTGAAGTTTGTCCTCCCCTTACAGCAACAGTATTGTTTTATCATATTTAGTTGTTCTATTTCTGCATTTATTTTTAAATCTTTTTTTTCCTAATTAAGTCTCATACTCTCTCAAATGAATATACGTACATACAAATTTTGATTACGCATATATATAAATATACAGACACACACTTATGAGTTACTCATTTATTAAATAAGAGTTCATATCACAACTCTTCAAAACGATAGCTAAATTTTTTTAGTACTTTACTGCCCTATTCATACATAAAATAATTGCATGCACTGGTGTAAACGCACCACAATCTACTGCATTTTCTCAAGAAAATTTCAGTTAAAAAGAAAAAAATTGCCAACAGGGCCTTTTTGTATCAGGTTGCAGGAAGAGCTGAACATTTGCAACATTGTGGGAATAACTTGTCAGTGGTCATATTTTGCTTTGCAAGGCCTTGATAGATGTGTGGAAACAAACATGGACCAAAAGAGCAGACTGGGCTTGGCATGTATAAACAACATCTTCTGGCTTCATTATTACTAAACATTAAGCAACACCAGGGTAACAATCTTTATTCAGGGCACAGAGACTGGATCAACTGGCTACCTATATATATGTATAGGCATATGTGTGCATGTATATATATCTATGTGTATATATACGCCTGTGAGTGTTCTGACATGAGTAGTTGCTACTGTTCAGCGTTGTCCCCAGATAAAGACTCAAATAGCTTTGACAAATAAGCTCAGGCTTCTAAATACATGCCTACAGGGGCAGACAGCCCTGAGGTTTCCCTGTTTATACCCCAGGCAGACAGATAAAGAGCTTAGGTCTGGATGGGAAGCACGGCATGAATGTGGTGCTGCACCTACTACGGCAGCCCACGCACCCTTCCTTGGAATGTCTCCACCTGCCACCTTTTCCAACTCCACAAGGTTTTTGAGAAACCTCCAACATTTCAGTGAAGAACACATGCCTGTGTTTGAGAGCTCACACAGATCTGAGTGAACAGGACAATCTAAACTTTACAGAAGGTTTTCCAGCAAGTCATAGAGACTGTGACAGATGAAAGTGAAGCAAGAACCATAAGTACAGTGAACATCAATTACGGTAGTGAATATGATACGGGTGCATATATCCTGCAACAATCTTCTCTAAGGGGATCTTCTTCAACTTATTTTTGCCATATATTCAGCATAATGATACTTTAAAAATTATGATATTTTGCTGCTGACCTTTTTTTTTATGATCTACTTAAACAGTTTCCTTCATGATAAGACATTTCTAGGAAAAAAAAAAGGATATGTCAAATCAGCCTTGTATTAAATGCTCAAAAACACAACTCAAAACCATGGCCTTTTTGTGACCATGTGACAAATCTTTTCCATAAAAAAAGGGCTACAATGGAAGTAAACCACAAAGTCTATCATACTCTCTGAAAAACAACATAGAGTACAAAGGAACCTAAAGGTCATGGAAACTTCTGAACACTTAATTGGGAAACTCAGGAAAACATGAATTGGCTGCATTATGCAACACTAAGATGATAAAATGGCAAGAGTCTGAAACATCAGTATACCTACAGAGGAAAACAATATTTACAATTCTTTTCTAACTAACAGTGTAAGGTTTGTTATCATTACAGAAACCATAAATCAGCAGAATTTCTTAAGAAGACCGCAGTAATACTATCAGCTGAAAATTAAACAACTGACTTGGGTATGCCCTGGTCTCTTAACTTTAAGTCTTTTTTCTTCCAATTCTTTTTCCAAAACTTTGTTTTCTTCTCATCCCCCCCAAACCACATCTCCTTGAAAAATCAAAACACTCACAAAGGAAAAAAGTAGAAGAAACACAGCTAGTGAAGCCCTAAAAGAACAGCCCTTCTTTACTTTCTTCATCACATCACTCCTCTCTCTGCACTGGAACCACTACCAGATTTGCTCAGCACTGTTTGCTCAAAAAACATGACTCATGACTAGTCTGACATCCTTTTAAATACTGTACATCAATCTGAGAAATTCAACCTGAAAGCAGATCTTTCTCTGTAATCACTGAAGGCTCTTCCAGGGCCTTTCCCTCCAGCTGTCCTTATCCTGTTCCTAATCTCTCTGTGAGTTTTCCTTCTCACCTTTTCTGATTTTCTTACTTCTAATTCTCTTACACAACAAATATACCTCCAGTTTCTCTGTTTCCATGTGCTGTATTCTAGCCTCTGTTCCCATTCATGGACCTCCCTGTTAAACACTTTGTCCTGTTCATTCTTGCTTCCAAAAGAGCTCTGCTCCCTCCCTTGATACCCTGGTTGCCATTTTATGCTCTGGAGCCAGATCCTGTAACATCCAAGGTATCTGAAATGTGTGCCCGCAACTGTTCTCCATGGGAATCATCTGCACGCAAAAAACACAAATATCTAAGCATGAGGACACCTCACAGCCAGTTACAAAAGTCATGGAGCATCTTGACTGGGAAAAAGTTGCCAAACTAATTCTTTTCTTTCAACATCCCTGTCATAGAAACCCACTGTCATTCAAATTAGGTTACTGAAATTAGGTACTGGTTAATTTAATGGTTTCTTGGACCACTGGGCATTGAGAGACCTCAACAAGTACTGGGAAAGAATCAACAAGTATTGGGAAAGAAGAAAAAAGCACAACAAAGTTGAGAACAACAAGTTTGGGGTTTTATTTGTGTGCCTTTCCTTGGCACACAAAATACTTAGCTACCATTTGCTAGTTGTCAATATTGTATCAGATATAGTTAACTATCAACTTTCATGTCACTTGCCCTACAGAAAAGATTCCAAGCAAACAAGCTCTTTCCTTGTGTCTGCACCCTCGACAGCAACTACAAATCAAAACCACAAGTTATCATGAGTTTCCAGATGGTACTTGTTTGAAATCTCAGAGACACATTATCAGTTCCCACCTCTGAAGACGTACCATCCATTTGCCAACACTCAAAGGCATGCCGAAAATACTAACTTTGCAGATTGCAAATGTCTTTCAAAACAATCCCACTCATGTCTTATCAATAGTATCAGGATGTAAAATATAAAAGAATCAACTGATTGCAACATGACTTCTGTTTTCTCATTAAATTTCTGAGATACTCTGGACATAACAAATTACTTCATTCACAATTAATGAGAACACAACAATTTGGTTCACCCTCTATGTGTGTTATTTAAAGTTCCAAAAGGAAAACCAGGCTACTTATCAAATCAGGTAATCCAGACAAGCCTTCATGAAAAAAATAATTCTCCCATCAGGCAAGAGCGCCGATTTAAACTACAAATATGCAAACTTGCCGTTTTTATTCTCCATTAACATTTCCATTACTGCGCTAATTGTGCAAGTAAGCTTTTTTGGGTTTTCTGGTTTTTAAGAAATTGAGTATTTTTAGCAAATTCATTCTTGAGCAGGCAGACATCTCAACAGCAGCTACTGCTGGACTATAAACAGGTTTTATAAAGCCTTCCAGATCAGGATTCTGTGTCTGCTATCAAAGGATATTTCTCACTGTCCAGCACCAAAACAGAGGTGCACAGGGACTGCCCACTGAACACATCACATACACAGGAACTGAGCACGTTTAAACACACAAGATCTAGCCAGTTAAAACCCAGTAATACACTACTGGATTCAAAATACGACATGTTAAATCATTGCCTCTCCTCATTTCAGTATAACAGATAAATAACTCAGTTTTATTTACTCATGCTACTTTCAAGACTGAATTTTTTCTAAAAAAATACTGGTTTATTTCCAGTCACCTTTGAAAACCATTCCCAAAAATAAGCACATACACCTCTCTTTTCAGCTGTTTAGGGGGTATCGTGCAGTCACTGGGAGAAACTACTAAGCTATCAGTTGATGTCCATTCAATCTGTTCGTGACCTGGAACTTCGCTGTACCACTCCTTCCAAACAACAAACTCCTTCAAAATATATTTGTCTGCACTATTTATAAATATAATATATTTATAAATAGTGCAGACAAAAGAATCTGTATTCCAGAGCATGCCCATTAACAGAATACTTCAGGCCTGGCATGGGGGTACTGAACATCAGACAGCATAGAAGAAAAAGCACATGAAAGAATAAATTTAGCTTCAAAACATTGATGATGATAAATTTTACTTCCCACTTCTACTCTGCAACCATCAGTAGCACTTACTCTTATTTATACTGGGATTTTGAAGTGAGTACTCCATTCTCTAAATACTTTTCATCTCTTCCCTAGATGAAGCACAGGCTACAGTCTGGGTCTGAGATGATCCTTGGAGTAAGCCACCTTTTTCTCCCACTTTCTAGACACTTGTGCCAGACCAGCAGGACACTCCAGCTATACGGCTTGCAGCAGCCCAGGGTCTGCACTGCAGCACCCAGACACACAGAGCTGTGTAGGAAGGCTTCAGCCTATCCATCCTTAGCAATACCTAAGATCCACAAAGTAAAGAACAGGAGAACTAAACATACTTTAAAGGTTTACCTTTTAACAATGTCAAAAATCCAATTAGATTAAATAACTTGTATTTTCATTCCTTCTGCAATGTGCAGCTGAGTTTTCTGCCTCTGCACCCAGCACAGACAACATGAACAGACAAATTACTTTGGTGTTTTGTTCATCTTGCTATAATTTGCTAGATTTTCCATGCAATTACCTGAGGGTAACTTGAAGTTGCAAAATTATTTATGTTTAAAAAGACTAAACCTAGAAATGTTTCCTTCTGAAAAGCAGCAGGTAATTACACTCTTAAACTGCAGTACCTGTAAGACATTTCAATAATTCCCCCATATGACTGAGAACTCTCCCAAGCCCACAGCCACTGAACAACTCATTCCAATCAAGAAAGAGACTGATCATTTCCATATCTTACCTGTTCGCTATCTTTGTTGATCAGGAAAATATATATATATACTTCAGTTCAACTCTGAGTACAGTTCTGTGTGGCATAATCTGCTGCAATTTTAGTCTACATTCCACAGTTCCACTTGTCTTGTCAAACAGCTCCCAGACAGACATTTTAAAGGCACAGAACCTTGCAAGTATACAAAACCATGACCATGTTCTAAAGGAAGCTTATTCCAACATGGCATGACCTTTATGGGCTACTCTTTTCTCATGGCTCTTTTTTGATATAAAATAGTCAAAGCTCACTCTGTACATGGTATTATATACCAAAGGTAGAAAATTTAGGCTGAATTTTAGCTCATTCCTTCAAAATGCAGACTCAACTACTCAGAGGAAAGTGGATCACGCAACTATTTCTTGAACATAGCAAGACCTTAAAACAAGAGAGAATAAATCTCGCTGCTAGCTAAGGGGTATGTTGGCAGAAAGCCTAAGCACTGCCAGTGGCTGTTCAGTGCAGTAACACCTAATGTTAAGGTACCCAAATTATCCTGGTTAGCAGCAGATGCAGGTGCCATTAGCATGGTGCTCTAAAGTGGGCATTTCATCCTGCTCTGGAGCACAGGCATAATCTTGAGGCATTCTAAGAGTCAACTGGTCCTTTCACTTCACTGAAGACTTAATGACCAGTCAATAATTTCAATATGCAAAGTAGTGATGAGTGATTTATCAGTCTCTCAGGAAAAGTCCCATTACATTAGAAACAATGTCAAGTAGCCTGTTTCAGCCAGGCTATGCTACAACAACACACAAATAATCCGACTCATTCTGATGATTAATGCGGATAGAATTTGTTTTGTTGACAGAATTTGGAAAAATCCCAGAAACTCCTCCTCCTCTGAGTCTTAAGCCTGCTTGATATTTCAGAAATAGCACATACAGTACAACTCAGTGCTTTTCTGTCCCTACATACAGCTTCATACGCAAAACACACGTTATTCAAATGAGCAAATACAGACTGATTGCTTCTTAGTCACTCACAATCCAAAGCCAACCATCAACAAAACATCTTGCACAACACCGCGCAACCAAAGTTTCAAAGCACATTGCAAATATTAACTGATTTACCTTCAACACCCACATATTAAATATGCACCCTTCCCTACACCAATTCCTTTTCATCTTATAAATGCAGACAAGCAGTTACAGAGTTTTCATAACTTGATCAAGCCACACAGGATGTCTATGCAAACAAGCCAAGATCCTAACTAAGTTGTCCCTCCCTTCAGGCCTGTCCCTGAACACAAAGCCATTGCCTAGATTCATATGCACAAACTATTTCAGTCTACATCTTTTAGAGGCCAGATCGGTGATATCCAATAAAATTTTGACAAGTTTAAAGGCAATCACAAAACCCAACCTTTCAGTAATCTGGGTTGCACAGCAAATCAACAGAGAACACCAAAGAGCAGATCAAATTGACTCCTTTGTATGGGACAAGGTCCAAAAAAAAAAAAAAACATTAAATCCCCCCCTCCCCCTCTAAAAACCAACCCAAACAGATTACAATTGCTCTAACTCCCCACGTGTACTCAAACACAACTCTTGCAGATGTGTTACCAACTGTTGGAGAGCATCTGTTGAAGCTAACTATGGTCTTAGAAGGATGACAGCTGATGTGTGAGCTCCAAAACAAATTCCAGATTTCACAGGGCTCACTGAAAAACAACTGTGTTCTCATTTTTGATACAACACCTCAGAAATCTTCACTTGCTTTATCTGTAGTCTCAGACTTACCTGGTAAAAATGATTAGAAGAATTCGATTGTTTTGCAGATCAGAGTTTCTAAAAAATTGCTAAAATTTAAATGAAACTGCTGATGTTGAGACCCACAAGACACAAACTGCAAGTCAGAAATGTCATCTAAACTATTTATTTGAAAATATCACATACTGTGATGTTTAAGGTACAAAAAAACCGCTGCAGAGAAGCATAAGCAGGTATTTCATATGATGATAGCAAAGACATGGGTAAACGAAAAATGAAAATTTTATGTTTTCCACTAAACATCATATGCTTCCATATGAATTTACTGTAAACAGCAGCAAGTATTTCAGAATCAAGAAAGATTGACTGGAACCTGCCCCAGGAATATAACTTTAATCTCCTTTAGATGTAACACTCTGATGAACCTCACTTATACAAATGCTTCTATCTGCAGAGCTCATGGAATGTTAATGGATCTTCCTCACCATGTCCACAGGCTAGAACAAAGAAAATATAAATTGAGGGTTGTTCAGTCCTATCAAGAACCCAGGTACAATCTGTTGGGCTAGGCACAGAAAAGAGAAACCAAGGGCCTTTATAAAATGCAATTGCATCACTTGAATTACCAACCCAGAGGAGCCTTTTGCACTTCTAGCCCCTGCAATCCACAAGTAAATCCAACAACAGGAAACTCAAAGCAGTGAAGTAGAAGATTCTCAAGCACAACACATATCCCAAGCAAATAGGAAAAAAACCCTTTGCTTCATTTCCAGTGTAATACAAAATAGATCTTAGGTAATTAACATTATTCATTTATGGTTTCATTTCAGGCATAAAGAGAACAGCTTTACTCCGCAGATTTCTTACTTTTTCAGTACATCTAATTCTGTACAAGTTGGCCTATGGCACTGAACTTGCACATTTCCACAACTTTCTCATCTCCATTCATTTTCACAACAGCCAGGATTAGGACTGTGCTACAGTCTACAAAATAAAGCCAAATTTTATTCCTGTATCTGTCTCACAATCTTTTTTCTTGGAATTCTGTCTGCATTAAGTTGTACCTAGAAGCCTTTTATTGATTTCAAATGCCTTGCTTCCACTTATTTCTCCTGATACCTAATGCCACAGGGAATATGGATTTAGGTTCTATCTATCACTTTTAAAAGAGTTTAAATTATAAGCTATTTGAGCCAGATACGTCTAAACACTTATTAAATTGTAGCTTCCGGCTACTTATTGACTTTTTCAGAACTACCTTCACACCTCATCTATTTTCTACTTTATCAGTTTTCTGAAAAGCAGGAGATATGGGCTTAAGGTACCATACCCAGCAGCCAGATAAGCCTCTGCTGTGCTTAATTCCCAACCATCATCCCCAGTTCAGACTATCAGCAGAATTTAGTGCTCGTGAAAGCTCCAGACTGAGCACAGCAGAAATTAAAGCTCACTCTTTACACGCACAACCAATGTAATGCAGCACAGCAATCAGCAGTGCAAGCTGCTTCACAAAATCCCACCAACAGGTTTGAAATAAGCTTCACCTGTAGCTTGGAGAAGTAGCAGATCTACTTCTCTGCCCATTTAGCCAGAATAGTAAGGAAATCTGTGCTTGGCAGAGGAGTAAAGATGCACTGGGAAAGAAAAGCAAAGACGGCATAGGCAGGTGTGCAAAGGTGTATCCCAGCCCCTCCTGCCCTTTCTCCATGCCCTGACTCATACTGAGCAGACACATCAGCCCATGCAGCTGCTACAGAGCCATGCCTTCAAGAGGCTGAATAGTCCTGTACCAATACTGAGATACCCATTACAGCCTCACACATCATTGCTCTATTCTGTCTCTTCTCAATTTTGACCGCAGGTTTGATATCCTTCTTAGAGACAGTTTTGTTAGATTATTATCATTTGTACAAAAAAAAAAAGCCAGAATATATTCTTCCAGTACTAATAAGGCTGCTTGCAGTAAGACAAGCCTATTTTGAAACTTTCAGCAGCACTTGTATCAAAAGTTAAAACATGCCAGTTTTGCATAGAAAAATGTAGCTTTATGGCCTCAGAGTGGTTCAATTTCATCAAGCACAAACCAGTTCAAACATTATTTCAGACATGTATTATTTGATGTAACAGCAGCTCCTAAAAATAAAAAGAACATTTTGACAAACAAGAGAAGGTGAGTGAGGATCCATTTTCTCATCTTATTTGGAAGCAACATTTCAAGATTTCAAAGACTGTCACAAGGAGTAATGCTGGTGTATTACAGCAGGGAGAGCTGCACTTTCTGCATGCACAGTGCTGTCTAGCAGTTCTCTGTTTCCTTCAAGGAAAAGGCAGAAGATTTGCTGGAAGAGCTCCACAGGTCAATGACATAAGGAGTCAAAATCTTTTGGGTTATCTTCTTCCTGCCCCAGGCTCCACACTAGGAGTATCTTCCTTTGGCTGGATTTACCTCTGTCTTTCCTATTTTGAAGGCAAGGTAAAGAGTAACAAAAGAAAACCTACATTTCATTACACAGTTCAAAGTAGTCAAGGTATTGAAGAAGCCATTTTGACATTTCTCCTTTCCAAAGACTGAAGATACTTCACTTCCTTACTTTTAAGAATTCAAGGCCTGTAGTTACCCACAATTTAATTTATATTTTCTGATGTGAGAGGGATCTTCATGCAAACTCCTCTTTTTTCTATGTCAGTGACTGAAGCTTAATGTGGTATCTCCCATGATCACTGTCTTTCTTTGCATATTTATATCTCACAACTTCACAGTCCTTACAGCTGTTTTCACTTAGCACATGTTTTCTAATTTACCTTTTCCTTGCTTTCGAAGATGAATTTTAAAAAACAGCATATCAAGTTCCTACAAGTCACATAACCCATCCCATTCTGGCACATTATCTGCCCAAGTGCTTGATACTGACATTATTTTTTTTAGAAAGCTTTTGGTGAGACAGGTAAATCATAAAAAAAAGGTCAAAAAACAAAAGCAAACTATTTTTTTTTAATATATACTTTGCAGAAGTAAAAATGCTTATGGGTATAAATTCCCTTGGCTAAAGGGTTAAAGTCACTTCCAGCAGGAAAAGACATTATCTGTTTCTTGTATCTCATCTTTAGTCTCTTAAACATTTCAGAAGAGAAAAGCCCAACAGTAATTAATCAAAAGTTGCTAGATATAAGGGGAAGTGTTACGGTGCCAACAGAGGACACCAGAAGGCCCATGACTTCATGGAAAGCCTAGACTACCTATCTTCAGTCCATAAAGCTACTGATTTGTAACCAATGGTATTGGTTTGTAATTAGACTTTATTTATTTCAACTGTCCTTGAAACCAACCCTGAGAAAACAGTACAACCTCGAAGTGCATTAACAGACCCCTTTACGTTAGGAAAGTTTAAAAAAAGTCACCTGTGAGTGCTACCCTGTCAGGATGCGTCTAGCAAGATAGAGAAACACAAGCGTTAAATCAACTTTAGGGTCAACAGCACAGCTGAGCAGGATCTATCTAAGCTGAAATACAGCTGGTAATCCAGCCTATCAACACAGCATGGGTCACACAGCAGAGAATGCCAGCAACAGACAACACAGAATCATAAACTTCTCCCACAAATGCAGGCAGAGCAGACCGCTTCCTGTCTTTGAAATCACTTCCTCTCCATTTCAGGCTCATCCACACATTCAACCTTTATAAAGCACAGAAGTTAGCTGCCACAAAGTGCTTAACCCTTGGCACTCAAGTAAAGGTCCTGCTCTAAGGTCTTCCAACTAAAATTCCATTCAGATAAAAGTATTTAATACTGTTCTAAAACCAGGAAAATAAAGATACCATGAGACAACCATGTTAAATTCACCTTTTCACATTGTCTTCTTCCTCAGCCACACCAGCTCTCTGCTAGCATCTCTTTAAAGTTCTGTCAACATAGGTATTTAGCCAACAAGGCTGTAATTTAGATTGAATTTAAGCTCTATATATGTAAGGGCTATAAAGCTAAGTTACTTTAATGTTTAGTACCTAAGACAATATATGGCACCCTGCCTACCACTCCAATGGCCCTTCTCTTACTGAAAATCAATTATTGCCATAAAGTAACAAGTACTTCAAATATATAGCATCTACTTGTAAACTGTAGAAAAAAAAGGGCGTTACTTTCTTTTAAACATTAAGTGCAAAGAACAAAAAGTATGTGCTTGATGTAAACAAAAATTAAAATTAAATGTCTTCCAAATGCCAGAGATGAGAATACAACATCCTTTAGCTTGATTTAAATCAGATTCATAAGAATACTGTCATGTGAAAATCCTTTACCATTACTGCCACATTCCATCTGACTCCAGGAAACACTGTGATGCTTTCCAACAGATACAGTCAGGAGAACATTTCTCCTCTCCTGGCTGAGGAATCGCAGTGGCCAGAATGAACTACATGCAGTGTATGGACAATTGACCAATATCCACACAAAAAGAAGTGGTCTAATGGTAGCTTGAAAGTGTTAATCACAGTATTCCATCAAGAGATGTTTACAGTCATTTTTAATAATTTATTTCACAAACCAAACAGCATTAGCACTGACCTGAACAGTTAAAAATGATGCCATGAGGGGGAGAGAGGGTTTATACATGTAATGGTAGTGCTGAGGAGGCAATGGAGAGGTAACAAAGGCAGTATACAGACTGACAGAAAAAAAAAATCAGGAAATAAAAACACTAAAAGCCCTACCACTCCAGTACAATTTCCAACCATATTTTTTCATGTTTGAAAGCAAAGTATTTGTTACAACCTGGATACAAATCTGCCGATATTGCTTATTAAAGATGACATTTTATCACCAAAAAAAAGAAATAAATTTAAAAAAATTAGTAAAGTTTGTTTGTTGTTTCCACCAAGTCTGGATTTAAAAAAAAAGAAAAAAAAAAAAAGAAAATATCTGTACTCAAACTTACATTAATATATTCAGAAAACAAACACCACAGCACTTTCATAGAATCATTTAGGTTGGAAAAGACCTCTAAGATCTCAGAGGTCTTACCACTGCCAAGTCCATCACTAAACCACGTCCTTTACTGCCACACCTACAGGCCTTTTAAATACCTCCAGTGATGGTGACTCAATTATCTCCCTGGTCCAGTGCTTGACAACCCATCCTGTGAAGAAACTTTTCCTAATAGTTAATCTAACCCTCCCTTGGTGCAACTTGAGACCATCTCGTCTTGTCCTGTTGCTACTTGCTTGGGAGAAGAGACCAATCCTCAGCTCACTACACCCTCCTTTCAGGCAGTTGTAGAGAACAATAAGGTTCCTTCCGATCCTCCTTTTCTCCACGCTAAACACTCCCAGCTCCCTCAGCTGCTCCTCATCAGACTTGTGCTCCAGACCCTTTCCCAGCTCCACTGCTCTTCTCTGGACACGCTCCAGCACCTCGGTGTCTTTCTTGTGGCGAGGAACCCAAAACTGGATGGATACAGGACTTGAGGCACAGCCTCACTGGTGCTGAGTACAGGGGGAAGATCACTGCCGTGGTCCTGCTGGCCACGCTATTGCCGATAAAGGCCATGGCCACTGGCCTTCTTGGCAACCTGGGCACTGCTGGCTGATATTCAGCCGCTGTTGACCAGCACCCCCAGGGCCTTTTTGGCTGGGCAGGTTTCCAGCCACTGCCCCCAGCCTGTAGCGCTGCCTGGGGTTGTTGTGACTGAAGTGCAGGACCCGGCACTTGGCCTCGTCGAACCTCATACAACTTGCCTCAGCCCATCAAGTCAGCCTGTCCAGACGCCTCAGCAGAGCCTTCCTACTCTCCAGCAGATCTACACTCCTGCACAGCTTGGTCCACAAACTGACTGAGGATGCACTTGATCCAGTTGTCCAGATAAACAGGACTGGCTCCAACACTTAGCCCTGGGGAACAGCACTTGTGACCAGCCACCAGCAGGATCAAACTCCCTTCACTACCACTCTCCAGGCGGACAGCTTCTAATCCAGCAAACAGTGCATCCATCTTAACCATGAGCAGACAGATTCCCCAGGAGAATGCTATGAGAGATAGTATCAAAGGATTTACTGCAGTCCAGAAAGACAACACTATCCACAGCCTTTCCCTTACCTTCTAAGGGGGTCAGTTGGTCAGAGAAGGTGAGCACTTCTGTCAGCTTCCTCAGTACCCTCCGATGGATCCCACCCAACCCAACAGACTTGATCTACATGGCATAGCAGGTCACTGACATTTCCCCTTGGATTATGGGGGCTTCATTCTGCTCGCTGTCCCTATTTTCACCCTCAGGAGGCTGGGTACACTGGGATCAACTGCTCTGACTGTTAAAGACTAAGCAAAGAAAGCATTAATTACCTCAGCCTTCTCCTCGTCCTTTATTTGTTTACAGGCTTTATTTGTTACAAGCTTTTAGTAGCTATTAATCATCACAGGGCCCTGCAAGCACACACAGTGTATTTTCCATTAATCATCTGGCACTTAATACACAAGGTTGGAAGTGGCTTTGAACAGACATATTTTGCCAATACTTCCTAGTTGTAAAACACACAAAGCATCCACTTCATTGCAGAGGTTCCTGCACTTGCCACACCTGAAGCTCCTTTATCAGGCCCCCCACCTGCAATCCAGTGTTTTCAGTGTCCACCTCCGCAACAACCGATCCGTGCCAGGACTCCCATTACCTCTCAGTACAAAAAGCCACACTCAGCTCCAAGAACATCAGCAGACTTTGATAACTTTTGTCCGAGCTCCACAAGAGCCCTGAGATAAGCCCAAAACCCAAGAGTTTGCAGCTCTCAGACTGCCCCACAGGGGGGTGACCTCAGTTCTGGACTCACCAGCCTGCTGGCACCCTGCCCTGCCTGCTACCCCCAGGCAGCAGGTAAAACCACCAGCCCCAAATCCAGAAGCCCTGTACAACCTGGTATTCCTGATGCTGAGTAATGCATTTTTGTAACATTCTGTGTAATCCTTAAATTCACAATTGGTATGGGATCATCAAAATAATTACTACAATTGCTGTATTTGATTTTTAACTGTACACACAATCCAAACTCCCCAAAAAATGTGAACTCTTACACAAACTCTACGTCCTCAGACCAAAGCAAACACTCAAGATAAAAGGTGTAATTTTATCAAAAATGTCCTGAACGAAAGGACATTAATTATTCATAACTTAGCCCATGTTATTAAGTAGAAACAAGATCGATCTACAGCAGGTGAATTGAAGAAACTATTTTTTGAACAGTGTAGAAAAAAAAAACCAAAAAACCAACTTAAAATCAAATGTTTGCAGCTTCTAATACCATCAGGGTTCTTGTAAGGTCCTCATTTTTTGCTGAGGCTACTTGAGGTCCAGCATTACATTTACTTTCAAAAGCAATATTCAGCATTTATGACAAATAGATTATTAGCCCCTTTTCAAAACTTTGAGTGACCTCCTCTCTTTCTGTTCCCTACTCTTTTTTTACAGTATTAATATATACTTAGCTTTTTTCCCTAAAAATAAAAGTTAATATTAAAGGTAAAGCCTTACTTAAGTGTCATAAAATAAACAGCTGACTCACTTTTCTAACACTTTCTGATTTGTTTCAGCATTTGTTGAAGTCCTAACTGAGGATGTTTAATGAAGGTCTCTATTCCTTCAGGCAGGGTGTAACTTCAAGAAATTCTTGCAAAGCTTAAACTATTCAGAAAGTCAAGGCACGCACCAAAAAGGTACAGATCAGTCATCATTAAACTCAGGCTGAAGATTTAGATTAAGTATGGGCAATAACTGTGCATCACAAATACAAGAAAGATGACACCAACAGCCTCTGAATTTTCACAGGTCCTCTGAGATTAGGAAGGAAGCAGACTCAGGTTAAGACCGTGTTTAGGAACAACACAGTAAAATCACAGAAGGGTACATTCTTTTCAACACATCCACAATAAAACCCATACAAAATTAATGACTGGAAGAAGTGCCACTAGCATATATAAACAGGTATGTTTACTGACCCATCCATTTGAAACAGACGGTTAGTGAAATAAATAATTAAGTGGTAGAATTTAATTACTTAAAACCATTTACGAAAGCAAGTAAAAGCCAAACATAACATTCCCATTCCACTGGCACACAGGAGCATTCTGAGAAGTATGAAAAATTGAGTATTTCCTAGAAAACAAACTCATAAAATCTGTCAAATGCAGATATTCTATATATCCCACCCTTGATTTCACAGGAAGATTTCAGTTTCAACGCAGGCATCTAAGGGGCCTCTATTGTACTACAGAAGCAAATTTGATACACACTATGAGGATGACTGCCTCAAAGAGGAAAACTGTTTCAAGCACGTGTATATTTAACACCAGCACTTCTGAAAAAGTGGGCATTATTCCTTTAAAAAGTCATTATTCATAAGTGGTTTTTACTTCATTTTAATAATATGCAAATAATATGGCAATGAAGTCTTCAAGTTGCTTTTGTTTCCTTATTTATTTGTTAGTTGTACATCCAGTGCCTTTTTTACCATGCATGAAAATATTACAGGAATCTTTCTAGCAGAAGTAATCCTAGCTGGTAATTATATCTGCTGCCCACACATGAAAAAAAAAAAATTTAGCATATGTACAAATAATCAACACGTGTCAGTCAAGAGGTAAAGTCCAATATGAGTTATAAGGCTGCTTGGGTTTGGTGGGTTTTTTAATCCCTTCAAAGAAACTGCCATTGCATTTAAAAGAAAAATTCTAAATGAAGTCCTTAAATCCTTTATTTTTATGCATGCATTACAAGAGACAAGTCATTAGCCAGAATATTGTCTTCAGTGCATTTTGTCTTATCTTGTGATGCATTAAATAAAGTCTGAATATACATGTATCTCCTGTTTTTCAATACACTGGTTTTGCTCAAAGTGTATCCAAACATACCATGTCAAGTTCAGTGTCCCCAGCCTCACAACACAAAGCACTACCAGAAATACTTTGCAGAGCAACACTTAAAGTATTTGGGCAACAAGAGGAGTCTTGCAAGAAATGTATCCTCGCTGTGACTAAGAACTAATGATGAAAACTTGAAAGTGGTAGCATTTAAATTATACCAGACTGGCAGTGAATTTGACCTAAGAAATAAATAAATGTTTATTTATGACAACAGTCGTGCCATTGAGAGTATAGTAAGGCCTACAAGCAAATGGGAAACTGATTCTTTGCCCACCAGACCTCTCAGGAAACAGAATTAACACAAACTAATATAAAGCATATGGGTTTCAGAAATATAAGTACCACCTTACTAGGGGGAATATTTCACAGAGAAAAATTTCCCTTAGG
This sequence comes from Corvus kubaryi, assembly GCF_017639235.1. Taxonomy (NCBI): domain Eukaryota; kingdom Metazoa; phylum Chordata; class Aves; order Passeriformes; family Corvidae; genus Corvus; species Corvus kubaryi. The sequence continues at coordinate 1,577,924 of NW_024582057.1, forward strand.
AAGCAAGCAAGTTTCTGACAATTCTTTAAGAACTAAGGAGTAATAGGCTCATCCAATAATGCCTACAGCTTTATTTTGTCAGCATCCTGCACTGCCCAGCATACAGCAGTATTTCCAGATGTTTAACAAAGAGACACTGGCCAGCAATGCCTACCAAACAGCATCCTTGCACACACCAGAAAAACCAAAACAGCCATCATGCTACACCTTGTAATCACCCAGGTGAGACAATTCATCAGCTTCAGAAGCCAGACCACCCATCCCACAGAAAAGCAAGCCTCTCTGCCACTGCATCCTTCACTCCACGTGAGAACTTCAAATCAGCATCTATGAGAAAAAGGCTAAAATCTCTTCTTCTCCCAAAGAGAACCCTTTTACCGTCCCTTATCATTGGCCACACCATAAATTCTGCCGTCCTTTTTTTTCAGGGATATATGACTGAGTAGCCATTCTCAACCTGTATTTACCTTTCAAGTCAGCTCTTCTTATTTCAGACCTTATGTCTGTGTATCCAAAAGCACATCTACTTCTTCAATACTTACGTAATAAAACAGAATCAGTATTACCCCTAAATGTTGTACAGATTATAAAGACTTTTATGGGGTGTATTTTCCAAATCTTGTGTTAGCACTTTCAAAGGTAAGTAACCACCTCGGAATGAAAATAAAAACAGGAACATCCACCAAGACTCCTCACAAAAGAAGTAGTCCAATCTGGTGGAGCACTCACCAAATAATAAAGCATCCAAAAAAGATACAGTGGTCTTTAAAAATTTAAAACTGTGATTAGATTAAAACTGGTGTTTAGCTACTATTACCTGGAAACAATTAATTTTCTCAGACACAATGTTAAAACCTTATTCCTTATGGCTTTTCTGTCATATGAAATTATAAGATCCTAGAATGTTGCTGAGCTGTGAGTATGTAGTTTTGATAGTTAATGAATCAGTTCACAAATGTCAAGAACAGGTTGGTATTTGCTCCAGATAATCTGTCTCCTTATTTCCAAATATCTGACATTACATCAGTTTATAACATATCGTGGAATATTATGTCACAAGTCAAGTACACACAAGCTGTGAAACACATTACAATTAAACTGGATATTGCTTCTGACGATGTAAATTGATTCTTGAATCCCAAAACAATCCCATTCTACCCCCAACAAACTCAAGAAGAGATGATGGACATAAAACAACAAATGTATCCTTGGGTTTAAATGAAAAGATTTCTAAGTCACATATCCCGACCGTGTCACATAAATGCACACCAACACTACAGCAAACTGCAAAAATTGATTCAGATCAAAACCATATTGAATACTAAAGTTCAAGTTGCCTTTAACTAGGTAAATATTTGTCAGTCTTCCTTCTTTCTCTCCCATAGTAATCATATACACATAGTACACTCCTGCTTTAGACCCTTGCCAAAAAACCCAGGATAGGCTTACACACTAAAAATAAATCAAAACATATGGAAGTTAGTTAAGCTCCTCCCTGCTGACTGGTATTTTTTTGGGGGGGAAAAATACACATATACACACAATACTTGGGCAGGGTTAAGGTTGTTACCTTGATGCAGCACAAACACATCCTCCAATCTGAATTCTGTTTAAGGAAGCAATGCATAGAAGACATAGCACAAGAGTTTCCCCCATAGCTAAAGATCAACAGATAGTTGGGCTTGAAAGGGACCTCTGGAGGTCATCTGGTCCAAATTCTTTGATCCAGAAGGGCCACCCACAGCCAACTGCCCAGGACATGTCCAGATGGCTTTTGAATATCTCCAAGCATGGAGACTCCACCACCACCCTGAGCAACGTGTGCCCATGTTCAGTCACCTTCACAGTAAAAGAAATGTCTTCTGGTGTTCAGAAGGAACCTGTTGTGTGTCACTGAGTGCCCACTGGCTCCTGGCCTTTCACTGGGCACCACTGACGAGAGCCTGGCTCCAGTCCCATTACACCCTTCCTTAAGGTATTTAATACACATTGATGAGATTCCTCCAAGCCTTCTCTTCTCCAGGTTGAACAATCCTAGCTCTCTCAGCCTCTCCTCACAGGGGAGATGCTCCAGTCCCTTAATCATCTTCATCATCCTTCACTGGACTGTCTCCATTATGTCCATGTCTCTCTGCTGGGGAGCCCAGAACTGGACACAGCACTCCAGGTGTGCCCTCACCAGTGCTGAGGAGCAGGGGAGGATCCACTTAAGAAGCTATACATTTTGAAATAAGGTTCTTTACCTATGCAATGCTTTCAATAACATCTCTACAGTGTAAAACAAGCCTTAAAAGCTACAGCGGTAATTAAAATATAATTGCAATTATATTCCTATAACGAAAAATGGAACTGCTACTTAGTCTCAAGGAGCAGATGCTAAACACCACAGAAAAAGAAATCTCAATTACAGAGCTCTGACTGAAAGAGGTAACTTCTATTGAGACAGCTTTCAAGGGTACTGTTACCCTCTTCCTACAGTCTGGATATCCAAGTTGTTTGTGAAACAGAACCCACGCAGCCCAATATTTTACAACAAAACTAGCCACTAGCTGAACAAAAAGCAAAATAAGCTGTCCCTGCTCTTACACCAGAGTCCTCAGTGAAAAACTCTTAAGTAGACCAAGGTGTCTGCAATACTCACAAAACCACATTCAGCCAAAGCAGTTAGCAAGAGATGATTATTTTTATCTTTTTCACTCTACAGGAGAGATGAGCTGTAATGCTAAAATACACAATACAGGTTTGGTCTACGTGGTGATTAACTTAAAAACCCTGTTCAGCTTCTCTTCCAGAAGATTTAAAATTTTACACAGTGCAGAGGATAAAAGCAAGCAGTAACGCCTTTTAAAAAGTCAGATAACAATTTTTAATTTGTAGGACAGTATTCAGACAAGAAAGAATATGGGGCAGACTGGAATAGAGTCTTTATCCATGATCTTTTGTCGACACTTTGCACCACTGTAAAATGAGTTCAAAACCAAGATGACAGCACATGTAAGGAAGCACAAACCAGCTCCCAAAACACTGCCTGACTACAGGTGTCCAGAGGTTTTAAACACAAAGTGTTTAGCCATCTGAAGAGAAGAAACTTAAACCAAGGTCTATCCCAAAGAATACCCTCCCTACAAAAGACAGAGTTTTGTGCTTACCATAATCCTACTGTTACCAAATTTTGCCTCCTATGACATCACTCTATATGTCTCTATATAAATACACTGTGTAAATGTAGCTGTCACAAACTATACAAATCATTCAACCAAGTGCCCAGAATCCAACTCTTGGGTTATGGCACTTCTCCCATGCTCACAGAATGGCAAGCAAAGCAGCCTGGTCAGAGTTACTAATAGGAGTCAGTTGAGGAAATCAGCAGAAACGGAACAAAAAAATGGCTCTGATGATTTTTGGTCAGCTTTCTCATTCACTGCTGCTATTATGTTTAGTGCAATTAAGATAATGAAACATTTTTAAACTCCCTTTTTAAATAACATCTTTTACACTTACTATGTTCACATGCCCAGAAACACTGCTACCCATTCCCTAAAAGTGGCTATCAATCTGTACAAGAGTAACTCTTAAATCTCAGTAGTTAATTCCCAAAGCATTTTTACTACTGATATGAAACTATTTCTGGAATCACTGACAATGACTTTCAGATACAGAAGTTAAAAGAACATTTCTTGGAGAAAATGCATATTTATCTGTTTTGTAGTAAGTTTCAAAACACATTTCTCCTTCAAGGTACACCGATAGACTACATAATATACTTTCGCCTGCATAATCAGATCTACTTTGAATTTCTGATGTTCATAGAGTGTTGACATCAACCAATGTAATGAAAAAGTTATTATTTTTTCCTGTTAATCACTTAAATAGGGAAAATAAATTGATATTTCAAGATCAGCATGAGCATGTGAAAAAAGAAAAGTTACTTTTTTTGGACTTAGTCTTATGAACTCCAAGTATGTATTCAAAGATAAAATATGCAAACTGCAGGCAAAGCTCAGGCTTTCAAACATAGCTTATTGTTCTGCCTAGTGCAGTGTGTAAAGCTAAAGAAACATGAAGCCATCAGCAACAGCAGTAAATCATTGTGAAAAACCAGCCATTTCATTCCTTATAGAAAATCTTTGGTCCTCTCTCCTACTGGCAGGCCAGTTCTGGCCCACACACACAATTTACAGTTAATTTACGCACTGAACAGACTTGGGGCACAGCTTTACAAAGCTTCCCTTTAGTAGCAGCCCAAGCTCTAGCAGCTTTCCTCTTTCTCATACCAGCCTTTCACTGGAATGATACAACTATGAAATTAGGCAGGTATCTGACCTGGGTTAAAAAAAAAAATGCACCAGGCCAAACGAGAGCCTCTGTTGGTAGTGAACTGGGTGATGCAGCACATCTGCCCTGGCCCAGCTGGGCAGGCAAGGGAACACAACAGCAGCCACTCACACTGGCGTTGCTGCTTACAGCAAGAGATGGGCAGCCAGAGCAGGGAAATCACTTCCCAGTGCCATGAAGATGAAGGTAAGGGCACTGGAACTTATGAAAATGTTTTAAAAAGTTGAGTGTCCTACACAAATATGCTAATAAGCAAATTAGTTACTGTTTAGCAAGTGTACTCGGAATTACCAAAGTAATAAAGTTACCACAACTTAGAACTTACTGAAAGCAAATCAAGCTCAAAAAGAACTACTCACGCACATGTGGCCAGATTATTTCGACATGCAGAGGTAGGATTTTTACACACATATTGTGGAACTACATAGCACCACACAGTAAAATTCGTTAGTGACTTAACAGTTAGGCTTCAAGTAAAATTATTTTCCTCCAGTCTTTGAAAAAGTGGAGGATTTTAGTAAGTTTTCAAAGATTTGAGTAATATCAATTCAAGCCTGTAGATCTGAAAGAACAATGAATATTGATTATGCTTCAAAAGGAAGCCAAAATTAACTAGGAAATATTCTGAACACAAATGGCAATTTACTGTCAAGAACACAACAAATCGACAGCTCATGCTATCAATCATGAATGTGGCAATGAATCAGTGCTTTTGCAACAAATGAATGGAAGGACTAAGGGAGGAAAAAAAAAGAAAACTACAACAAAACACACACACACAAACACCACAAATAATCTATCCCCTACATCTATTTTTCTGCATCTGCTATGAAGAACAAGCTTCAAATTTGAGTCCTTGGTAAGGTACAAATGCAATTAAATCTGGAAATGCGCCACCCAGGACATACATGTGCCCCTGAAAGGTATTACTGATGGAAACACTTCATACTCATGTTGCCCTTTTAAATCTTGTGTTTGTTACGAAATGCTAAGTAGTACCAGATTTTTTTTTTCAAGTGCCTTCCACCCAGTAATAGGTCATGCATAAAAGGAGTTAATGCCCTGAATTCTGTGTAAAGCTTATTTCACTCAACAGAAAGCAAATCATATGCAAATTTCTTAACTGCAAGTATAGTAGGGGGCTAATAAGCACATGAATGCTTCAATATGCAAAATCCATGCAAATACCTGCAAAGGTTTTTAACCTGGGAATATTCAATATTCAAAATGCATGCAAATACCTAAGAAAGATTTTAACCTGGGAACACTGCCTGTCACACTACCTTTCTGTGTTTTGTGCACATTGTAATATTTTTCATAACCATAACACCCGCACTCTTGATAATATGAAATATCAAGTCAAGTGATTAGGCAAATTCCAAAAAAAAAAAAACCACTTTGAGAAACATCAAACAATAAAGGAGGTCATATTTATATAACACACAGACTGTTTGCATATGAACACAAGTTTGCACAGGTTGGGTCAAACTGAAACATTCAGGAAGCATGCTTCTTCCACAAGGACATACAAATGCTGGATAGAGAGAGGTTTGTTAGACTGTTTTCAATGAACACAGTTTTTCTCCAAATGAGGCACATGTAACGCCACCTCCTAAACTCCTTTTAAACAATGCAACTTGAGTACATAGTGCAGTAAGAAATAAATCAATACAAAACAGTGCAAGAAAAAAATATTCCTAAAATGCCATGCAAACCTCAATTAGGAGACTTCAGGTAGCACTGCAGATTAACTGAGATACCATAATGACTAATTTTCTCAAATGCCTGGTTTTTTTAGGTAAATTAACTCTCTTTATAGTTTTTTATCAGACAGTAGCATCAGAGTCCACATATGTTAACAAATATGAAAAAAAGTTTCTGTTTCAAGCAATTACAAATTTGTAACTGAGACTTCTTTAGCAAATACTGAAAAAGAAGTCTGCAACTATACTGAAGCGCAAGTGTTTCATGAACCTCAACACACAGTAACATAGTCTCACCAAATCAGAAATAATCACCATAAGACTAAGAAAGTGGTGGACTTTTGAAATGATGGACTTCTATTAACTAGCTTTCAGTAAAAGAAAAAAGAATTTTGAATTAGAACTACAGACTTGGATTTTAGTATTTTTTCCTTAGACTTGCTGTTCCCATTTTCATCTTCTACTTCAGAGGAATAATGCAATTGGCTACCAGTGTTATTAAAAAGTCAGAAAGACAGCACATGCATGTTTAACACGTAATAGAACAAAGAAACTGAATAAAGCTTAAAATGTGTGAAGTGACAAAAACTTTAAAATCAAAATGGTTTCATATGAATCATTTAGACCAGTTTTTACAGATTAATACTGAAGTAATGCATTTTCTATTAAGTGTTTCTTACACATTTCAAATTCCCTTCACATTTGGCTTCTTCCATTACATGTCTGCCATTGCTGACTTTTGTTTTGCCACAATTTGCTATGCAAGAAACATGATGCAGTTATAGTATGGGCTGCAAGTGTATCATTGTTCTTAAAATTATGACCTTCTTCTAGTCACTGGTGTAAAGATCATGAAAGCCAGGGTCAACTATAGCTCTGTGAAGTTTCAGTGCTCAGGCTAATACTGGCAAAAGTGCACTGCAAAAGTGTAAAGTTTGAAATAAAAGCTGGTATTTAACTGTCCTGTAACCAATGGCTCAAAACTCTCCTGCTTTCTGTGCCACTCTTCACTGAATTTTGCTTAAGTGCTATTGTTAGAAGGCTGTATCTGAATGCTTTTCTGACTGGGGAACAGGCATGAGATGTATAAAGCAAAACAATCTTGAAGAACATCTACATCTCTGCCTGCTATTCATATCATAGCAACAGATCTCCATCTCCATCAGCACTGCGACATCACCTATTGAGGTGATGCATCAAGCAAGCCTAGTTTAGCTTTCCTCTGAAAAAGACATACAGAATTTAAAACTATTTTGGTCAATAATTTTTTGCCAAAAAGGACAGTATGTCTTGCTCTTCTTAACATTCCAGCAACCTGGCCTCCTTGCACAAACGGAGCAGCCCAGACGCCAGAACACCGGCACAAGAGCTACCATCTTGTTGCCGCTCCTGCTAGCCAAGTACAGCAGGTGATGCCGCAAGATTAAGTCAATACTCCTCCTTGAAGGACAAATGACGCACTAAGGCCACTACCACACTTCTCTTCAAAGCTCCTTTTACTTTGCAAGAAGGTATCAGTCAAGCCTCAAAGGAGGCTTTCTCACTATTGTACAAATCTGCCTGCATTGCCCAAGACCTCTGAAACAGCAACAAACCAGCCTAACTATGAATAACCAGGAGACTGAAATCTATGAATATGAGGAGATATTTTTATCCACTAAATGAGCTGCATTTGTGGAAGACTAAGGTAAAGAGAATAGTTTCCATTATAACAGCATGAATAGAAGCCTTTTTCTTTAGGCTGGTAACTTGCCAAGTGGAAACTATAACCCGCATCTCTTATTAAGGATTTGGAATAAATCCAACATCTGTTGTAACTTAACGTCAAAAGGCAATCTCAAACCTGCACTTGAAACTTTTCAAACTTACTACACGCCCTCTCCCATGATAACTGATTTACTGAATGTGCCATCTCACCTTCAATGCTATTTACAAAGAAGAGCTTATATACAAAAGTAGATGATTGGCAGGAAAGCTGTACATGAACAGGCAGCACGAACACGTTCCCCAGCTAGTGTGCCATTACAGTTCAAGCCAGTGTTTTAAATGTTTGCTGCAGGCAAATCTGCAGGCACATTACTGTAGCTCAGTTTCCAGTGCCATGTGATCAACTCCCAGTAACTCCAGCAGACTTTTGAGCACAAGAACCACCTCATCGGTGAGCCGGCAGGATAAGCTGCTCAAATTAATTTCTATCAAGTCTGCACCACCAAATTGCTTACCTCATAGCACTGAAAGTTTAATTTCCCTCTACGTAAAAAAAATAAAACTATTTAAGTTTCAAATTGTTTCATTTTCAAATTCAATGATAACGTATTTCAAACACATCAATACTGAAGTTCAACAGAAAAATCTGTCTTCCATTTGAAAAAATACAGGAAGTGAAACAAAATTTCATTAAATATCATTTCACAAAAAAAGTGGAACAGATCCTTACCGTGTTACAAACTATACTTTCAGTGCTTTTCAAATACAACTTTTTTCCCCTTTTATATATGAATCAATTTTAAATGCTGAAGAAATTCTCATTAAATGTCAGTGAAAATGTTTCAAGTTATTATTTTATTTTGGAGAAAAATATAATTTCTCTGCATCATTCCTACTGGAACTATGAAGCTCACTATCTCTCATTTCAATCTTAGTGTTCTAGTCATTTCAGACTAGCAGCTTGTTGAAGCTGAAAAATGGCCCAAAACACATTAAAACCTTAAATTAACGCTTCACTGAAGAAGAACAGATATTTTCCTCCTTTGCCGAAAGCCCTTCTCTTCCAACCAACATGTAACATTTGACACAATGGAACATTTCAGTCAGAATAAAAAATACTAAAAATTAAATGTTTTTCTTTAAACAATTTTAATAATGAACAGTAGCTTCTGAGAAAATAAAGTAACATGCTGAAGTTTATGCCACCGCATGAATAGTAGCAAATTCTTAACCATAACAGTCTTTCAACAACACTAGCCACAAAACGTCACCACTTCAACACTTGCAAAGATTAAATGTTATCTTTAGGATGACTCTGCTGCTTTGAAGCAGCATTGAATATCAGCTCGGTTTGAAAAGTAAGACAGCAAGGTTTCAAGGTTAAGCATAGTTATGTAAAGCTACTTGCTATTTTACTGTAGTCAAGAAGCACAACTTAAACTTCAAACTAATGTCATAAAATAATAGCCTGCTCTGAATTCCAGTCTCTAAGTAAGTTATAACCTCTACCAAAATCCTTCTTTGCTAACCACAAAATATACTTCTTTGTATGCTTAAGTAGTTGTGCAACTTTAAGACAGACCTTTGCACTAAAATTTCACATTTCCACATGGTAAGAATAATTGCTAAGTATTTTTCTTTACCAATTAATTGATGGTTAACTTTGCCTTTGTCATTTATGTAAATCTGTATTTTGGACGGAACCAAAGGACTCAAAAACTCAACAGGACACATGGAAAAGCCTCTGCTTCTTCCTCCCTTCACCTCAGCAGTTCTAGGAGAAGAACGTGCTCAGGCGGTGTCATCATCTTTTATTCCTTAAGCTTTTGGCCCACTGTTAATAACTTACTAATAAACCATTTAGAAACTCTATGCAACATGAGGGGTTTTGTGCTAGATAGCATCATCCCATTTCTCTACATTAGACTCCATGTCATTTTGAAATCACTTCTGTACCAGAGACTGCACTTAGGAGAACACTTCTTTAAATTTCACTCTATATTTTCATTCAAAGAGATATAGGCACAGGTACAATGAGAGAGATATGTAAATCACTTTCTCTAGTATGCTTTGGGATCAGGCAGTGGCTATATACACCTCTATTTCACATACAGTGATATATTTTAGGAATACAAAAGCCAGGAAGTTTAGTCCAACACCCATGTGATGAATGAAGACAGAAAAAGCAGTACAGTACAAAACAAAGGTTTGTGTGCAGGTTGTAAATGTTAAATATTACGAAGAGCTTTAACATCTTTCTGATGGGAAAATGCCAGCTACATTTATGAAAGCTGCAGAAATCCTTCTGACACAGTGCAAGAAGTACTTTCTCTTCATGAAGAAAATAAATTTTCTTAACAATTTTCACACTTACTTAATATTATTGCTGTTTGTTAAAAATCAATGACTTCATAAAATAGGCACTTTTTTGTTCTCCACATTGAAAGCTGCACAAATTACAAGAATATTGTCTGAATACCAAATAATCCTTACAACTTCTTCCACATACTCTTTGGACAGTTAGCTGATGCAAAATAATAGTAGTATAGGATAAGCTCTTTTTGCTTAGCAACTTCCTTACTGCTGACACGCTGGCCAGTCTCTCTTTGTCTAGCAGTCTGGCAGAAGGGCACACAGGCTCTTTCACAAGAAGGTGTCAGAAACGTAAGAGCAAGTGAGTTATGAAAGAAGCTGCTTCTAGGCCCATAGGTAATGATACCTCACCTAATTTATGAGGTAAGAAAATACTTTGTTATTTATAAACACTGAATTCATTCCTCAATCTTTGGCCCTGAAGATACTTCCAGTAATGAATTTCAGGAGCTAAGCTTACAGCACATAGAAAAGCAGTGTATTTTAAAATTTAGCTTTTTGTGGTTTTAGCTTAGCTGCCTGTCACAACAGTAGCAACACAGTAGTGTAACAAGTCATATCTCTTCCAATGTTTCTCACCTAGTTATGAGCTGAAACTCTCATTTTTGAGCATTTTCTCACTGATCATTCTCTACATCAAACCTCATTTTCACAGCTCCCTTAATTAGCTGTGTCTGTCCAGTCACTCAGAAAACACTGCTCATACCACTTTAATCATATGCACTGCTTTAAATCAAGGAAAAAAGGATTCATAGAACCACAAAAGCAACACAAAAGAATTGGTCATTTCTCACCAAGAATGAGCCACATGCCGTAACAGAGAAAAGCGAAGTATCATCAAACCATAAATTAAAATGACTACAGACAAATCACCATACTGATAGACCTGATATTTTTGTTACTATCATCATTTTAAAAAGAAGGAAAAGCTAGCTTGTTAGCTTTAGCAATTCTGGTCGTTTTGACACTAGTAGGAAAAATAACCCCCAGCTTTCAAGACAGCTTTGCTCTTTTTCTTTCACCATCTTTCAAATCAGACACTTTCAACACAAAACCAAGCATTTTCAGACTCTTGCTCAGAGCAAAGGTTCACCTTGCTCCTCCTGTCTCTCTTCCCTCTGCGTCTCACCACCAACTTTCTATGCCTCCCCATAAGTTTCTTTGAAGCAAGCCCTACTACGTTGTATATGCAACTTCTGTCTGAATACATTAAAGAAACCATCCATAGACAGAAAGAGTCGTTTCAAAAAAAAAAACAAACAAAAAACTAAACCAAAACTAGAACTTTAATCTCTTGAGAATTTATCTAGAATAAATTTAAATTTAAATTACCGCGTACAACTATTCCTTTCTGAATCTCTGCAGGAGATCTCAGTGTTCACAGAAAGCCCTCTTATTATTTTTCCCCCTCTCTTCTTTCCCTTTTTACTCCACACCCTGAGAAGTAATGGCATCTAAGCACGTTTGGTGGATGACTATTCCAGTGCTCTGGCAGGGACAGAGAGGCTCTGCTTGGGCAAGGCAGCAGCTCAGCTGGACGGTCCTGAAGGCCACCTTGCCCAAAGAAGCAAGAATTCAAATGTTGGTCTGCACAGGCCAACACATGAGGGAAAGCTTTTACACGTGCACAAGTGACAGCCGCTTACCTGCTTCTGAACACTAGAACCAAGGGAATACAGATGGGAAGTGCTGCTTCCTTAGAGCGAGCCCACTCGGGCAGCCTACCCTCCCTCTCTGCTGCTCAATGCAAACACCATGTATGTAACTAAATGTACAGAATGTGAGGGATTAAGGGATACCTGCCCCACAGAAGTACCCCAGGGCAGGCTGCATGTTCCTGGGGAGCAGTGCTCCCAAAGCCAGCTTTTCATCTCACAGCAACTCCAACGTGTGCCTTTCCTCCAATACAAAGCAGTGCAATCCAGCAGCTGGCCATCACAGATGGCAGGCAGGGGGGCCAACTATCCTCTTGTTATTACTACTTTGTATTTGGATGCCTTAACTATGAAGAGAAGACATATTTTACTCTGTTACCTCAGGGCTTATCAATCCAAAAGAAAACAAATCAAGTAAAACTCAGTTGTGCTTAGGATAACTTTCAGGAGAAATCCTGCTGATTTAAAATAGCTGTTCTGTACAACAACAAAAGAACTGGTGAATAATAGCAAAAAAAGAGCATCTATTTAAAACAGATTAAAAAGTGATTTTTTTTAAAGATAACACTATATAAATTATTTTTTAGCTTCAATGATTTAATATAGAAATATAAAACTGTTTTGTGCCAATCTCTGGACAGACAGCATCCCACGGTAAAATTCTGTCAACAGCTAATGTTCAAAATTTCTGAGACTATTACCTACTTAGCAATGAAAGCCTCTGTCCTTTTACTTCACATAAAAACTAAAACCATTAGTCCATTAGCAAACAGATTTTCAGTAATTTATTAAGATTTATTTGATTCAACGTTAGAAAATGTGTTCAAAACTCAGACTAAATAGCAAATGCTTTCAGAACTTGAAACTACAAGAATGGAATTTTCATAACAACAGTCATCATCTGATTTTAGAGCCATTCATTATTTAACTATTCAAAAAACAAATTTCAGACAACATGCGCTAAAAAAAACCTCTCAAAAATAGTAAATTGCCCCCATGCTGCTTTGTCATTTAAGCAATTGCTTTTTTCAAATAAGGAAGTTAATTTGTTATACATTTATAAAAAATACATTTAATTCTTTTCATGGCACTCCTAAAGACAGACTCCCCACAAAGCTGCCTAACTCATTAACTGGAAAGGAAGCAAATCCTGTGGCATAATCTAAGGTTTGGTGCATAAATGATAAAACGTGTGCCATTTCAGAAGACGCTTGTCATATTTTCTATATAAATACACAAGTAAATGCTCTAAAACTGAAGTTTCCTCTCTTAACTAGTGCTCAGCTCTCACAAATAACTACCAGTTCTAGGAAGATATCAAATCCCAACCTATCAGCATAGATTCCACTAAGAGCAGGTGTGGGTAGGTTTTGCTCTTAAGATTTTGTTTGTCTTAAATCTGAACTCATACTCTACAAAAGAAAAAACTGAAGCAGATGTCTTCAAGGGCTAGAAATAAAAGTGTGCAAGATGTGTACGTACCTTATTTTTCAAAAAATGTTAAATAGGTCCCTGCAAGCTTAGCTCTCTGCAGTCTACAACTTCGTGATCAAAAGAAAAACCCTCATTAGATTGCTAAAATATTGGGGTTTTTCCTGCCCTTTATTTAGCGTTCAGGGAGTCAAAGAAAAGATGACCACATTTGATTACAGTTGTTACCACCTCTACCTGGCCAGCATGGCTGGTGAGTTTAGTAGAGTCCAAGTCAATATCCAAAAACTCATTCAGCTTTAAATGTACTGGCCTTAGGAGCTCAGCAGAGGCTATAGGGGTTATAGGTTGTGAGACTGGATGTGACTGATGGATATTAAACCATGGAGCTGTGACACCACGAAGGCCCTGTGGCAAGGTGAGCGCGTAGGAAGCACAAGTCTTTCATGCTGCGTCGTGCAACACAATGTTCTGTCTGGTGCTATCATTAACACTTCTACACTACTTTCTAGTTTCAAGTTATACAACTGACTTTCAAAAGACACTTGCATGTCATCTGTCTTTAAAACAAGGTGCTGAATAATCTAGTCAAAAGGACTAGAAGGGAATTCACACAGACTCAAACTGACTTCTCCCCCACTGATGATGTACTGTCAAGTACTTAAAGCGCTTTTAAATCATTATGCAAGCACTTTTCAGAATTGAATTACAAGTGTGACATATGGCATGAAATGAAGGAACCAGACCACAATGCTGTCACTGCTGTTAAAATCCTGTATCATTCAAAACGTGAACAAATTAGTTATGCCACACTTTTTCAGAATTGGTATATTCTGAAACAGCAGTATCAAAGCTACAGCTTTTGGCATCATGCAGCTCAGAGTTTAAGGTTCTTGTACTCTAGCAGAACTGCACTGGTGCAAGAACTGGTGAGGCTGAGCACTGGGGCACTCCGAGCTACACAAACCAAACTTCAGGTCCTGCTCTCTCAATTCCCTAATGACAGCCACTTCCATTCCCATTGCTTCCTCCTGTTCCCTAATCGAGATGCATGCAGTGCCCACATACAGGGTCTGCCTGCCTCTCCTCCTACATGGTGGTAGCTCTACTTCCCCCCGAACGCCCCCCCAAAACTGTCTACCAACAAACAAACCCCCCAGTACAGAGCTGCCCCCTATTTTCAACTCTGAACAGCAGCTACCAAACTCACCCTCCTGCAGGCAGAAGGAACATTTTTTCTTGTACACATAAAATAAGATTTCTAGTCAAACATTGCTAAATTTTATTTCAGGGAACTGCCCAGTGTGGTAGACTGTGGATAAAGGATTGTGTTATCCACATTGCCTTTTAATTAAGATGCACCAAAAAAACATCCACACACACACAAAGACAAATGTTTTGCTGATTACCTTCAATGTGTTCCACAGCTCTTCTTAATTCCTAAGGTAAATACAAGCAAATGGGAAAAGCTGCTTTGCGCCTTAAAGCGAACAGCAAAACCGCTTCCATGAGTTTTTATGAAGGTCATGGGACCTTATGTGTCCTGTTGATCTATCTGCCTCAGAGAACACAGAAGCAGAGACCTATATTCTAGAACAAAAATACAATTGCAAGGTATTTTCTTTGTATTCCAAGAAGCCTGAAGATCCAGGACCAATGTGTAAAAATAAGTAATCCTTCCTAGCTTTCTGGGGTCTGACACACAAATGGGTGGCCCATAAGGCTGCAGAGCAATGAAGTGCAGCACCAGCTGGGAGCAACATCCCACAGCCAATGCCCAGCCCCAGCACTGGGCAGTGGCTGCAAGCTGCCTGCTCCCCTGAACGCTCCCCACCAGCAGCCCACACCCCCTTCCCACTTGCACCAGACACCGGAGCTGTGCTACAAGGAAGGGATCTGTGTGCCAATCACCACCTCCTTCCCAGCCACCAGCAGCAGCAATCAGGTGGCCATGATTTGGAACAGCGCGAAGGAAGCTGTCTGACTGCACATTTTCATTATTTGATCATCTTTGTTGCTTCTCTTACCAAAGCTTTCAATACACTACTTATGTCAGCATATAGTAATTGAGTCATCTAAACCAATTCTGAAACTGATAGAAATTCAAGACAAGAGAACTTTTCAGTTTGATAATCATTACTTCCTTAAATTTTTTCCATCTGTAAAGACTTTTTTAGTCTTACTAAAGAAACCATGAATTACATTTTTGTGATATCTTTCAAACATCGGTTTTGAAAGTCAGCACAAATAAAAGATGACTTTAAAGAGGAAATATGAAAAAAAAGAGCTACCTGAAAGATTATTTCTCCATCAGTCTGCATTCCCTTCTATTAGTCCACCTCCATCACACAAGCCAGGGAAAGACATGTGGTCTTCCCCACACACAATTCATCTTTAGACAGCTTACATTGTCAGAATATTCCAGGTATATGGCAGGCTGACAGACTCCACTAATTTGGCAATTACTTTCAACAGAAACTAAATTCATCAGTTGTAAATGCAAAAACCACACTCTTCAAGTCCTAGTTAGTTTTATTAGTTGAAGCAGCGAATCTCAGAACAACTGCAGAAACTGGAAAAGAGCAAACAGAAAGCTGAACTTGGTGTTGAAACTACTTAAAGGCCTCCAGCAAATTAAATAATGCCTGGAAAGGTTAACTTTATTTCTTCAAGTGAGAAAAACAGGAGTTTGAGTGCAGGTTTTGGCTACATAGCTTCCAATATTTGGCTTCAAAACATGAAAAGAATACAACATAATTAGGACAGATGTGTTTACAAAGAAACAAGCATCTAACTAACATATGCTGTTGCAGGTAAGACAGACCTCAAAACCACTACAAAAACTTAAAAGACCATAGCATATCTGAAGAAAGAAAACAGAATCCTGCATCTGACCCACAATGCTCTCCTCTGGTAATCTTTTTAATGCAGCAGACCAGAGATAAGGACAGATTTGAAACACTCTTCTCACGGTTATATGAAACAGAATCCTTTGTTTCATAATGTGTGGAGTTTGCAGTAAGCCAGGATGAAATTATAGCAAAAGAAAGTATTAATAAACATATGCTATAGATGACACAGGAACAATGTGCAAAATAACTTCACAATTAGTTCAGCTTGCAATTGCTTTCTATCATTCAATCTAATTGTAAAAGAATTATTAAAGTGTCATTAATTAAGCCACCAACTTATTCATAATTATGTACATGTAGTCAAGCAGAATCTCAATAATTTAAAGCACTAAGATTTTTTTTATATTCTAAGGAGAACAGATTATTTGTAGCATACCAGATGTTTGCTGACAAGAAAGAAAATACACTAAATCAGCATTTTAAGCAACATGTAGAAATACATCTACATACTTGTTCGGATGATGAACAGGTGCCCACTTAAAGTCACCAGGTCCCATTTTCTGCCTCTGATAAAACCTTACTCTTTCAACAGGCATATACCAGAAATGAGCTATTTCCAACACATCCTCTACAACAAAAGACAAGATCTTCATATCTTCTTCTTGCAAGGTCCAAGAAAAACCAGCAACTTCTACCACCCAGCAAGTATCCCATTAATTTCAGTCAAAGTTCTGGGTAGAGAGCCTTACATATCAAACTCTTTCTACAAAGTATAATATTCTACCAATGAGAATCAATAAAAGTATAACTAAGTCCTAGCAGTAAAAGGTGAAGGTCTCCATAGCATGAAGGTAAAAGGCTGTCAGGAAAAGAGGAAAACCTCCACAAACCGAAAACAGTATAAAAGAAACATCAATTGGTTTAATAAAGACAAAGTGCTGCATTCAGCCTTGAAAATTTATTTTTAAGAAGTACTTTTTGCTCACTTTGAGTTCTTTCTCATCCCTCAATAGTATTTCACACATAATCAATAACTGAGCCAGAACTGAGAGAAAAAAAAATGAAGCCACTCTTCCAAACAGTACATAATTTCTAAAGTCTTGATCATAGTTTGATCAAAGGAAATGGTAGTAGAATCACTTTTCTCCTTACTATTACTGAGACTTGGGAAGTTTCATCTAAAAAGTGATAAAGACAGAAGCACGAGGTTCATACAGAATTCAACTTTGTAAGAACTATGATGAGTTAGAAAACACTTTCCATGAGATAACGGAAAATTATGTCAAATTCTACTCGGTCTTCCCTCACTTCCCGTAAGTGCAAGAAAACGAGCCTCCCTCCTCTACAACAGAGATAAAGACACCTCATGAAATCCTAGTAACCCAAGTGCAGACCCACAGACTGAAAGTATAAACACCAAGGAAAATTTTGGCAAGTAATATAACCAAAAGAAAAAAAACCACCCACAACTCAGAAAACTTCATATAAAAAGGAAAAAAAAAGTCTTTTCCCCTCCCCAACATCTTTCTCCTTATCTAGAAGCTTCTGAAGCTTACAGTATTTTGTAGAATCACAGAGTGGCTGAGGTGGAAAGGGACCTATGGAGATCCTCCAGTCCAACCTCCATCCTCAGCCACAGGAGCAACTGGAGCAGGTTTCTCAGGGCTGTGGTCAGTTGGGCTTTAAATGTCTTCATGGATGGAGACTCTACAGTTCAAGAGACAAGTCACAGGATTTGATCAAAATCACTATAAAAAAGTCTTTTCTGATGTTTAGATGGAATTTCTTGTATTTCAGTTTGTGCTCACTGCCTTTTGTCCCATCACTGGACATCGCGGATGCAAATCTTACCAGACTTGCATCACTTACGTGCACGTGCAGCAGGGGCATCAGTCAAGCCCTGTAGAGAAAGGTCTGGGAGTATTCATCAGAGAAAGCAGCAGATATATTTTAAACAGGGCTATTATAAACCTGCTGCCAGATCCCAAAGTTAGGAAAATAATACATTTATGCTATTACTGGCTCAATAATAAGCAATAAAAATCTTCACATCTTATACAGTCACCAGAAAATAAATAGTCCTGCAGGTCAGCCCTGATCAAAATTCTCTTACTTTTGAAAATCTCCTTTTTTCTTATAAAGGTTTGAGACAGACCCCAGGTTCAAGCCTGTACCAAACCTCTGCACCTCAAGTTCCAGGCATCAACCCCTCACAGAGGGTAATAGTTCATAGCAGCTACTCCACCCCAAAGGAGTAAAACCACATACCCACTGGCCAACATCCACCCAGGTTAAGTCTCCCCAAATATGGCATATCCTATTCCAGCAGTTAGCAAGGCAAAGGTATTGGCACTTTTTCAGTTTCCACACATCCTCATCAACTGAAAGGAATCATTACCTTCTCAATGTACCTACTAGAGAGGAGAGTTTGCATGATGGAAAGGGAGACAGTCCTGGACGAGTAGTACGCAGCTCATCATACTCTCCTTCCCTCAGAACATTATTCTGTGTGTGGTTTTCCCAAAGAGTTCATCACAACTAGCTCTTACACATGGCTGAAGGAATCTTAGTAGTAAAAGTCCCACATTAACCGAAAAAATTCCAAACTGTGCATATGTTTCCCCTAAACCCTGTGCTAAGTAGTCAGAAACTGACAGGTGAAAAGTTTAACTTCATTTTTAATGCAAAACCCATTTTCCAGTTCTTCAGTCACCATAAAACCAGGCACGAGTGACCCCAATAGTGAAATTTAAACTGGAACTAGCTACTACTTAGAGAGGCCTTAGCAACAGATGCCTTAGTCCAAACAGAGCTAAGGCTCTTTGATCCATGCAGCATTCTCTACACTGTAAGTGGACTGGCAGCCACCCCACCCTGCTATAATGAGCAACCACTGTGTGGCTACCAAGTGGCTCAGGAAACCCCCTCCCTACTTCCAGAGGCAGTGTCTTTCTATTTCACATTTTTCCAAAGGTCTAAGATACACACATCAAACTGAGATACACGAGAGACACCTGTGGCCAGGTGAGTAGCCACCAATCAGCTTATCCTCTGACTGTTCACATGGGCATGCTTATTCTGCCACCTGGCTATTTCTTCCCCAAAAATCAAACATTTATTAACATTGCTGGTCATTCTTCAAATCTTTATCTATTTTTGCTGATTAAGCACTAATACAAACTGCTAGTGAACGTTTCCAAAACACAAAAAAGTGTCAGCATTTTGTACTAGTATTTGGATTAACCATGCAACTCATCCATATTTTCTGTTTGTAGAAGTCCCAATAAATCAGAAGAAAGTTTCACAAGTTAGTCCAAAGGCAAACTCATGCTAATAAGCTACATCTGGAGTTTTAGATTAAATACATCACTCCTCTGCTTAACAGACTTTTACTCTAAGATCCCTGACTTTCTAAGGCTGTTATCAACCCAAATCCAAATCGTACATATGCCACCCTGAACCAGGCCTGCCTTTTTTTGTGGTACCTCTGTTTACACAGCTTATCCCTTATCACACTTCCAACACTGGGAACCACAGCAGATGGTCCCCTCAGACACAACTCTAACAGGTTTTCTCCACTCCCCCGTTTCCACTTATTTTTTTGTGCAAACAACTGATAAGGAAGGCTGCTGCAATGATTTACTGATATCTGAAGTTGAAAATTGACAAAATGCAAACTGCTTTTGTTCGCCCCCACCACCCCCTGTGAACTACTTAACCTCTTAACTACTAAGCAACACAGACAAAGAGTATTAATAATTGTACAAACCATACAGTCTTCTGGATTAGCATTTCAAACACAAGCAGTATTGGTGAATTTAAAGATCATTACTACCTTTAAAAGTTATGCCAGTTACAACAAGCAGCCTATTGCTCCTATTAGTAAAGAAAAAAATGAGTGAGTAGAGACTGGACATTTCATTTGTAAATACATATTTATAACCCAGAACAATCTGAAGCTCAGTAACATAAAAATGAAAATGCTCTTAACACTGCTATTAGAAAGACAGAAAGATGCTTAAAACTAAGCTCCACACAAATTCTGTTAAGCAAGTCAGGCTCTTACTACTGGAGAACATGAATTTGCAAAACCACTATAGCAAAATGTTGCAAAAAAAACCTAGATGCCTGCGAAAGCATCTCAACTAACCATCTATGAAGAAGCATCTGCAAGTAGACAGTAATGAACCAGACAGACCCAGAGGGCTTTCTTAAATGTAGGTCATGCCTGTCAGACCATAGCAAAAGACACAGTAACATTTGCTGAAGAGAACCCCGAGTTATTATTGCACTACTTTGTAGGCAGACATTAATAGTTAAATATTTGCAATGATCACTATCTGATGCTTAAGAGGAACAAGAAGGAAAATCTGCATAAATTCAACAGCTGCACTGAATTTAAGAGTCATAAAGCATTCCTCATAACATTTCACACTTTACATGCTTCTCTCTTCATAATGTGGTAACACAGAAGAAAAATTTCTGTTGAAATCTGGTGTTCGTTTTACACCAGGGATTGGGAGACCAGTGAAGAAGTAGGCGAAAAGGTGGCTCAGAAAAAGTAATTTTTGCTGATTTATGCCATATTAAGATGAAGACTTAAACTACCTAATTACTGAAATGACATAGTTAAAGTCTTGAGAATTATTACGCTTGGTATCTGCAGTGTTCTCTTTCCTTGATTGATGTTCTCAGTATATGATTCTGGTACCTTGTATTTTGTTAGAACACAATCCCATAGGAGAAGACTATAATAACTTAAGATGTGGATATAGCTATTAGAACATGAGATAGCATAATGGAAGTACATATAGCAATAGCCTGATCCCTGACTGGGTTTTGTTGGCTTTTTTTTTCTCATGCAAGTAACACAGCAAAAAAACACTATAAGAATTTAAGAAAAACACGAATTTAAGACAACCATGAGAGTCAGCAGATTGGAAATGCAGTTACTTTTCAGCTGAAGATCAAAAATTACACAGCTAAAAAATTAGTATTTCAAAGCATAATACAATGAAATTATATTGGGTTGAACCTGAGTTGATGGACAGCCTTTAAGACCAATTACGCTTCTCACAATTTACATATTTAAACCGCACAGAAAGGCGGGACTTCCTCTTTTTGTCGGAGCTCGCCTGCTGGGAGGTTGGGGGGCTCCGAGCCTCCCGGCCCCGCCAGGCCGGGCCGGGGCCACTGCCCCTTACCCCCTTTCCCAACGCTGCGGCACGGACCCTGGGTCGCTGCAGGGGGACTGTCCCAGAGCTGCAGGCAGCTAAAACCAGCCATGGACTGCTCACAGCTAAAACCAGCCATGGACTGCTCACAGCTAAAACCAGCCATGGACTGCCACAGCTAAACCCTTCCAGCGCGGCTTCTGGGGACAGGCGGGTTCCTCTCCTCTCCATGCGGAGCCGGCGGAGTCAACGGGAGCCGGCAGAGCCTCCCGTCTGCAGCCAGCACACTCCGTGCTGAACTGAAGAAGACACCACACAGCCAGCAGCACAAAGGGAGCGAGGCTTTCCCCACCATAAAGCCTGAACAAGAACACCCTTCAACATGGCGGCTTCAGAGTCAGGGAGAAAGAGAAGTGAGTCCCGTGGGACGGAGCTGAGCATGGCGACGGGAGAAAAGAGGGCGGTGCCGCGATTCTGGCGCGCAGCTTAAAAGAAACCTTCTTGCATGCCGTGCTAAGAAACTGTAATACCACAAACTGTTTGTCTCTTTAATCCATTTGAAGAACATGGGGGGATGGAGCATCCTCGTGTGCCTGTGAAGATTGTGAAGAATGCCTATGCCAGGCTATATAGAAGTAGTAAGAGGCTGTTAGAGACTTGTGGCGAAGAAAAGCCTCTGTGTGCAGGCCAAAATAACTTATCCTTAAAAGATGAATAACCCCATGTGATGGCCCATGTTTTGTAGTGTGAAGGAACTGTGAGATTTTTCATGGGAGAGATGTTCTACACACAGCAGATTGTTTGTTTCCGGGCGGATCTGCTGTTAGTGGCAGTTTGGGAACCACATGCAACTGAAGGAAAACCCTTTTTTCCTTAAGCATAAGAGAGAGACTTTTCAAGAACTGGAACACTGACTAACATCCCATGTTCTGTTATCCCCTGTGTGAGCTGGGAAAAGGAGAGAAGTGCTGGGGGGGGAAGGATTTGCTTTAATTTTGTTATTTTCTCTTTACCTTTAATTCTATTAGTAATAAAACTCTTTCATTGTACTGCAACTGTTTAAGGTTTGTGCCTGCTTTGCTTTTCTCCTAATTCTTATCTCACAGAAGGAAAATAAGTAAGTAATGAATATTTTGAACCAAAACCACTACAGAAATCAACAGTATTCAAAACCACATGGCTCTGCAATCACACATGCATCTCATGCTGTAAAATCAAGGACACAAAGCAGTATTTATTTCTTTCTAGAGGCAAGTAAGACAAGAAAAAGCAAGGAATCTCTTTTTGCCCTGCAGATAGCTTAAAAACAGATTCACAGTCAACTAGGAAACAAGAAAAACTGCTGTAAAATTCACCACAGATAAATCTTTCTAGAAGCAAGCTTACAGGTGAACCCATAAACACTATAAATAGGACACAGTAAAAGACTGGAACAGAACATTTAACCAATAAATCTCCACACGCAAGAAACTCTGTAATTAGATAGTAAAACTTGAATTCAAGCTAGTAAGTTATCTAATGAAGGAAAAATTAAGAAGTACAAAAAATCTGTTTGCTCATTCTTTGTTCAGCTAGCAGTCATCAGTCATGAGTTCAAAAGAAGAAAGAGACTCTTCACTGGCCAGCAGCAAAACTTCCCATTCAGAGCTCACTTATTACAGGTTATCAGTGTTTACATTTACCCTGTGAATCTACTGAGATGACATTTACCAGCAAAAACCAGTATCAGGATAATACCTCTTTCAGATTCAAACACAATCCACATGCAGATGCAGTTACACTAACAAATGTTTTTATATTTGTTTATAATTCAAAATAAATTGGGGTGTTTTGGGGAGAGGGGATGGTCTATTTTGTTTGACTGCTTTCCACAAGTGTGTGTTATTGTTAAGTTTCAGATTTTAAAACACTGCTTCTTTGAAATACTTAGAAACACTGCTCTACAGGTAACAGCTTTGGACCTGTGTTCATTACAGTCCCACCAGAAGTAAAATAGATAATGTACCAATAGGCTTCCCACTCTTTGAATCTTTGAACATGACCTCCATTAATCATCAGGGTTGTTTATTAATTCTTAACAAACAAAAAGAAAAGAATCACTGGAAAGATTTCCCGCTGTCATGTTACTCTAAAAAGCAATTGATGCAGCAGTACATCGATCAGCTTTCTTGCCAATAATTGTCATTTCTGCAGACACATACACGAACCTCAGTATTGCAACATTTTAAAGTTTTGCACTGACTGAGAAGTACTTAAGTGCTTTAACTTAACTTAATTTACAATCAAAAATTAGTGTCAAAATGTGCTGTCAGAGCTGTAGCTCTCTTTTAAATAGACAAGTTAAAATAATTTTGCTGTAGTGTGACCGGGGATAGATTGAATGGCAATATTTAGGCTAATTACTTTCTTCGGGGAGGTTTAAGAATACACATGTTAAGGGAGGGGATGCTGAGGTCACAATCAAATCTCTGAAAGGCCACAATGCTGTTTCTTCTGAGATAGAAGTTTGCTGTCTGACCACAAAATCTACAACAATTTAGACCTTCCCGAAACAAAATAATCATTTCTAAGACTAACTGCATGTATATACTCAACAAGAAAACAAATTAGATCCATTTTTCGAGATACATGAAAAAAATCCACACAGTGAGTACTGAATCATGCAGAATCTGAATGCTGTTACTGAAATGTTTTAAAATCTTTTAACAAATACTGTTCACAAATAGGAAGAAAACAAGTTAAAATAATTAACTTATATACTATTATCACAAATTCTACCTGTACAGACTGTAAATAAAGAATAAAAATAGCATATGCATTTCTATTTAACCTCGCCTGAAGATAATTATGAGTGCACTCTGGCTGAACTTCAAGTATTCAGATTTTAAACATTAATTTACTTTGACTATGTGCACGTCAAAATGAAAGATTGCTGTCTGGATCCAGACATGCAGTATTAATACTGAACACGTGCATTCATTTCAGGTCAGCAGACATTCCAACTCTACTTCAGCAGGTGGTAGGAATAGCACTCTAATTAAAATCTATATTAAAAAGTTCACAATGGGCTATCTATTCTGAATAGCTCCCATACAGAAACATCACTGGAACTGAAGGACTTAGACCACCTTCACTCAAAAACCTGAATGGCCCCTCACATAAAACACCTTTCTGAACAATTTCTACTTTTTCAACCTACCAACAGATTTTTAAAGGCAGCCCACTAAGGATTTCAGGACCCATTTAAGATAATAAGAAAGGTACCAAAATATTTCTTCAAAATAATCTCACATTTAGATATCAAAGCAATGAAAAAAAGCTAAAATAAGCTCATTCCCTATTAGGTATTTGTCACTACTTCAGAAAATGATTGCCTTTCATAACTGATACATCTGAGAACAGGGTAAACAAGGTCAAGGCAATTTCAGTCCAGGTTACCTGGTAAAGCAGTTATTTAGTCACAGTTTTAGGGTAAACAGTTTAGGGTTTAGTTCTTCCTAACTTAACATTTTTACATTACAGTTTCAGGGAAGGGGTTTTTGGTTTGTAGTCAGTATGTACCATACTGAAGCCCAGAAATATCCTGACATTTAAAAATGTACGAAGTGGTTCAGTTGAAGCGTTTATTACAAACAATATAGAGCACCCCACACAACATGCACAGTCCACTTACTAACCTCACTGCTTGTACCTCACTTCTGCTGCTGAATAAGGTGACGGTATGACCACGAGGCTGAATGCAAGCACTTGGAAATTTATGACAACCACAGCAAATGAACTGGATAGGAAGATACCCAAGACCCCCAAAATGGAACATTTAAACCAAAGTTCTCAACAGTGACTGCACCTTGTTCCTCAAGTGTACCTGATAATTGCATTAAATACCTTCCAAAAATGGAGTGATATCGGTCTTCTGACTCAGAAGACAAATAGGTCCTTTTTCTTCTTCAGATTTGAAAGCAACTAAGGATAAAGTGAAGAACTATTCTGAGAGCAAAACCAGAATCTTTTTTTTTTTTTCTTTTTAATTACCATTCCCATAGAGGCACTAAACCTTCCATAGGGAGCATCAAGGTGATGACAATTCCAAAAGTATTCTTTCTTTCAGAAACCACTTGTTTTTCAGCACTCACACTGATGCCCCACAAAGTGAGACTTAAAGCGTGGCCTAATCCCTTCTCTCTTGAAAACCACCCATAGCAGATGCCCTTATACCTCCTTCACCTCTTTACTAGGCAATGAGATCAAACTGGTGCACATTGTAGCCATGGAAAAATTTAAATAATGTTGTATACCACACAGTTTGCTGTATTTAATGAGGCTCCTGTGTGGAAGTGATTCAAGTTTGAATCGCACGCGCTGACCAAACAATATTGGACGGCACCTGGATAACAGGTGCCACTTTAGAACTATAAATTCAAATATTTTAAACAACAGTGACATGAGCTTAAGCTTCTTCTACAACAGCTGTTCATCATTAGATGCCTGTGAAGTTTTCAGCACTCAGAGAAAAGGGGCTTTGCAAGTATAAGCAGAAATAAAGGAGCATCCTTCCCTGGGTAGAGTGTCTTGTTTTTCTCATGTGTGGAACTATCCATTATACTTCCTTTTAACCCAATCAGCCAAGATACTTAGAATGTTAGTTTGTCTAGTGCAAAGCTAAAAAACATATAAAAGTATATTTGACCTGCTTCTTTCTCCTAGTAAACAGAATCTTATCATACCCTTCCATTTAAAATAATTTTGGTTCCGAGTGAGAAACATCCATTGCCAAACAGCAAGAAAATCTGTATGTAATAGTTAATTACTAATGTTGCATTGAACTTCTGTTACAAAACAGCACTTTTAAGTTTGACTATTTATTTACAAAACAAAAACATCATTTAACCCCTAACATATATGAACATACTAAGAATATTTAACACATCATATTAGGAAAAATCTTTAATAGTCTTAATCTTTTCACAGACACAAAAAGAAAGCATGTGTGAATTTTGACATCATGGATAGAATTCAGCAAAACAGAGTGCTGGTTTACCAGACAAACATGTTCACAGCTCCATCACAGAATGTTAGATTGGTGTCATTCCACCAAGTGGTTCCTCCACCTTCTGTTTTGTTTCTTTTAGCCTATAGGATACTGCTCAGTGTATAAATACAGTGTATATATACAGAACCAGACTGAATCTGTTTCTTTTCACACAGAGATAGCACCTTAAGAGCAGGTGGCAAGGCAGTCCAATAAGCAGATACTGTCTATTGTCAGATGCGCAGACAGATCTGCAGCTGTTTACAGGATGTGTCAAGGAACTGTGTACCTGCTTCTCTGCTTTAATGGTGAGGTATGGATCCACAAATAAAATTATCACATGAGGCACATCAAAAAGGCATAGCAATTACACTTGCCGACGCAGAACTGGAACAAGGATTATTTTTATCAACTTATTCGTGGTTAACTAAGTACATTGTAGAAGCTCTGAACTTAAAACACATAACCTTGGGCCCACTAAAATAATAAAGTATCAACTAACAAGAAATAAAAAACTTGAAAGTTGAACTGAACTTGAAATTGTATTGTCAGCCTGACCACGTTACTTTCACAGTAACTTATTAACACACTTCACGTGCTTACCTCTACACACAAAAACTCGGCAGAACTGTAAGGTTGACTAAACACTGAAAGGATTTATGCCATTTGAGGGAAGATAAGGTTAAAACAAAATGCTTGGTCTTACTGCATTAATAACTAGGTATTCATGCCATTTCAAACTATGCATGTCTCTTAGGTGTCTTGCCTGAGTTAGGAACAGAACTCCCCATACAATCAAAAGGAAAAAAGCCAACAGATTTGAATTCCTTACCTCTAGGGGGTGCTTCAGGAAAGTAAGTATACTTTCACTTAGCTAATCAGGCCTAGCTTAGAAACCTCAACTATGGGATGTATGGTAAAAACAATTTTTGAACACCTATTTTGCTAGATATTTGAGCATTCCCAAGGTAGTCCTTTGTTCATCATCACTTTGATGTAGCAGCTAAAACGTGCATTTAAACAAGGACAGACAGTCCCATTTTAACAGTTTTTTGCTTGGGGGCTTTTTGCCAAAGAGATCTTTCATTGTTTATTCCAGACTGACATTTTCAAAGACACTACCCTATTTTCAAGGTGTAACTATGAAAACAGTTGTGGAACAATGCTATAGAAATTGATGCGAAGAATCAGTACACTCTGTAGAGATTAAATAGTACATGTTTTAGCATACAGAAAGCTATATGAGTAGTTCCATTTAAAACACATCTTAAATCCACCTCATTCATTAGGCTTTAAATCCTTCCTTTTAGGAATCTGTTTCTTGAGGATACAGTTTGCAACAGAGATGGCACATGTGTTTTCAATACTGAAATGTGTCTAAAGTAACTGGGTAAAACTCAGTATCAAATACCGCACGGTTTGTTTCACAAGTCGCACACTCCTTCATGTTAGCAAGACATTAACTAGTTCCACACTTTCCACACATCGAAGTTAATCTTGATTTAGTTCCTGGTACATGATGTACATGCTAACAGGAATGGAACTGCTTTTACAAAAAGCTAGACTGTATTAATGAAAATGAAAAAAATACAGCTATGAAAGCTTAAAACAAAGTTTTACAGGGGTGAGATGCTGATTAGCAGGCATTTTCTGTGTCTCAGGTCTCATAAAAACAACAAACCCAGCCCTAGTCCAGAGGGGTTTTCAAATTTTTTTTCCTTTGTATATATAGCAAAATTTAGAAAAATGTTTACAGTTTGCATTAATTTTCCTTTTTTGTGTGTCCACCAATGGTAAATTTGAAAAATGCAGACCCCTTCAATTACCTTCTTGAATCACGATTTGGGCACAGATTTCTAGAAAAAAAAAAATAATTGTCCTTCGACAGGTTGTTCTCACAAAGAAGAGCCTATAAATCAGTTCATACAAAACATTATTTTCCTTAAAAAATCATTTTCCTGCAGAACCAAATTAATTGAGATACAGGAGGAAAGATCTCAACTTTAATCAACTACATGTTATTAATTCATCCTAGAAGCTGCCTTACTGCTTCAAACCAAAGGCTGTGAAAACCTGAAAAATAAGAAAGAGAATTATGTTAAACTAATTCTTATACAGTTTAAACTGAAACTGAAGTACTTTAGAAGCACTGCATCATGATCAGGGATCAGCAGCTATGGGTATATTCCGTGGGGTTATGCATTGTTTTCTAAACTGAGGAAACTCTCACCTAAGACAACAGATCTTCTTTGGTGTTCCATTGTTTAAAGATACAAGCATCTAACTTTTGCCATCCAACCACATACTGCAAACCAATCCAGATCACCATGACTTCAGTCTCTTGAGTTATATATGGCTAGAAACTACTTTTCATTTCATTCTGGTATACAGTATTCCTAAGACCACTTCTTCAATACAAATGAGCCTTCCCCAAAAACTGTGAAAAAAACTGTTTTAATAAAGTTTTTGCTGCTAAAGAAAAGGAAAATATTTTTTTGCTGCTCAGTATTTCCTTAGAATCTTCCTATAAGAGAAGTTCTTCTGCTATTTTTTTTTTTTTAACCTAAGTGTTATGCCAAATATCACATTTTCTCTTTAGTATGTGCTAGGTAGCACACCTGGAACTTCAAGTACAAATTTATCAACTGATTTAAATTAGTGCCAGGAAGGTGAGTCCAACTAGAAATGTTGTATACACACAATGCAAATAATCACTGATACACCAGTAGAGGTGTGATCCAAGACAGCAACCAGCAAGATCTCAGGAAGTAAACGAAGAATATACTCTGACAATTAAATAAATCCATGTAATCATTACTGTAAGAAACAACTACAGCATTCACCAACTTCACCTGTTCCCCCTTCCCAAAGAAACCAAGTAAAACACAGTTAACAATGGAAAGAAAAATTCATACATGCACACAGAAAACATGCAGTCTGGTAACATAAATGCCATTTTTGCACTTCACAGACCCTTTGGAGTTTGGTTGGGGTTTTTTTAATGATACATATAACAAGCTGCAGCTGAAGCAAACTTTCTTCTTTTGCTGGAAGAATCCACATCTTTAAGAGATGCAAACTTTCCTGGTGTACGTACCTGAGACCCATGAAAATCTGCCTTGCCAAAATTTCTAAAATGTTTTTAAGCATGACAGTAAAGGAAACTGACTGCTTAGCACATTGTACCTCCCGCACAGTGAAAAACCTCTTGCTAACACTGATCATTATGAAAAAACCTCACACCATCCTGATTGGACACACAAAACCCTGGCTGCATCACATTGCAAGCGTCTTAGTACCACACCCAGAAAGCTTTATTTGGATATGATCTTTTCCATGAATGAACAACTCCTTGCTTACAATTATATAGCACACTCTGAAACCAAAAGCCCGATTTTAAGACAGAAAAAAAGTTAAAGCAATTTTAAACTTTCCCAGCTAAGATTCTTAAAATAAAGAGTTCATATAACTAGCATGAACATACATGGATGATAATCAATTAATAAAAATCATACAAATCCCCCTGATCTCAAAAGACTTTTACACTTGCATTTCCTTTGCGCCCATATTCGAACTGACAGTGGATCTCATTTTTTCGGAATAATCTTCTAGGATATTTACACAAGCCTAATGTATGCAATGCTCCTGCATTATTAATAATTTCTGTGGGAAACAAATGAAAATTTTACCTCACTTGCTAGGGTTTCCTCTGAACATTTGAGTCCCTTCAAACAATGCAAAGCAAGGCCCTGAGCCAGGAGATCATTTGTAGTGGGATCAATTAAGTGACTAAATTGAAAATAAAATTCAACAAAATGGCATTTTTAACCTAAATGTCAATTTAAACGGTTCTCAAGGAGAGGTTTCAGCACGAATTTCGGTGCCAGCGCGGTCACACAGCGCCATCTAGCAGTGACTCACAGTACGGCAGTTACTGTGACACCGAGTTAGACACTTCGATAAGTAAATTTGTAAGGTCCTCACTCATTTAAATAAATTCAGAGAAACCAGGGAAGTGACCCGTACAATTGCTATAAGCAAACCTAAAGCTGAAGCTTTAAAGACAGAATCTATGCCAACTGCTGCAATTCTCTTCCCATTGACCAAACTCTGGCCTCATAAAAGGGAGAAGGTGTTTAAAACACCTTTGATAGCTTATTACTTCTGCAAAAATCTTTCTAAAACTTCTCTGGAAAAGCTAAGTAAGCATTAGTAGAACTCTCACTGTAACGTAGTCCTGAGTAGTTCTTATTGCAAGTCTGACATCAAACTCTGATCTAATGTTTCTCCAAAGCATTACCTTCACTTATTTTAAGTGGCCAAGATTTCTCTGCTTGTCATGACAAACTGTTGAAACATCTCAAGTTACATACACCAATAAATTCAGGGTTTCTAACACACTGGGTGGGGGGAGGATCCTTTAAGGCCCCAACAAATGGCATCAAGATGGATTCTTCACCTGATCAAGTTGCACAAAATACTTGCAGAAATCTATCAAAGCACAAAACTCTAAAACAAAGCATTCCAAGTCTAAAGCTCTAGTTTCACAAGCACATTAACTCTGCACAAGGAAGCCTTAGTGCTAAATGAAACACAAGCCATCTCTTGTAAGCCACCTCTTGCCCACTCAGCCCAGGTAATGCTCTGCCTTCTTTCTTCCTCAATGTCTCAATGCATATGCATAGACACTTAAAAAGATTTACAGTGAATCAAAACAAGGAACTAATACGATTTTATACTAAAATAGCCAAAAAATAAAACAAAAGGTGCAGAGTATTTTTGAAACTACAGTGGGAAAAAGAATAAAAGCAAATAACAGAAGTGTGATGACAATCCTTGGCTTAACAATCAAGAGTTAGTATTACTAAGAACATTTATTATTAACAACCATGGTGGCCCTAAATGAGTTGTGAAAGCAAATCCTTAAAAAAACCACTGTGAATCTCTATAAATTAGCAGCATTCACTTCAGACACATTAAAAAATGGAAGCAGAGAAACAAGGTTTTCTGACCAGGATAGCAGACAACCTAGCACCAAGACTTCAACTTCCCCATCTTCAACTTTTTTATCCCAAAAACTACTTCCAGTAAGTATTTTTCTACGGAAGTGTATTTCAGTATTTCCTATCTTATATAAAAAAACATTAAGTCAATTCTGACAGAGTTATTCTGTAACAGACTCTGATCGAGATTTCAGCTGTCCTGGGACCTAAATTTGAAGGTTTCATAAACTGCATTTTGAATAAGGCAACAAAAAACCTACCTCCTCCACATTTATCAAAATTGAACATGCTAGATAAACATACTAATGCACTTGAAGATTGATGCAAATAAACTGGATAATGTCCAGAGGAATGGAACAAGAAAGGTCAGAGCTCTAGAGAACACGACCTATGAGAGAAGCTTTTAGGAATTAGGTCTATTTAGCCTAAACAGAAGATGCCTGTGGGGAGAAGGCATAACAGCATTCAAATATGTGAAAGGTTGCTATGCAGAAGAAAAGAATCAGATGTTCTCCACACACACTAAAGAAAATACAAGCAGCTATAGGCTTGACTGCGCTAAAAGGTATAGGTCACACACTCGGAAACACTTTTCAACCAGAAAGGTAGTTAATCATCCAAAACGGGTTTTGAATTCTCCATCACTGCAGGTTTACAACACCCAGCTAAAACAAAAGCTGCTGAATGGCTCAGCCCTGGGAAGGAGAGTGTTGCAGTGGGGATACTGCAACATGCATATATCAAACCAGGAGTCCCGTGGAAAGGAAATATATAGGACAGACGTTTCAGAGATGTTTATTTCTCCAGCCGCATGGCCGGAGCTCTGCCGAGGAACTGTTCCAGTCACCGGGACCAAGGGTCCTTCTGCCCGCGCAGGGAACACAAACCAACCCATGGGAACGAGGCTGAGCAGGGGCAGGGAAACCCCGTGTCTGTGCCCTCAGGGCCCCTCTCCCAGGGCTCCATGGCAGGGGAGGGACCCCAACACCTCACCCGTTTTATTTTAATAAAAGGAGAATGGAAACAACTGGATAAACATAACAAGAACAGTTTCAAAACAAAACAAGCCACCCTCCTGAGTCTATAAATGTCCAAACAGATTCTGTGGAACATCTTAGGGCTGACAGAAGGGAGACAGAACTCTCTGAGCATGCTTTGTGGGGAAACTGAGGCAGGAGAGGGTTTAACTTCTTCCCTCCCCCTTTTCATCCCCCACTCGGCATTGGAAAGGGATTTTTGGGGAAACAATTGGCAAAAGCATGGTTTTGTGAGGGAAACCATGGATAAAAAAACGGATTGGGAATACACTGGGGGTAATAGGACATAGGGTAAAAGGGAAAGATGGGATTAGGAAAGGGAGACTGTAGGGGGGGCTTACAATGGAGATATTGTCTAACATGACTACGATTTTTTGCATATATACTGCCTTTTACAGGAACACCATCAGGCCCAGTGACCTGCGATGCTTGTAACCCTTTTCTACCTCGTATAATTTTAAATTCCACCACCTCTCCATCTCCCAAGCTTGGGATGCATTTTTCAGGGTTATTCTTTTTAATAGCAGTTCTATGCACAAATATGTCTTGCTGGTTGTCACACCTTGTTATAAAACCATAATTTTGCTTAACATTATACCATTTTACTATCCCTAAGATCTTAGGTACTACGATCTTTTCCTTTTTCCAAGTGGCTGCTGTTTTCTGTCTCGCTGCGTCTTTGCTCTCTCTTTCGGTCGCTCCCGTGTTGGAATTGTCGGGGCTGCTGGTGCCTGCGCGCTCTTCCCGGGGTCGCGTTCGAGGCTGCGCGGGCCGGGCCGGGCCGCACCGCTCAGTTCTCCGTGCGTCGCCTCCTCTGGTCGCAGCTTCGCTGCCGCTGCCAGGTGCTGCACCCACGTCTCGGCCGGGCCCCCGAGCGACGACCCCCCCGCGCCCTGCTCCAGCGCGTGTTTCGGCTGGGCGCGGCTCCGCTCCACCGCCACCGCCGCCAGCCGCTGCCCGCGCGCCGCCCCTCTCAGCCGGGCGTTCACGGGGCTCGCTCCACCACGCGCTGCGCGGGGCCATGCTCTGCCACCAACACTGCGGCTCGCTTGGCTCCGCCCGCACGCGGGAACTGCCTCGCTGCTGCTCGCAGAGCGCTCGGTGCACGTGGCCTGGGCCGCACGGTCCCTGCGCCAGGCTTCCCTTCGCCAAGACACAGCTGACATTGCTCAACAGTCTCGGTAACTAAATAATATTCACGAAAATATTCTTCCATCGGCATATATTTTGACTCCAGTATTAACTGTGTCCAAACGGTTTTCCAAAAGCCCTTGGTAAGAATTAAATCCCAAGAAACATAGAAAAAGTTCTTAAACAACCATGCCAGGAAGTGTTTCAGTTCTTTTTGAGCTTGAGTCAAGCTAAAATTTACAAATCGTTGTTCAAGAATCATTTTAAGTTTAAGATAAATGTCCATATGCGGCTCTGAGAGCCAAGAGTCTTCCCACGGTTCCTCCATAGTTTAGATATGGAACAGCAAAACAAAACCAAGAAGAGGAATCCAAAGTTTCCAGGGTTTACTCACACAAATCAGTCGCTTAGGGATCGGGGATCGTTCTACTCACAATTCTCCACCATTATGTTGCAGTGGGGATACTGCAACACGCATATATCAAACCAGGAGTCCCGTGGAAAGGAAATATATAGGACAGACAGATTCTTGCTAGATGTTTCAGAGATGTTTATTTCTCCAGCCGCATGGCCGGGGCTCTGCCAAGGAACTGTTCCAGTCACGGGACCAAGGGTCCTTCTGCCCGCGCAGGGAACACAAACCAACCAATGGGAACGAGGCTGAGCAGGGGCAGGGAAACCCCGTGTCTGTGCCCTCAGGGCCCCTCTCCCAGGGCTACACGGCAGGGGAGGGACCCCAACAGGAGAGCTCACCATGCAGGTGCCTTTTGGCCTATGATCTTTTGACAGAACACAGCAGTCTAAGAGGAGGTTCTGTCAGTCATGAACACAAACTTATGACCTACTCCCTGCAGGTGGTCAGGGAAAACAGTTCCACTCAAAATTCCTCTCCCAGTCCTCCTCTCCATCAGTTTACACTCCAGAACTAAACTCTTGCTCCTGCACCTGGCAGCTGGGCTGCCTGGAGCAGGTGAGCAGCATCACACAGAAGTTCTGATAACCAATGTGAATTCCTCCCCAAGCCACCAAAGAGCAGAGGCAAAGTTCACAGCCCCCCCCCCCCCCCCAATTAAGTGTAATTCTGCCTCAGTAAAGAGAGGAACCACTGACAACACTGAAAAGCTGCACCTGTAAAGGAACTGGCAGTCACCTACAGAAGACACTGTTTTACTTGTACCACTGAGTTTTTATTTGGAAAATCATGACAGACTCAAAGACAAGTTTTCCCACAAGCCATTTTTAACAAAAAGACACAAGTGTCATGGCAAAAGAGTTTGTGGAGAAAATTTCCTTCCTCTCATAATTTTCCTGGAGTTTGCGGTTTTATGAAAATCAAGACAAAAAAACCCCTTTAACAACCAAATTTTTCTCCTGTAACAGAAAATTCTGGTAGTGCTTTTCTTATTCTATTCTAATGTTACAAAGAGTATCTGGAACCATCAGCAATATAAAAGGTGACTGTCTTACAACTGAACTTGTAATTTTTTTTTATTTTCTAGTTAGACTTCCAAGCCATATTCACTTGATATTCTCCTTCCATCACTACCAGTTATAAGACTCAAACTTCTAGTTAAATAAATATTGGATGCTCAAATTTACCATCAACTGATGGTCTACATCTTTACATTGACAAAGGAAAATTAACATTTCCAATGGTAAGTGAATTTTTCAAAGATAAAGACATGCAGAAAAGTGGCGACCCATGAACAAACAACAGAATCTCAAAAGTCAACTATCACTTAGGGAATCAATTACAAACAAGCACACTTTTACCCTTAAAACCCAGCCAACAAAAGCTGAGGGTCCAAAACGCCTAATAAAATCCGCAGCCAAGTGTTCTGTCTTCTATTAAATTGCAAGCCAAAAAAATCACTTCTCTATACACCAGTGTCTTGTACCAATCAACAGCAATTCAGTTTTGGCACAATTAACTCAAAGTCTATTTATAGTTATCCAAGACAAAGTTTCTTCTTAGCTTCTTTCTGTAAGCAAATTCCAAAGCCAGGGATTTAAGACGAGACAAAAGCTAATGTCTTCTGCTTAAACAGTGTGCTCCTCAGCCCCAGCACTTAATCTGCTAACTCCAACTGGTAGCACACAAAAGCTACAGGATTCACAGCGGTGAATACAAGACTGATGGATGTGCATTTCTGCCCGGGCTAAGCATAAGTGTTGGAAAGACTGCACCAGCCCAGTCAGCTTAAGGTCTCCATGGGTGCTAGGCTGTTTGGCCACAAAAGCTATCCCACTTTCCCCAAGTGGTTGAAAAGAGCACAAAAATCACAGAAACTGGCTAGGACAAGGCCAAAGTTTCCTATGAACTGCAGAAATAGGTTATGACAATATAAAACATTCTAACACACAGTTTTATGATGCAGTAAAGTCATTTCTCTGCCATCTCTTGAGATGCAGAGCAGACCTACCACTTCTCTCAGTGTGAAAGGGCTTGCCATCTACCTAGTATTGCTGAGACCAAAGCATTACCCAGTTTCTGTGAAACACTACGAGCCTGCGCGTAATTCGCTTGATTTCAAATAAGGCTTTGGAGTACAGTAATGCCAGAAAAGAGCAGGACTGAATGGTTATCGACTCCGTGAGGATACAGGTCACATGGGAGTCTGCTCCAGCTTCACTTTAGACTGCGGCACCATGTCATTCCACTATCACAGAGCTCCTTCCCTGCAAACTTAAGGGCCTCCCAGAGCACAGCTCTACTGGCCCAAGAGGTACAAGAGACAGACTGTCCTTTGATAGCTTGTTTACCTCCACTATTTCAAACATCATTCACAATAAAAGATTTTACAAAAATAAATTTAAAATAATATTTAGACGGAAAAAGAAAAAAAAAAATACAACTCAGAAGTTCCTGAAGATAAGCTCAAGAAAATGATATGCACCCAACAAGAACGAATTAAAGAAAAAAAAAGTAAGTACTTCCACAAACCTTAAGTTAAGCATACAAAATACACAAGCTAAGTACGCAGCTAGGCCTTACCCACAGTCAACTTAGGATATTGATTCACACCAGGTGGCATTTTCACTCAAAAAATACATTAAATCACATCCTGTATATTGTTTAGAATTTGCTTGAACAAATGAAAAACCTAGCTTTGGAAACTTAGGATAGTACCACTCTAGCGACAACAGTTACCAAATGCTAGCCCTAACAAGCTGTTAGGCACCCAAACAATTAATTACTGATGTCCAACCTGAACACCATCTGCCTTTACACTCACAGTTTTATTTATGCTGTAGTTATGCATTTCAACAAGTAGTATTTGTTCAGTAGTCCTTACAGTTTTTAGTGTCTTGGTGAAATACACATGGTAACACAGTATAACTACAGTTTTTAAAATTAAACAATTTTTTAAATCATTCCTCAATGAAAACAGTATGTTGATCGTTATAAGCAGAATCCTCAAATGTTTCAAAGAGAAGTCCATATATAAAAGCAACCCAGCCTACCCAGACCAACAAACATAAAGCACAAAGTGCTTCCAAATGGAATAGTTCTTCAAAAAGGTGCATTCAGGCAAGTGCACTTCATGAACCTCAACTCCTTAACACAGACTCTCTGGAAGGGAAATTGAGTCCAACACAAAGCATAACTGAAGCTAAAAAGTGGTAATTTTCAAGACAAAACAGAAGTACAAAACATAGACCTTAATAATCAACAGCAAAGTTGCCAACTAAATCAGCATAAGATCAGAATGACAGCAAATAATTTAAATTAAAGCAGGTTTAATCAAATGCATATGACTGTACTTCAAATGTGCCTAATGCTCCAGGACCCTCAACTCAGCCGCTCCGAGTCCAGCAGGGATGGGAAGGTTCGGTGCCGTCCCGGCTGGCAGGAGCGCGGCGCAGCCCGGCACTCCTTAGGCACCACTGCCCCCTCTCGGCTGCTCCCGGCACGGCACCACCGCGCCGAAGCTCCTGCCCAGCCCTCACTGCACAGCGCCTCACCTGTTAAACCTTCTCCAGCTGAAAAAAGCCTAAATTACCTGGAAAAAAGCCTATACATTACCTTATCCCGACTGTGTGTGTGTGTGTGTGTGTGACCACTATATAAACATTCTTTTAGAAAGAAACCAGAAGGGTAATGTCCGAATTTGCTCATATGGCCAAGCAGGCCTGGGGAGACACAGTGCTGTATCACTTTAAAAAAAAAAAAAAAACCCGCATAAATTCAAAGCACAGACGAGCTAAAACAGCAGCAGACACACTCCAAGGATGGGATGGGAATCGAGGAAAGATAAAAAATTGCTACATCTTTCATTGCTTGTTCACTCAGTGACAGGACCTGTTTTAACACGAGAGCCACGGCATCACCAGGCTTACATGAACATAACCAAAGCCAGTAAAAAAGAAGGAAACAAAATCTACACTCAGGTCTGATAGTCCTTTTCTCTCTTTTTTTTTTTCCCTTTCTTTATTTGCTCCCATCAATGAGCAAAAGCACCAAAACCAATTTGTGTCTAGTATCTGTTTTAGTGCATTTCTACTGTCTCCAGCCAGCCTCTACAATCACATAAGTCTTTTCTCTTAGTATGCCCTCAGGCCTAACAGAGGGAGAACAACACAGATTAATGTTCTGTATTTGGTGACACAGAACAGTTCGATTTGTGCTACATTCAAAATTCTTACAAGCAACACGCCAGAAAGCAACACACTCAAAGCAACACACTCAGGCTTGCCTTGCTCTCCAGACTAACGTGCAGCGACTCACACACAGAGGCATCCACATGGCAACTGACAAAAAAGCATTCCCAAAATATATTAAAAGCATCTTAATGTAAAGCTCTGACCATGGCAAGTTCAGAGAACTCTGTCCTCATAAGCAATTTCTCAAACCCAAGGAAATGGCAGCTAAGCATCATCCTTTCCAGCAAATTAAACTGTAGTCAAACTGAAGCAAGAGCCGGCAGTGAACATTAATCCTCCACCATTCCCCAGTCATCCAGGGTAACAAGAACGTCCTTTTCAAGTGCTCCTACAAATGCTCCTGACCAAAATATAACCCTGCCCCTATGTCTCAGAGTACATGGTCAAAGAAATCTCTTCAGGTTATAAAAAAGTAGTCTGTTCCCCCATTAGCTTTTATAAATCTACTATAAATTTTCCTTATGCATGAAGAACCATGAGATACCTGCAACTAATATCTCTGTAGAATACCCTACAAAGCTCCTCATCATCTGGGTGTCTATGCCGAACTCACTTCATCACTGCTATTTATGCTCCATTTGCTGATTGCTTAACCATCTACTACAGGGGCATATTCCACATAGGTAAATTTCAACTCCTGGTAACATCCATCCTCCTTTCATGGTTCAATCCTTCTCAAATTCATTCTTCTGGATTACATGAAGTTCAACATTGCCAAAACTAAACTCCATTGCACAACCACGAGAGCATACAGCCAATGCTCTGTCACTAGAATTAACCCTAAACATTTCGTGCATGCTTAAATTTACCTACATGAGCTCTCTGCAAGTGTCTCTGAAGATAAGTGTGCACATTGGATTTATTTAGGTTCTTCAGCGTGCTCCCAACTTTCAGTTGCCAGGCCTGTGATTGTGAAATAAAAACACTAAAAGAAAAAAAAAGCCACTCATAGATGAATAGGTGATTTTAAAGAGGATAAAGACAGCACACACTTGTCATATCTAGTACTAATGGCAGTGATGCCACTATGAGGAGAAAACAGACTCTAGTTCTTATCTAGTTCCCCCATAAACAGGGGACACATTTCCCAGTTTGAGAACTAGGAGTTCTATCCTGTAACAGAGACAACATCCTTAAAGCTGGACTCCCCACTTAACAGAAAGTTGCCCAACAGGAATAAGAAGTTGATGCTGAGGAAGCCGAGGTAGGAAAAACTCACCGCAAAGAGGTCATATATCTTGTACTGTGCTACAAGTCAGAGGCGATAAGTAACAGAAGTCTAGCCACACACGGGTTAGGAAGTCTTACAGGGAACACCGGAGCAGTAATACACAGCTGCCAAAACCACAATTATACGTTAGTTTACAGAGACTTGGGGAACATGCAGTGCTGCAGATGAGTCACAGCATGATGCCACATGAGCTCTATGCTGCAAGAAACCATCCCAACAGTATCCAGACTCATTGTCACCCTCACTGCCTTATAGGACACTTCTGGCTGCACTGGGAATCTCTCTTCCTCCCAAAGAACTGTGAAATCTTGATCGTCTACAGTTGTGCAACTCCATCTGCTACATCCCATGAGCCTCACCTGTTTTCTTCCCTGCTCTGTCCCATTTCACCATCTCTCCTCATTCTCCTAACCATCTCACCATAGAAGTTTCAGATTTTAAAAGGAAGAAAACCACCACACCCACATCCCGAGTATTCCCATAATAACTGCATGTCAGAGCATTCTTTTCAAGCCTGAACACCAAGAATCAGCACACAAAACAAACTTGTGACGAACAGAAACTCCAATCTTCTAAAAGCAGGAATCAGCATCACTGGAACTGTAAGGCAATTATCTCAAGACAACATGTACAGAAATAAGTTACTTTACTGACTCTCACAGTATCAACATTCAAAAGCTTTTACATCCAGATTATGAGTCAGCTTGAATCTGAAAGAGAAATCTGTTGCAGAACAGGTATGCCGGTAAGGTTATCAAGAAATGCAAAAACCATACAGGGCAGTGACTTTACAAGTTAAAGACAATAGGGGAATTCTTCACCAAGGGTACAAAACACCAGAATTTACATCTCTGTTCCCTTTTCTCCATTGCTCAGCTGCTTCAGAGACAGTTTCATGACTGCAGTGTTGTAGAGAGAACAGAAACACCTCTCATCACCAGAAAAGCAGTGTGGGGTATTTTGCATATTTAAACACACATCATGCATTCCCTGCCCCCTAAAAAAGGATTGTACATTATCTTTTTCTTCTAAATTGGAACTGCACTCATAACCATTTGAAAAGTACAAATACAAACACAAGGACTAACCTTGAATTCTCTGACTGATAAGGCACTTAATGAGCAGTGAATAAAGATCTGTCTTTTAGCTTAATAAAGAATACTAAAAATACCCCACCATGAGGATGGTTCACCCCAAAAACTACACAGTAGTCACTACCATTTTACATGATACTTAGGAAGGAACATTTGAGCTTTGTGGAGAGGGTTGAGAGCAGGGTGGAGAGCAAAAAATGGAAAGACCAAGTGCTGATTCTGAGCAACTAAAAGCACACACTGGAAACCAGCAGAGATCGTAGTCAAAATACTTCATCAACCACTATTCAGGCTGCAGAGAGCTTATTTTAATAATACAATAACCTATTTAAGAGATCTCTACTTTAAAACAATAAAATAAACTAAAATCTAGTATTAAAATTTTATTGTGGAGTATAGAAGTATAGAAGTACTTTCAAAACAACACTTGAAACAAAGGACTAGATTCTGAAGTGACTCACAACCCATGAATCAATACGTGTACAGTCTTAGTAATTTTCTTTATTTTGCACTTGGATGAATAAAACTCATCCTGCAGCATGCTTTGCTGTGTCTGTATGGGGATGGCCAAAGTCTACATAAGCATGGCTTATTCAACACAATGAACAGGGGACAATGCCTTTGAACGCTGAAGTCCATATTAGATTGTAGCACCTCATCTGCTTTTCAACAGCAGACTCCTTCCTTTTACACCTGTCTTCTTTTCAACATGAGGTCTTAAGAAGATCAAGAGCATTTTTTCCTTTCTTGTCTTCTTCCTTCTTTCTTCTACTCAAATGTGCTGTTTAAGCAGATGGAGAGTCTTAATGAAACCTCAGTTATATCCACTGGTAAACAAAACTGACAAGTGTTTAGAAAATTAACAAGTAGAAGAGGGAAAAAACCCCAGTTAATTTCTTTAATGGAATTTCAAAATATTATTTGATACTTGCTTTAGAGGAATACATAACTACTCTGCACAGGGAGTTACAGAGCTGTAAGACATGTAACTTGGACTATAAACACTAAGATCCAATAGGAATTGGCAAGTCTCACTGGCAAGTCCTGCCAACTAAACATAATAATGGAGTGAGCTCTACACAGCAACTTCCCATCCAACACAGTTGCAGAAGAAATTTTTCAGACAGTGCATAGGATGCCTGAACTAATTTTAGATTAGTCTAAAATTGCACAAGTAAAGCTAAAGGTCTGTAACATAACCCAGTTTCTAAGTGCTGAATCAAAGCCAAGCCCACTGAATGAGCAGAAACAATTCTTATTTCTAGAATCCCATGCTAGAGGAGGAGTTAAGTTCTGTACTAGCATTTATTTCCAAAACCCACAAAAGTGTAGCACAGGTAAGCTTTTACTAGTTTAGTTTCACTGAATGCTTTCTAACAGTTTTTGCTTCATCTTCATAAAAGTTAGTGTTCATTCTTCTGATATTTCTAAGCAACACCTTTCCCACCCCCAGTATGTTTTACAGTGGCTGAGGAGGGAATGCTTTGGACCTGAGCAGCCCTGAGCCAGAAGCAATCTGTACAAAATAACAAGCATACTTAATGTATTGATCCATCAAAATGCATTCAAAGCTGGGCCAAAACCCATTAATTCCACAGAACTAGAAACATACAGATGTCAACATATGTGAATACAACTACCCACTTCAGAAGTCGAAGCATTCTGTGTCTGACTATACCTGTGCAGCTCCATTTTTCAGAGAGAAAGTGCAGCTACATGACACACATACTGAACTCCCTTCCCAAACAAAAATCTTGCTCACAATATTTGAAAGCTCCCAGCTCGCCCACTTCCTGTTTTTCACAGCAGGCATTACTCGTACCATGAGAGTTTCTTCCTCCAGGGCGTATCTCACAGGGAGCACTCCAGCAGGTCTGCAGGCATATCTAAACTATACAGCAAGTCATGCTGCCAAGAAACCAAATCCAGTTTTAGAACCAGTAAAGCCACCATCAGCTACACTGTTTTCAGAATATGAACAAGCACCCATGGTACAGCCCTACACTGATAGCAGCTGGTCCACACGTTTCTGTGTGGCTCAGGCTCATAAAAGAGCTTCGTGTTCCCACAGGACAGCATGCCAGATTTGTTCAGAATGCTGCCTACCTTCACACTGTAAAAGCAAACACAAAAATAGGTTCAGCTCTTCTGCTGGTTTCCCTTTGCCTATTTTTAAGCTGATGCAGTCCCTGACTTTTAATCACCATTGCTGTTATTGCAGTATCTGTGTATTGCTGATTCACACTCTGGTCTGTCCCCAGACAAAGGCAGTCTTTGCTCTGAAAAGCACAGCCCTCAGTTTTCACCTTTGGATATAGACATTCCTGGAAGCAACAAAGGGTGCTTGTACAGAAAGAACATTTTTGAAACACATGGAAAGCAAGGAGGATATTATATCCCTGTTCAGTTTCAGGTAAGTCAACTTGTAAGGCAGGTTGCATTGTTACAAATTCCAGTTAACAACAGGAGTCTGTCTGATGCTGCTGTTCTTCCTTCTATGTTTTTTTCCAATCTTGAAATTAGACAGAAGACACTAGAAATAGTGCTTGACTCCTTCATAATGGAGCAATATCTGCAGGTAAAGCTCACTTTATTTCCTAAAGCAAGAACTTTATTCCATCATCTTTTCAGTAAATGTTGTCTCAAAAGCTTAGGAACATATAGGAATCAGGCTAATCCAAACACTTTTATTTAAGTAATAGTTGTCCAAGACACTGTGACAATAGACAATCTTTCACCTTAGTGAGTATTTCTATCTTTTCCTCAAGAAAACAGTTTTACATAAAACTAACAAATTCCAGCAACAGA
The DNA here is from genome assembly GCF_017639235.1 of Corvus kubaryi. Classification (NCBI taxonomy): domain Eukaryota; kingdom Metazoa; phylum Chordata; class Aves; order Passeriformes; family Corvidae; genus Corvus; species Corvus kubaryi. The sequence goes on from NW_024582057.1 coordinate 1,621,152, forward strand.
GGCATTGATTTACAAAATAGCTCTTGCAAAACATTTTCTTCTTATTTTTTTCATACCATAAACAATATTAAGTTTAATTTCAAGAAATGTTTGAAATTCAAGGAGTTTGGGTCTCAGAACAGGTATTTACAGGATGTCTCCTTCAAGGAGTTTGGGTCTCAGAACAGGTATTTACAAGAATTGCCCTACAATCCAGTTGGGGATGGGAATCACAGCGCAAGGTGTATCTGCATCCTGCGTATTTTCTGCTATTGGAGATGCATAAGCAATAGATTCTCAGCTGTTGTACAAATGCTTCAATAAAAACCCAGTAGTTCTCCAGTGCTGCCTCTGAAGGACGCTCAAGGAGAGAGCTGAGATATTGCTGGGGTGTTAACTTGAATGGCTTGAGTAAAGATAAGATAATATTTGCTAGGTAGGAAAAGTACTGTGCTGGTGCTAAATGATTAGTGGACAATTTTGCTTTACATAAAATGAATCCAGCAGTTTTTACTTCCTCAGATTACATGTAAAACTGTATTTTCCTGCTGTCAGATCCCAAATGACACTCCTGCTCTCGCTCCCAAGAAGTCTGACTGAATGGAGATATGCACCAGGTGAGTAACTTTCCTCTCCAAATGAACTGCACACCGAATTTCTCAAGTGTCTGAGAGCCATCCAGCCTGTATCTTGGAGACCTAAGGAAGGGGAAGCAGCGCATGCAGTTCACTACATGATCGTGATTGTGACCTCTCACTGTTAAGCAACAGTTACTGTTACTAACTGCTTCACTGTATAGGACAAAAAGATTAAATCCCTATTTGACATTCTATCTGAACTTCCCAGATGACTTAATATAAAAGAAGCCAAACATGCCTTCTTAAGAAGAGATTGACAAGAATTACTTAATTTCAAAAAGTAGAAACTACACTGCATAATTTCTGGTTATCACCTAGCACTGAGGTTTTTTGTTTCTTCCATTTAATGTATGTATATACATTTACATAAACTAAATCAAGACTTAGATTTAATAATGACTAGAAACTAGAGGTCAGTTTCATTTACAACTACCAAAATTACTCTGGAACTCCTGTCCCAGCAACTGCAACTTTTATTCAGTTTTTAGTTCTCAGTTTCAGATTCTAGATATAGACTTATTTCAATTCTAATGTTATGAACAGTTAATTTTCTAAAAAGATAAAGTAAGGTATCAAAAACTTAAGGTAGTTCCTTCCTTCACTGCACTCCCATCTTTCCTACATCCCTCCCAGTAAAATTTCAAAAGCACAGAACAGCCATCTGAATCTTGACAACCCAGAAGTAGCTTCTGGAACATATGCATTAGAAAAACTAAGGTAAAGAGGAGTTAAATTTAAGAAAGCCATAATACAAACTCATTTGCAGTCTTATACCAACAGCTGTTACAAATAAGGTTTTTTGGACCAGCATTCCACTTGTCTGTGGAAAGAGCATACCTACTCCAGAACTGTACTACTAATTTAATAATCACCTGGGTTCCCTAAAATAATTCAGCATTTGAATAATTCAGTGTCTTATTTCTACTTAAGAAAGATCAACAGCAATAAAGGAAAATGAGATGCAACTGTTTAACGGTATCATGAGGTGTTCAAGAAAAGAAACAGCTGTTTTGTGAAATCAGGAATGTTTTTAGAAAAATGTCAGGACAGACAACTTTGGAGTCTTTCAGTATACAAGTTCAAGTGCGAGACACACCTGAACTTGAATTAATTAATAAAACTTAAGTTTCTATCTTGAGTAGTCAAAAGCTACACAGAAGTATTCAGATAATACTTCTCTGCTGAAACATGGTATTAATCTAACTTTTCAACTTTTTTGTCAGCATATTTTGCATTAAGGAGATGAAATGTGGTTAGCACAACCACAAGTTTGGGGGTATTTTTAGGATTGGGGAGATTTTTAAAGTACTTGGAAGGGAAGGAGAAATAGCATTCTCAGCTCTTTGGAATCTACAAGGTACAATCCTGTATCATCCCACCTCCATCATACTGATATTCTCTCCTGAAACAAAAGATCATTCACCTGGAGTAGACCACCTCTGCTCCAGTGCAAACACACACATCACCAAGTGAAAACACACTGCCTCTCTCTCTCTCTCCCCCTTGGGTTCCACCAATTACAATTAAAACCCAAGAATTAATATACTTCCCGTCCACTTTTATGAAAACTTTTCAATTCAGTTTAGCAAGTAAAATGTCTAAAAAAGGCACTGAATGACATCTATTTGATGTCTGCCCTGTCAAGAAAATATAACCATTCTGAAAGCACTCATCCCGTAATCATTCTGCTTAATGCCAGGAAAACACTTTACATCCTCAGCTTCAGATCAGAAAGGGAATCAGAAGGGGATTTTTAAAAGCATAAAAGACTGAAATTAAGACTTCAATTAAGACTGAAAATATTTGACAACAACTTGACAGCACTGAATGTTCACCCTAGAAAAACTGATTACAGGGCTCACTCATACTGTTACCTGTAATTTTGTATCCATATGCAGCCAGCTGTCCAGCCATGTATTCACCATCTGAATTATTGTGAGAACAACCCCATGTACGAATCCAGATTTTCTGAACACCAGGAATAATGCTGTCAAGTAAAAAGGAATGAGAAATGCAAGTTAAATGGTGAACAAGCTCCCCCTTTATGCCCACTGAACTGACTGAATGACCGTAATTCTTCTAACTTAAAATAAGCAACACTAACAGTAACAACTCCAAAACAGCTGAGGAAAAACAGTAATTATGTGATTTTAGTGTAATGGGTATTAGGCCTTGCTGGGATAGAGTAACTTTCCTCACAGCAACCCATATAAGTGCTGTGTTTTGTATCTGTGACTAAGTGTTGATAAGACACCGGTGTTTCAGCTATCACTGAACAGTGCTTGCTTGTTTCCCACTGTGCTCCATCGCATCACATGCAGGCTGCAGATGGACAACAGCCTGGGAGGAACATGAACAGAATAGCTGACCAAAAGGATAATTCATTCCAGAAGGCATCATGTTCAGCAATAAAAGCTGTGGGTTTGGTATTTCCAAAATAACCATTGTTCCGAGACTGGTTGGGTACCAGTCTGCTTGTGGGAGGTGGTGAATGGTTGCTTTTGCATCACTTGGGGTTTTTCCCTGCTCCTTCCTTCACTTTATCTGTCTTCATCTCAACCCATAAGCTTTCTCACTTTTACTCTTCCAGTTCTCTCCATTGTGGTAGAGTCAATCCACCACAATTAGCAAGAGATAGAAAAGAGTTTTAGCATGGAGAAGGTGCGAGAGCTGTAAGATAACAACAGATTCAGTACACTGCAGTTATCTTAAAGCAGCAACAAAAACCCCAACAAAACACACATATAAACACACCGAAAAAAATCCCCAAACTTAAACTCCCCAACTTTTTCAAAATTATCATATCATGTACAAGTAACCTTCAAGTGACACCAGTGAAATTAGGCCACCAGCAAACAAACTGCAATCTTTTGATATTATGGCATGCATCGATTGTAGTTCCCTCCATAGAAGCCAGCTCTATATATTAACTTGACGGCCACCAGCCGTACAAACAGTGGGAAGCTCCCATCCCAACCCTTCCAGGCTGCAGAAGCAGCATGGCAGACATGCAGTGTGGAGCTAGCACATACAGTGCTCCAAGAACCAACAAGAAGTTCTGCAAGAAGCTCTCATTGAAATTCCTGGGATAACTGCCAATTGAGCTAAAGACGCCAGTACAAGAACACCACACATCCTGGAACACAATACTGCACCCTGCCTACAGCTTCTTTTTTTTCCCTCCCCCTCCACGCTTCTTTTTTAACAGACACTTCCCCTAATTAAAAATAGAAATTTGTTGATGGAACATTAATGATCATTAAGTGTAAACACAGGGTATTTAGACTTCCTGCTGTCCAAACAACACATGTTCAATGCACTTTCTTGGGTATCAAACACTAAAACGCAGCCTGTTAGAGAATATATAGTACCTGAACACTTTGGGGCATGAAGTACTTGTGTGGAGTATCTAGAGAGCACCAGTTCAGCTCTCCATACACTCCTGGCAGAACGGGACCAATGCACTTTTAGGGGCATGCAGATAAAGATGCATTGTTATGCTTATAAAATCTCTTTTGAACACAGATGAAAACTCAAAATTTAATTTCTCCACAGGAAATTAAATTTCCATCCACAATTTATTTTCATCTTTATCGTACACAGAAATTTTATCCACCAACTTTAAGCGAATGTGCAAAAAAAGGAAAAAAAAAAAAGAAAAACCCCAGATCTCAGAACTGCAGTAGAAACTATAATCAATAACTGAGTTGACCTATACTCTAATCAATTCTACTGCAGCAGATTCTGTTCTTATGGAAATCACAATTAGGAAAAATGCAAAGATACATTTCATGCTCATTGCAAACTATTTCCACTGAAATAAAACCGCAAGTTCAAAAGAAGTTTTACCATGTCACTTGCAGGATGTACACACGAAAAGTACATCCTCTGCAAATCCCAGGATCCAGAAAACAGGTTGAAAGACTGAAGCAAGGAGACTTCATGAAAGGAGACTGGCTTGGGGAACAGTTCAGCACACTGAGCATACATAAGTCCCTGGGCCCTGACAGGATGCACCCACAAGAGAGCCAGGGACATATTGGAGACAGTCCAACAAAGGGCCATAAAGCTCACAAAGGGACTGGAACATGTCTCGTAAGAGGAAAGGCTGAGAGTGCTGGGACTGTTCTGCCTGGAGAAGAGAAGGCTCAGGGTGATCTCATCAAAGTATACAAATACCTGAAGGGAGAGTGCAAAGAAGACAGAGACAGGATTTTTTTCAGTGGTGCCCGAGTAACAGGACCAGAGGCAACAGGCACAAACTGAAACATGGGAGGCTCCCTCTGAGCATCAGGAAACAATTTTTTCACTCTAAGAATGACCAAGAACTGGCACAGGTTACCCAGGGAGGTTGTAGAACCTCCATCCCCTGAAGATACTCAAAAACTACCTAGTCAAGATTCGTGCCAACTGGTTCTTTGTGGCCATGCTCAAGCAGGGGGTTTGCACAAGATGACCTTCCAACCTCAAGCCTTTATCAACTCTCAGGATTTTTTTCTTATTTCTCATTTCAGATGTCAAAAGGCTACTCCAGGACTGCATTTTGAAAACTCAGATTGTATTTAGGTAATTAGCATGTAACAGACAAATTTTCAGAAATGTTTTACACATAAAAGCATAACAGAAACCATTTTTCCAGTCTGATTATTCCACTCATCAACATCTTAGCAATAACTGATTTCTACAGAAAATCTGTCTAGGAAAAGAAATTTGCTTAGGATTTATTATTTATTCTCTCTATGTTCTATAAGGACTATTTTACTCATTTTTATCTTGTACACAGATTTTACATTAAGACATAACACAAACTTCCACCTTGTTTTTAAAAGCTGAAAAGAGCATGCAAGATACAAGAACAGCAACGACACAGGACCACTGTAAGACTTTACCTGTCACTTGGGGGCTCATCATCTGTCTGAACATTTTTTTGGGAGTTGCGTTTTCGCACTTTGGGAAAAACATTCTTTCTCACAAACTGCCGATCATGTGGCCTCAAATCTTCTGCTGACACAATGTCTTCAATATCCTCAAGCACTGACTCACAGGCAGCAGGCATCTTCAGGAAGCGTTGGAAAAGACTGGCATTAGCAAAGCATTTGAGTAGAAAACCAAGGCCTCATATCTACTGTACATTTCTCATAACGAAATGTCAGATGTATTGCTAAGCATACGTGCAATACATCGCACATATGAGGGATACTGAGCACATAAAAACAACCCACTATCCAGAGACATTTCCAGAATGCCCTCTTCCCCCAGTATCTCAAACACAGGCAGGGAGAAAGTCACAAACCATATAGATTCTTAATGGCGTGTTTATAATCATCTGTACCTTGTCATCTTCTAATTCAAAAACGCTTCATCTCCTCTGACACAACGCATCCAAGATACAGATATTTTTAATCATGTCAGCATCATAATAAAATAGTGAGCTCATGTTACGTGATGGATGTACTTCCACTCACGCCACAGAAGAATAATGAAAGTTACAGAATCCAAGTGACTGCTTCAGAGGCCATTCTGGCTCTCTTATTTGGGTGTGGACACTATCTAAATATGTTTTCATAGTCCTTCTGAAAACAAACCAAACTATTCCTAGACTTCCTGATTCCACAGCCTTTCATCTGAATTAGTTCATTCATTGGGACAATAAAATAAAAATTTCTGTTTTCAGGTACAGAACGTTAAACAACTATAACTAACTAATAAAAAATAAATATATTATAATCTGGCTAGAACAATATACTACAAGATTGCTAAAATCTAATTATGTTTTCCACAAGAAAGTGAATACATATGTATATGTAACTCCCAGCATATGTCAAAATCCAGGTTAGTTTCCAGGAATCAAAAAAAAAGCCATTTGCTAGAAGAGTCTATAAAAAAATGTTACTGCATTAACTACATGCCATACTGTAACTCCTAATTACAATAAAGTCTGAAGTACCATTGGAAACTCAGGTTTTTTACATAAACCAACAGTTTACTAAGGAAATCATATAAGGGCATTTCACAGAGTTTACAGGGAAAATACAACACTTTGCTAACTGACAACGAAGAACAAAAAAACAAGGCTTTAATTTCTTTAAAATTAGACTTCAGGAACGGCAGATTTGCTACTGGCATCAAAACACTTCCAGATGTTGCAAATGAATTACTGAAGAACATAAGAAGTTAAACCCCCATGCATTTTCCCAGCATGTGTCCATCAGTCAATATTGCAAAATATACTTCAAAATAAAACTTCGTGTACAATAAAACTTCATGAACCATCACACATCTGCATTTAACTTAAAAAGGAACAGAATGACGTCACAAAGAGGATGCATCTGCCCCAGCTACTTAGGCAATTAGCATTCTTCTAGATAAAAAAACCCAGGATCTATAAAATAATGCAGCAAAAGGTGAACAAAAATAAACATTCCTGAAAAGTCTAACAATAAAGAACACAAGGGAAAGGCGACATCTCTTACACTACTTTATACCACTGACAATATGTACAAATAGGTAAAGTCATCAAATCAGTATCTGGAAGGGAATAAAAAGTTTTGATTTGTTGTTTTCTTCTCTCTTACAGAAAAATATCCAATGTAATGGAGCAGCTGGAAAAACAACTAAGCTTAGCTTATTTTGGTGACCCATGGAAGAAAGAATACAGCCAAACTAAAATGCCTACCTTTTTAAGCAAGGTCTAAATCCTCTTGGACAGTAATCCTGGGGTGTGGGGGAAAAGGAAAAAAGATATGGCATGAACAAGAAGAACTAGCAGACAGAAAACCGTGAATCCATGTTATTGTGCAACAAGTATTCATCCTCCCTTTGCAGAAATACATTCCTTGCCCAGCTTGACCTCATGTGGACTGGGTACACATGCTGGATGGCTGGGTGGAAGAGCACCCACATTTTCCCTGTCTCCTGAGCAGGGGCACTGTTCTTTTAATCCTTCTTCTATAGTCTTTTTTTTTTTTTTTCCAAAGTCAGATGTATTTAAATTATCTCAGACTTCCTCCAGATTCTGCCTTCAATCAGTTTAAGATTTTGAATGAAAGAAGGGAGAGATTAACAGCAAATTTTAGTTCAAATCATTCACAATTTTTTTTTAAATTAGAACACTGTGAAGTTATTTTAAAACAGATTATTTGGTATCTGCACTAGTTCCATATGCATGCATGGTATCTCCTTCACAAGGAAAAAAAAAAAAATAAAGACAGATTCCTGCAGCTATTCTGGTAGATTGACTAAAATAAGAAGCAATAACAAAATTAGAAGTTAATGTATTCTTCTCATACTGCCAAGCTGCACCTACAGAACTCTACATTTCTCTTAAAAAAATATCAGTAAGCAAATAAAAAACTACAGTTGTTTTAACATCTTCTCAGAAACAAAACTTCCCTTGTGCCAGTCTGTTTTGGTCACCCCTCCTCAATCTCCTTGCACATATGGAGGACTTCCATCCAGGTGGAAGAGGACCGCTCTTTCCAGCTATTTACCAACAGATGTCTCCGGGAACGCCCCAGGATTCTATCCGCGGGCTCACACAGAGCAGAAGAAAACTGTACCGTTAACACAGAGTGAGACCAAGTATTATGTACATGTACACGTGCATGTGAATATATGTGTGTATACATACATCACAGAATGACAGAATTATTAGCGTTGGGAAGGGACCTCCAGAGATCATCCAGCCCTGCCAAGTCAGGGCCACCTGGAGCAGGTTACAAGGGAATGTGTCCACGTCGGTTCTGAATGCCTCCAGAGAGGGAGACGCCACAGCCTCCGCGGACAGCCTGTTCCAGTGCTCTGCCACCCTCAAAGTTCTTCTTCATGTTAAAGTGAAACTTCCTGCGTTTTATGGCCTCATCCTGTCACCGGGCACCTAAAAAGTCTGGCACCATCCTGCTGGCACCCGCCTCTGAGATACTGATATGAATTAACGAGATCCCCTCTCAGTATTCTCTTCTCCAGACTAAACAGGCCCAGCTTCCACAGTCTCTCCTCATATACATAAATACGTAAACCATATATATATATATATATATGTGTATATATATATATATATATATATGTATGCACAGACACAAGTACAGCCCACGGGCGAGGGGCAGCCGGGCCGCCGCCTGGACCACGCACAGCCCGAAGCCCAGCTGGGCTCGGCTCCCCTCCCCCGCTTCCCCCCCGCTGAGAGTACCCCATCCCCGAGCTGCATCCCGGCCGCCGACCCCTCCGGAGATTCCCGCCAGGAGATTCGTCTCCTCCTCCCGACGTTAACGCGGAGCCCTGGGAAGGCCCCACAGGGGATGGGAACATCGCGCGGGCAGGAGAAGGGGATCGGCCACACCGTCAGAACCGGGCAGGGGAAGGAAGGACGGGACGGAAGAGGAGAGGAGCGGAGGGAAGGGGGCCGGGGCCCATCCCGACCCCGCCACTCACCCGCACCTTACCCGGGCTCCGCCATCGCGCCCCGCCCCCAAGCCCCGCGCGCGCAGCGACGCCAGGACGGCGGCCGGCGGAGGCCACAACAGCGCGGAGGGCGCGGCACCGCCGCTTCGCCACTGAGAGCGCGGTCCCCGGCGGGAGAGCCTCCCGGAGCCTTGGAGACTCAGCTTCGTTTTAATTGGAAATTAGCAACCCCAGCAATGCCTATCCAGTTAAAGCGGCTGCGATTCTGGTGTGTCTGATCCAAATGGGAGATGAGCTATTCAACCCTCTTCTGGCCACAATGCCCTTTCTTTATCATTATTTTTAATCGTTAATTTCCTCAAAATACAATGCTAGTAGCAACACTGCTGAATAGTCTAAACGATATTGGTCAAAACATTTGGTATCAGATGGCTAGAGTTTCTGGTACTGTTTTCCTCCAAACTTCTCTGACTGATATTTAGTAAAACACCAGTGTGTTGGACTTGGATGGCTGAAGCTAAAGTTCTGAGCAGATTAAGTGTGCAGTGTCCTTGGTGATCAAAGTGTTGTACAGAGTGAGCATAATGTTACTGCTTTGGCTTTAAAATGCACAGTTAACCTAAAACGATTATTTATATTGTATCTTTCTTTAACATATTCTATTTTGAGGTAGTCAGCTTTGGAATGCAAAAGTCACCACTTCCTGTAGTTGCAAATCAAACATCAAGTTTCTCTCTTTAGAAGGGGCCTTTGGAGTCAGTTTACTCCTTGAAAAGAAGATTATAGTCTCCCTGGAACTGGGGGGAAAGGTAATGAAAACCCTGAGTGTATTCCATAGTAGGTCTGTTGGTTCACTCGCAGATAAAATGTGGCAACCTCTAATTACGAAAATTATTTCCCTCTCCTTTTCCTATGAACTAGTGCTTATTTTATGTAATGCTTAGCTGACAATGCCCACAGTGGGAAAAAAAAAAAAAAAAAAAAAGAAAATGTGGCCAAAGGAACAGGAGAGATTTAAAGAAGAGAACTGGGACAGAAAGAAATAAGCACTTCATTTAAATCAGTCCTTAAGAACAAATCATTCTGAGCAGGACTGAGCACTATTAATATCACCCTGGTCTCATGATAGAGTCATTGTTACTGTTTAAGATATATTTGCCTTCCTGTTTGGTCTTTGTTTAGGCACACAAGTACTTTCCAGAGATTCTCTCAGCGAGCCACTGTGTGATGTGTAATTTGTTACTTTTGTAGCATTTTTAGCCCAGGAGAGAATGGAGGAAAATATTTCAAAATGGGTGGCCATGCTGATCTATTTCAGACCTCCTCCTATGGTGTCAGCAGTCCTTACTAGGCCAGTAATAATGGTATCTATACCACCAATCAGCCTTTTAACTGCTGCCTGGTAAGGTTAGCGATTCTCTTCCTTTTCGCTTTTCAGTTTCCCATGTTCAAAGTATTTCCCATGCAGTCCTTGAATTCAGCTTCTCTGTTCTGGGAGCACTGCACTGCACTACCTCACAGCTGTCCCCACCAGCCAAGTGTTCGTGCTCTGGTTAAACGCAGCTGGGCACGCACAGCTGGTTTATGGCTGACTGAAAGAGCAAAGCACAGACAGCCTGCAAGACATAACCAAAAATCTCCAAATGGCCAACACTGACCAACACTACTCATTAAGGGGAGGCAGTGATCTCCAAGAGCAGCTCCCAGGCAGGAAAAGCCCATGAGTCCCATACCTAGTGACATAAATAGGCCACACTGATCAGTTCCAGCATGATCCAGCAGAGCCTTTACTTTGTCCTGCTGCCAAGAATGCAGAGTATCAAGCAGCCCTTGTGCCAACACAGTCGTGTTGAGTCCTAGGATGTAGCCACAACATGGAAGGCACTCTCCCAGTGCTTTTGAAGCTCACAAACCTAAGCTGGTTTGTAGCATATTCATAGTAACAAATAAAGCTGCATCAGACAGCAGGTAGCACAGCAGGTAGAGAAGGAAGCAGATGATTCCCTACACCTCCTGATCAGAGGAAAGAAGTTCATCCATATCTATCTGGGAAAACTGCTTTTTATGTGACAGTGGCTAGGAGTACAACTTCCAGTACTGGCCTTCTCTGGGCTGGCAGCAGACATGCTCCATTTCCTTGAGTGTCCAAAGAAGAGCTTTAGATTAATTCCTTTCCAAGTTGCCTGCAGACCTTACTTCCTACTCTTCAGGTCTGGTAGACTCAAAGACATCAGCCTCAGACTAGGTTACCAACGGAAGTCATAGGTTTTGCAGGAGTAGGTAGTTGGAAAAATAAAAAAACTACCAGGAAAATAAAATCCAAATCTCAAATTCAGCTCCTGGTTAGTAGAAGACACATCCTTAGTTGGTTTAGAGCATCTCAACTAACATCCTTAGGGAAGGAAAACAGCCAGGGAGGTGAGGGCTCAATTTTTGTATGGCAACCTTATTCTCTGCTAACTAACATCAGTTCTGGGTGGAAATAGCTGGGAAGGTATTCAGAAAAAAATGGAGAGTCCTAAAAGAGATACAGGAAATTAGACTTTTTTTTTCCCTCTATTCTTGAAATTTAGGAGAATCTGGCTGATCATTTGTGAGCAACATTCAGCACCACTCAGAACTGGTAACAATCCATTTTATCCTGTTATATGTGACACTTTCTCCCTGTCAAGTTTTAGAAAGAAAATAGTGGATAAAGAAACTCCCAGACTTAATAAAGGCCAAGCATTCTTCTGCCCATTGCTTAGCTGTACAGTAATATCCAGGCAGATCTTGCTTCAGCAAGAAAAGCAGAATGGGGAGATGAATTCTACTTGTTTATGCTTTGGTTAATACCACTGCACTGACTTTGCTCTACAGGCTCGTGGTTCACTTAATGTTGAGAATTGTTGGCTCCAGGAACGCTAATGGCTTCATGCATTAACTGTGTTTCATGTAGGGGGAAAAGACATATACTAACTTTGGTGCTTTTAAACATGTAGCTATGTTTCACTCTACAGAAAGTACCTTACATATCTTTCATACTTTCTACAACAAAAATGTTTGTGTCTGCATCAAGACCAAGGTGCACTTTATTCTTTCAGGTGTAAGTCAAAAGGAATATAAAGTGACTGTTTCTTGTCATTTGTAGGTGGATGAGTTCTTACTGTAGGTTCAAGAGCATGAACCTCCCCTTTTACTTTCAAACTCCTTTCCTGTGTGTAAAGGAATAAATAGCTGCCTATCATTCAGGCCATTTTGACAGATTTTTCCAAAACCTCTTCCATCTGCTGGCAGCCAAGGAATGCAGCATATGCAGCCCCCAATAAAATCTCCCTGAAACTAATACTTGTACACTGAGTAATGTTGAGGTACACCATGCTAGCCCAGAGGAGCCGGAATAAGTATTTTAACTGGCTGGGTTTTTTTATCCTGCACCTCAGCACATGGCAAGTTTGCAAAGCAGATACAGAAAGCAGAAGGAAGGAGAGGGGAAAATGACATGAAAACTGGTAATCCATAGCAGATTCTAGGGGCAAATAAAAAAGTGCTTACGGCAACTGTAGAATAGAGAAACAGAGAACAGGCCAGGGAGGTACAGCAGATATTTATTGCCATCTCTGCTTCAAAGGGAGATCAGAGAACACAGCCATCTAGCCCTCCCTTATTATTTATTAAGAATATAGAGAGGACCTTTGTAATCTTCCTTTCAGTACTGCAGTGTGGACATGTTTGAATATGTACAGGTGCACAGAGGAAGTAATAGCCTTCTCCTAGTGTGCAGGAAGTTGACAAGATACAAATGACTTGCTCAGAGGTACAACATTACAGCATTTAAGCACTCAACCATATTACAGTGATTTTATTATCCTGGGTTTTTTTTGTTGTTGTGTTGTTTTGTTTTTTTTTTTTTTTGGCAATTGATGGATGGCATGTATCTAGAAAGGTGCTGAAGCAATACCAGAAAAGATGTACAAGTTTGTAAATACAGGTCTGGCACAAAGGACTCAAGAAAACACAACTTCTTTTCAAAGCTACTATAAGGAAACTTCTGGAGAATTATCAGTAGGAAGGTTAAGCAGATCCTCAACAACTGCTTTCATGTGATTTAATCCTACAATAACACAATTTCTATGAAGTTTGCAAGAAGTCTGTTTCTAATTCATATGAGAGGAGAGGGAATAAATAAAAATAAACTTGTATTATCCCAACCTCTGGATCACCTGCTGTGTCTCTTAACACGTGTCTTTTCTTCTTGTTTCACTCTGGCTTAAAAAAACCCGCTGAACTTATTGTTGGCATTGTAAAAAAATGGGATTGAAACTATCTGGTGTCAAATGAGTCTTTGCACTAATAACGAAAACAGTAACAGGTTTCAAGAAACAGTATGACAGGCACCAAGAGTAAGAAAAATTTAAATAGCTGTATACAAATCTAAAGTCTTTAAAAAATTTCATTTTTATTGATTCATTACCATACAAAATTTATTCAAATTACATCCATTTGAAGTGGTAAGATCACAGCTAGAGAACAGGTCACCCTTTAATAAATCTATTTACAAAACTCACCATAAAAGCTTTTTTTGTTGATTTTTTTCTTTTTTTTTTTTACAGTATTTTACAGAGGTTTGTTTTGTTTTTTTTTAAACTAGCATACAATGCAAAGCTAAATTAGATTAGTATTTTGCCCACACACACTGGGACAAGTGTTTAGTTTGTACAAAAAAAAGATGGTCTGCGTTAGTCTTCATTTTCTCTTCCCTCGCAAAAGTGCCCCTTTGTCTCATAAATCTTCATGCTCACACAACTTTTACTTTCCTCTTCCACAAGACAAAAACTTTAAATACTACAATTTTATTTACAGATCCACATCTAAAAAAACTCTTAAAAAATTACAAACCAGCTAGAAAATATTCTGGCAGTGTTTACAAATTAATTCTATTGTACAAAACTGCTAGATAACTAAAGTGTGAGTTGAGAACATATATCAAATTAAATACAACTGCTGAATGATCTATGCAAACATTTGTACATATAAACACACACTTAACACTGTTTAACAGTTCTTTATGTGTTGCCCTTTATACATTTGTTATATTCCAAAACCCACACAGTCATACAGTTTCCTTATTAGTACTGTGACTTCTTGCCTTTTCGTGTGTGAGCTTTCATAGCAGCAACTCAATGGTACCAGAAAACCTGCATACATAATATTCTACTACAGTACAAATAGTACTAATTTTCTGAGTATGTCAGATAAGCACAACAGTAATGCAAACAAAAAGATTATATGGGCATAATCTAATCAACATTACATTAATTTAGCCCAGAACATGGCAAAATATTTTACACTCAAGAAAAACAAAATTATTTAAGACTTCTTAGAATTCCTTTGACGTTCAAAAAATAAATATTGGTACTATACTATACTAGCAAAGATCTTCAAAAAATAAATGCAATTCAGTTGATGTGGTACTTACAGTTATGTACTTTGGAAAAAAATTAGTTCCATTTTGCTGGCGAAGAGAATTATAAAAAGCTGTAAGCAGAGGAAGCTAACCCACTGAGATAAATATGATATATTGAACAAACAAAGCTTGGCATAAGTGTTTTCCATAGAGGGAAAAACCCACAGTGCATCTCTAGTAGGCACTTAACATGAAGCCCCACTTAGTACCACAAAAATTCATGTACCAGTTCTAATGCACACTGGGGGCAGTAAAATTGAACTGTGCATCTTCGTTCTAGTTTAAAAAAAACAACCAACAAAAACTACTTTCACACACACACACACACACACACACACAAGCATTTTTAAAAATCTGCGATTACTACGAGAAGTGGCAGAACTTTATACTTTTCAATATCTGCAATATACACTACATTTACAGTGTATTTTTTTTTCATTAAAAGCTTTTAAGGACATAAGTATTTGACCTCATAATGAGACATATACACAGCTCAAAATGAGCATTATGACAGCAATTTAAACATTCCCACAAGTAGCTGAAGAATCCCATTCCACTCTTTTGCATTACTTCATATTTACGTTCACTGCATGTACAATCCATGTTGTGACACCCAAAAGACATGCATTCTCTGCAGAAGGCACGACCTGAAATACTATTATAAAATTGTTATTTAGGACTAAACCAGTTCATGAAGCCCTTCTCCGTAAGCCCACTTGTCACGGTAAGCAGAGACTGGGGGAGTGTGAAGACAAAACATTTACGGTCACCTGCTTGCACCTGCTGACTCGCAAGGCACTGGAGCTCAGGGTCAAGGAGAAGGCTCTGCTGTAAATGCCTTCCATTGTTTCTTATAGTATTATAGGGAGTACTCAATTAAAGTATCAGCATTGTTCAGGAGCCTAGTTTATTTAATAATGCTATTTTATGGTAAGTAGAGGACAACTCTGAATGACAGCAGGTTTTTTGATTCCATTAAAAACATAGTTTAGGTATGGACAGCACTTAAGACAATCAGCTGTATATAAATTCATCCATCAGTGAAGGAAGCTTCTCTAAATCATAAGCATCAAAGAGGTCACTGATGCCTTCCTCATCCCCAAGGCTCAGCAAATAATCTTCCTGAAGCAGAGGAGGCAGCAAATTCACAAATGGTCCTTCAAAGTTTGAGGGAATTTGGTCCTCAGTCTGCTGTAGAAGGTTGGCTGGAGAAGCCAATGGAGAGATTGTTGCCATATTTACTGAGCAGTCACCTTGTCCTGAGTTAGCAGAAGCCACTTCTGTGAGAGGAGAGAGAAGAAAAAAAAAAATAAAAGATGTCACATTTAGTCTCAGTAGAAATATCAGACACAGATCAAACAAAGGAACCACTGCATAAAGAGCCTTTCATAAAGCATCATTTCAACAATAAAAAAATGGCCTGCATATAATTTCTAACTTTTTTTGGTATGTTACAAAGGGCTTCTCAAGAATGAACGTGTTGCTATCTCTCTGACTTTTCTATTAAAAAGTTATCTTACAAGATTTAAACAACTACGGGGGAAATAAATCAAGCATAGTGAGATGCCCATTTTTCAGTGGAGTTCATAGTCAAAACTGAGAACTAGATAACAAATGTCATCAGTGAAGCAATGTAGCTCCACATATACTGATACACAGAGATTTCTGCCTCTTGTGTTGAGATGGATCTTTACGGCTACTGTCCTATTTGAAAACTTGAACAAAATTGTTTCTTTCTTCAATATTGCATACACTTTGTTTTCATATGATATGCAAACAGGAAACTTATTTTAAACAAATGATGTAAAGGAAAACGTATTTCCCACTACATAAACCAGAAATGCATCGTGAAAAATTGATGCCTTAGCTTTTAATTTCTTAGAAAAACAGAGTAAGAGCTGGAAATCCAAAGTTCAAAATGAAAAACCTTGAAGCATGGCCATTAGTAGCAAAGAAATAATTTTACCTTTGGAAATGGTTTTGGAGATATTTCCATTGTGGTCCTGACTATAGGTTTTCATTGGACTGAGGGCATCGTTTTCCTCTGGGCACAGATAAACTTCAATAGGTCCTTGAGTACTGGATAAATGTATCAATGCACTCTGCTAACAGAACAAACATCAGAATGTCATTACACCAATGAACACAACAGAATATTGATGACACTGAATAAACTCTTACTGGAGTGTGAGTGTTTGAGTACAGTTTTACTAATCAAAAGAACCTGAGAAGAACACCAAGCCTTTTTTTCCGAGATGTGAAAGGTTTGGCTGAGGTATCTTGCAGACTAGAACATAAAAACTTTTCCCACTGTAGTGCACAACTCTCAAAATCACACCATTTTGTGTGTCATATCATAAGGAGGGAGGTATACAGGATTAAACTCCTAACATTTTCTTACAGCCACAATAGCCTGGAGCATTCTGATGGAATGGAGCTGTGGGATGCAAGTCACAGGTTTTATTATTATTCATAACAATAATATTGGATGCATTTGTGTAAACGTTTCTGCTTTAAAAATATGCCAATACATCTTTCACACTCTCCCAAAAGCCTTCAGTATTTATTCAACTGAACTCAAATATCTACATGTAAGTTCACCTATTTATCAGGCAATGTTTCCAAATAACAAAAAAAACCTGAGCCAGATGCCATTTTCTTCACCCAAACTTATTTATATAAGTCCTTTTGCCCCCTCAAGGCAATGATTTTGATGGAGATTCTGAATAGGAACTGCTAATTTGTTGCAAGAAGTTACATTTTTCTTAACTTTCACTGATGCAATAAACCAACATGACCCAGGCGCAGAAAACCTGCAAAGCTCCTCTTTGCGTTACGATGGAAAATCATAAATTACTCTGGTTACAAATAAACCTGTTCCTGCTGTATTGCATTAATAGCTTTCTAAAAAGCATGAATACAGGCATTGGGTACCTCTTTGCAGACTTGTTTAAAATACTTCCTTTTGTGCCCTTTGACAAAATGTTCCTCATATTATTTGGGTTCTGACAGTTATGTAACATAATAGATAGCATTTACAAATACAGAGAACAGCAACTGAATGAGGGTTTCCCAGGGCAGAAAAAACAGTTAAGAGTACTTAGGGCAATGCTATAGATAATTAGGAAAAAAAGGAGATGGGAAGAGCAGGAGTTGAAGAAGGAAGGTACTATTGAGCAACTGAGGTATGCAAAAAAAGAACACTGAAATGTAACTGCATGTGACAGAAAGAAATAGGACCTTACTGCCTGAAGGTGAAAATTAAATAAGTTGGGTATAGAAGATAAGTGAGGTCTAAGCACTAATTTTAATGATTGTGTACATCTCTCTCTGCCTGCTTGATTTCACTGACTTAAAAATCAAAGCATAATGCCCAGGGGAAAGAGACAGGAAAGCAAACAACAATAACAGTATGTATTCATGAATACTGATAAAAGACATCCTTTCCTCATTGCAGCAAAATGATTTATTCTTCCTGGCAAAACCTGCAACAAGGTTCAAGGGGGAAAGTAAGGACAAAGGCAGGGAAAAGAAAAAAAGAAGGATGGAAACCATAATGGGCCTAAGGAAGTGCAGAATAATCTTAGGGAAAAAAAGTGACAAGGAATCCAGTGCCTATTCCTGCCTACAGGGCAGCAGGTATTACTGAGCTCACTGGCCAGTGCAGGGATGAAGGATTAAGGCACAGGTATGAACAAAACATAGCAGTGTTTGTGGGGTTAGCCCCATCTCTAGCTGCTCCTTGAGTGAAGAAATTAGGTACATTTTTTGAATCTCTAAACCAGCGGTTCCTGTCAATTATTCCCATTTGCCCAACATAGTTGGGTCTGTCTTCCTAAGTGAGAATTAAAGTAAGTGCCAATGAAGCAAAGATGATGATGAAAGAAGAAAGGGTGAGAATGTGTTCTAGGAGTAAAACGCAAATTTCTACAATAACTGTAATATTTCAGAAAAGAAATTCCTACATGAAAACACGTTTAAATAAATTAGGATATCAGTTATAGGAGCTGTTAAAATGCTTAAGGCATTGAGTTACCCATTAACTTTTTAACCAAAATAACAAAGCTGAATTTGAGAAAGGTTTTATGTTGTTACAAACCAAGGAAATTTCAATTTTCAATAAAGAGCTGTTCTTTATATAAAGTATGGCAAAAGAAAATATCTGTAAATAGTGTGTATTACTCTGAAGAAATCTGAAAGTGAGCGAAAAGGAACAAATAACGATTGTTCTGTGTAACCTGATTTTTAAAGTTTCCCCTCTTTAAAAGAAACATCCCTAAAATTTTTAAGAATATAGGACTGTGTGCCTGGGCTCAGTAAGACCCAGGAGACACTGCATCTGTAAAAAAATGATAGATAACCTAGCAGAAAATGCCAGGTTCTCCTTACCTCCACTGGGTCAGGCACTTCAAGTCTTGTTTCTGGAGGAGCTTTCACAACTATAACAGTTTGGTCTTTAAGGCCACTAATTTTTCGAATATCTTGATACGTCACATAAGCTAATGTAATCACTGTTAAGGAATTTTCCATCCCAGGTTACAATACATTCAGACTATTAGAAGAGGCAGAAATCTTTCAATTATTTTTCCATTTTCTCACACCTACATAGCTCTTAGCCCAAGGTTTTCTGTTCTCTACACTGTGATTGCCATGAAGCCCTGTGAGAACTTCTCTTTGATGTAACAGCTAGGGCCACTGCTCAGTGAAAAAAGGGGTTCTCTGTGCTGAGTGCTTCTCTCCTCCTCTATATGCAGGAAACTACATAAGCTAAGGCTCAACAACCTGAAATTACTCACAGACTCCATGAAGCAAAAATTTTTATGCACTTGCTATCAAAATGCAGAGAGCTGAAAGTCACTGAAAAAGTGTATAGGAATTTATAGATGCATGCTATAGAAGCGCATACACAGTATCACTGAATCATAGAATGGTTTGAGCTGGAAAGGACCTTAAAGATCGTTTAGTTCCAACCCCTCTGCCATGAGCAAGGACACCTTTCACTAGACCATGTTGCCCAGGCCCCCCTCCAACCTGGCCTGGAGCAATTCCAGGGATAGGGCATCCACAGCTTCTCTGGACAACCTGTTCCAGCGCCTCACCACCCTCACTGTAAAGAATTTCTGTCTAATATTTCATCTAAACCCACCTTCTTTCAGTTTAAAGCCATTCCCCCTTGTCCTGTCACTACATGCCCTTGAAAAACTCCATCTCCAGCTCCCCCACAGGCCCCCTTGAGGTACTGTAAAGGTGCTACAGGGTCTCCCTGGAGTCTTCTCCAGGCTGACAAAAACCGTAATTCAGTTTAAATTTGAAGGGCTTTGCAAACATAAATATGTAATACCTACAACATATATAAAATATATATAAATATATAAACATTTATGCAACACTTGTATATTTATATATTAATTTATATTATATAAAGTTATTTTAAAAGCCTGTTTAAGCAGAATGTCAAATTCTGCATAAGCACAGAATAAATATGAATATTTTGCTGTTCAACATGTATTTGTCAAAATGACAGTGTTTTGGGGGTTACTACATGGTGAAGCCTCACGTACTGATCCACGCAACTGAGGTGCCAAAGTGCTTTTGGCTGTGAAAAGAACCGTGAAATGGCCATGATCACATGCATGTGGTTCCAGATCTTTAGTTTTGTATACTGTGAGGTACCTGGCATAATGTTTATGCCAGAGAAATAAAAAGCCTGACTTACTATATGTTTTGGTGGTGTGAATGTGTGCTGTTACTGAGCAGTACAGCAAGACAGACTACCCAAGCTCCAATATATCTTGCATCTATCTTGGAGCAAACAGTTGAAGAGGCAAAGTGACAGGTCATTGTTCACCCAAATGGCTTTTATCAAGGCTTTTACCACTCGTTAAGTAATGTTTGCAAATGCAGATTGATCCTCGAAGGATTCAGTACTGCAAAAATCGAGAATTGTCATGTTCAGTTTTGTCTTGCTTATGTCGCTTCATGGATCGTGCTCTTAGCTGAAGGCAGTGCTGATCCTGCTGCCCATGCCACTTGGTGATCTTTGGTTACATCAAAATGTCTATGAAATCCAGTCAAAAGACAACATTCACATAGTTCAAGTACTTTTTACTGGTACTCCCACTTATTTCCTATCCTTCAGGACAGAGTAAGTCCACTTTATTAGATATTATTTAAACACTACTTATTATATACAGTAATAAGTTTTCACATCAGCATTTAATAAAATGCTTTCTTGTGTTGCTAATAGGTAGAAAATGTAAGGAAAGTGACTACTGGTTAATTACAAAGGGCATTAACAGCCAAAATAAGTCATATGAACCTTATGCAATTTAGTATTGCTATTACATTAAATAATTCAGACTAAAGTATTTTGAGAGCTCATAAAACCTGTATCTATGATATTCTATTATAGATTCTCTAACCAGAGGAATCTGAAACGTAGTTGCAAGTTTCAGACTAAACCAAATCCCAACTTTGTTTTCTTCTCTGTGCCTCTATTTATAAACATATCAGTTTAAAGTAAAATAAATAAATAAATTTTAAAATAATGACTACACAACTCTGTTACCTTGTCAGACTTTCTCTTCATGCCTTTATAATTTCTGAACCCATAAAACTGGGGTTTGCCCTAGGCTCAAAATGCTTGAAAAAAACGCAGGGCTATTGGATATTGTCACTCATTAATCAGTAAGGTTCTTGGTTCTACTGTATGTGAGCACAAATGTTAACAGTCTCCTTCATGTATCACCTTTTCTTTTTTGTCTTTTCACATTCCAGAAGCACTACAGGCTTAAGCTGCTTAAGTAACTTTTATATCAAACTACATTAAAACCTTTTCAACTTCTTGAAGCTTCTGATGCTTGCTTTCTATCACATCACTTAGAGAGAATTCTCCTAGTATTACAGGGCACAGCAAGGAGGCTGAGCACCTTTGAGGTTTTGGGAAAAAGGATATCTCTGATTCTCTGAGTCCTCTGTTAGCAGCTTGAGGTCCAGGGTGCAGCTTTGGATTAGCTCATCCAGTTTCTTCTCTTCCTGAGTCAGTTCGGTCACCTCCTTCGTGAGGCCTTGGCGCTGCGCCAGCATCCCACCATCCTCTGACAGACTGCAGCCCCTATAGACACAGAGAAGGAAGACATCCCTTCAGCTTCTGTAAAGTTTGACCCTATGCCATGGTAAAGGGGAGAGGCAGGATTTCACACTGCAGATCAAGTTCTTAGTCCTTTCTCCCTAAACCCACCCACAGCGAGTCAACATAAACTATGCTTTCCAGAAAAAACATCTTTTTAGCACAACAACACATTTTGGAACTGCCACCAAGATGGAAGAGTTGAGTATTTCTACTTACTTCCAAAATCTTGTTTATAACCACTTAAAAAAACCCAAGGAAAGCAGTAGGTAGAGACACGTACCTAAAACTTACTCTACATGCAGAAGTAAATTAATTAATCCAGTTTTCAAACAAGCTGCTGGTCTCTAATGTCCCTGACAGATGCTTTTTATAAACTTTTCCTAACAGAAAAATAAAACTTTATCTTGTTGGAAGGCATTTTGGATGATTGCTTGGAGCAAAGTGTTAGAATGGAAGGTGGGAGAAGAAAAACACTGCTGCCCCGTGATAGAGAAATCAGCCAGCAGGGATGGAAAAGGATAATGAATACTTACATCCACTGAATGTTGTTTTTGGATTTTTTCTTAATGAGATGGATGCCTTCCAGTACATTGGTGATATCGTAAATCCTCCTTTTTTGCACCTTGAGGACCTCTGCTGCTCTGTTCAAATCTAGGACCCCATCAGGAGATTGGCTCAGCAACTGAATGAACTTCTTTGTAAGAAGGCCAAGGGATGTATCATACCGAGTCTTTTCTGAAGGAGATTTTGGAGCTTGGAAGCAAAAGGAAAAAGAAAGTTAAATCAGTTTCTTCTCATTTTGGTTCTGAAAGAAGCAACCACAAATGAAATTATACAATTACTTCTTTCATTTTTACTAAAGAAATCTCTCATACCTCTGCATTAAGACACAACTTACCACTACGTATTTGTATTCCAAGATGTACTTTTCCAAAAGTCACAGGTACATGAGCAAATATATACCTTTTTTAAAATGCAAATATTTCCAGTAGTCTGACAGATACATATAGCAATATTCTGCTGAGGCTTTTACCATGTGAATTCATGATAGTATTTTTAGTATCTATTTATCCTGGCAGCAAACCCCAAAAAATCCCCTGTGAGTCTCCTTCATCAGGCTGATAGCCAGCTTTCATCAGGGTTTGATTTTCCCCTCATGTGAGATAAGTGATTCATATGCAATTAAGCAGGACTTAGGTGTACTTCAGTGGGTGAACAAAATGACAGATTCCATCAGTGTCAGACTCCACAGCCTGAGAAAACTCAAGTGAATTAGAGGAGATTAATGTAAAATACAATTTATAATTATCACTGCTCCATAACCAAACAATGCTTACACTGGGAGAGAGTATCCATATCTTCTAAATTAGAAGTCAGCAAATAGCTTGGACCAATTCATGGTTTCCATGCACAAATGCAGCATCTATACACTTAACAGATGGGCTTTTAAGAGTTTAAATACTTGGATCAGAATGATTTCTAATTCTAAGTGTTCAAGGCCTTTCTGTCAAGGGAAATGAGCCAGCCATTATTACAAGTCTGCTGGGCTGGAACATCTCAAACCCTTCATATGCTTCCAGTATTATGCAGGATGGAACTTAGGCTGATCTGGTGGTCTTTTCCATGTTTTCAAGGGTCAGGTCACACATTAAACTGCAGAAGTCAGTCAAAACTGAAAATCCTACCTGAGAGGGAACCTTTAGTCTACCCTGAAATATTTTGAAGAAAACGATGGCTTTTCAATGAAAACCAAGACGTTGCATCTTTGCAAAGAGAACCACCTAGCTGTGTTTCTTTGGGTAGATTCAGGGCTTGTCTGCTCTGGGAAATGGAAGAATATTCATAGAAAGGCTTGGGTTGGAAGGGAACTTAGAGATCATCTAGTTCCACTCTCCCTGCCATGGGTAGGGACACCTCCCACTAAACCAGATTGCTCAGAGCCCCATGCAACCTGGCCTTGAAACACTTCCAGGGATGAGGCATCCACAGTTTCTCTGGGCAACCTGTTCCAATGCCTCACCACCCCATGAGGAAAGAATTTCTTCCCAACATTTCATCTAAATCTCATTCATATCACTTACATGACCTTGTGGATTTAGAGCAGGATGGTTGGTTTGTTTGGGGTTTAGAAAAGAGTAAGGGAATCAGAGTGATAAGGGCAAGAAGTGACTGGACTCCCACCTACAATGGCACATGCTCCTCATCATGCACCAAGTTCTTTGTATGGGCTTATCAATGCTGCAGCAGCATCCTGTGCATCAAACAGTACTGAATTGCTACAAGAATCCACTTCAACTTAAAATAGGTTTCATTTAGCTTAATGAAGTTTAGTTTAATTAAATCAACTGTGGTTGTTCAACTCCTATGCTTTGAGTTTGTATCTTCAATTAATTTCTTTTTTCCTATCTGCCTCAATAGAAACCAGCAGACTGATAAGGAGGGACTCCTTGGCATCTCTTGCTCTGACATCACTACCACTGCTACCCCAGTCCTCTTCTTGCCCCATCTGGCTCCCTCTGCCAGCCTAATTCTCCTGCTGAAAACCCCCAAATAAAGATAGTAAGGCTACAGCCCCCAGCTTCTGTAGCAAGAAGCCCAGTGCCCCAGGCAATGCAGATGTGCAAAAATTAGTACTTAGAGCAACTAGGCAGTGGCAGTAATTACCCAGAGTCACACTGCAGGGAGAGAAGGCAGCTTGGATCCCGCAAGGAGCATTTATCGTGCAGCGCTGCTGAGGCACAGCACTCTGCAAATCCCTGCCCAGGGAAAGAAGCCCTGGCAGCCAGCTGCTGTAACTCCAGCAGCAAAGGAGGCAGCTGGCTTGATGAGCCTGGCCTAATAACTGTGCGTTTGATCCCATCACATCACCTTCATTCCTCAGCATCCACCTCTCAAGCATCCCAGCATCATGTCCTTGGCTGAAGGGGCAGCCCTGGGCACAGAGGATGCAGGCTGCCCAGCAGGCAGAGGGACACACCTGGCAGCCCAGAGCCTCAGCAGCCTCTCAGCAGCAACCCCTGCATGCTGCAAACCTGCTGTCCATTGCCCAGCTGGGGGGCTGAGTTTGTTGCATACACATCTAGGTGAGGACAGCAATAAACA
The DNA here is from genome assembly GCF_017639235.1 of Corvus kubaryi. NCBI lineage: Eukaryota > Metazoa > Chordata > Aves > Passeriformes > Corvidae > Corvus > Corvus kubaryi. The sequence continues at coordinate 1,645,849 of NW_024582057.1, forward strand.
CACTCTAAGCTAGGTAATGCAGACTGATGACAGCATGTTAAAAGTTCCCCTACTTTTTGGACTATCTGGACTTCTTGTTGCAGCTCTTCCTTTCCCCTTTGGAGTCTTTAGTCCTTCTGCAAGATACTGGTGGCCACCTTCTCCCAGCTCCAGCCTTCTTTTTGCCTGTTAAAAAAAAGATTTTTTTTTTTTTAAATTGATGGATTGTTAAGAAGTATATTTCACTTTATCAAACACAGTATTTAGATGATAGGAACGGCAAAGAGCAGTGAACTTTTCACAGCAAGGTATCAGTACAGGTTCACAGCCCACATGCATCACAGTGGAATCCAAATATTTACTGGAATCCTAAGGCCGACTTAAATATCTCACTCAAAGGCTAGGCTGAAGAGGTTTTATTTGGAAATTCAGCAATTCTTTTAGATTTGAAAAGCTGAGTGACAATTGCATGGTTTATTTCAGTCTAGTCTGGACCTTCTTAAATAGGTATGAATGATTTCAGCCCTCAGTTGAGTTGAGAACATTTCCTTTAAGAAAAACAAAGACAGTCAGCCTCTCAAGCACCTACGTGTATGAACCCACAAAGCTACCTTTCCTTTTCAAAACTCCTTATATCCATCTCAGTTTGTGCAAAAGTAGTGTTAATGCAAGTTATGTTTTTCCCTTCACTATTTACAAGGATGGCTTTGAGAGGACCAATAATTTCCACTACTATGAACTTTCCACAAAGTGAAGTACAAGACATGACATCAAGAGCAGCACTGGACAAGTCTTCTCCTCTGCTTCTCAAAAACTTGTCCTCATTGAAAGCACAACCACTACATTTATTTCACATTCACTAGCACGTGCTGCCTACATAAAAGCAAGGTGGAGCAAAAGTAGTATCAGAAAGACAATGCCTGAAAATCAGCTAAATGCTGCATTCAGCTCAAAGGGAAGCTGTGTACATCTTGAATAACAAAAATAGTGAATGAAACTGTTAAACTATGCAACACACAGACAAACTGCAATGAAAACCACCACCAATATGAATTCTGTTCCTCAGCAGAAACACAATATACTATCTTTGGAAACAATTCTATACCCTTCCCTGCCACTCAGGTTACTGAAATTAAGTCTGGGGATACATGTTATCCTAACAATAGAAAGCACATTACCTGGAAGACAGAGGAAAAAGAAGAAAAAAGTTTTATGTCTAATCAAGTTTGGACAACTGTTTCTGAAGAATGTTGTTTATTCAGTTAGGTAGAGTAGTTCAGAGTACATTATTTGCTTGTTTTTTAAGATTCACCCCACAGGGCTGGATAATGTTTTGCTCCTCAGTGAACCAAGACAAAACAATACATTCTGCTATAGAGTTGTAGACAGGTATTTCTGTATTGTGGATTTATCCTATGCACTTTACTTTGGGTCTGTGACCAACAGAAGGCTCTAAATAAATTAATTTATATGCCTTTATTTATGGATAGCTAACTAACATCTTTCTATTGGACTCTGCTTGCAAACCTCAAACTTATTAAAAGGCAAGTTAAAGCATATGAAACTCATACAAGCCCATGGTGTTAACAGCACGTGCAGAGCACTCAAGCCACTCTTCTCCACATTTTGTGTGAAGGGACACAGAATTCACTGGCGACAGGGCAAAACTGAACCGCATCCTTCTAAGCAATGCAGGCACCACACCCCCAGCAGACCACTGGGGACAGCTTCTAAGGGGATGAGACACCTCTGCTCCGTTCAGCTCTGTAATCCAAGGACACAGATTTCTAAAAGGTCACCTGTTAACAAAAGCATCCAGCTAATACGTTTAGCCAACGTAATTGGATTAAATTAAGATTACAGCTATTCCACAGGGAGAAATACATTTCACACTTTTTAATATAAGTGTTTTTCCACCCTGAGAACTGTAAGAGCAAAAGAAGGAGGGGTGAAAAGGGAACAATTCAGGGCGTGGGAAGACTAGGCCAAAGGGATACAATTAAAGATAAAAGAGAATCTCATAACCAGGTGTGAGAAGGAGGGGCAATGCTTAAGACATAAAATCCAGAGATTTGCAGCTCTCTCCATCAGAAGAGAAACTTAGGTTTGGATTATACATCAAAACTTTCTGTCTCAACTTGTTTGCAAGACACAAACAACAGTATTTTGCCTCTGCTTTTGTGGTTAAAGACTTATATAAGTTTCTCCCGTGAACTCAGAGAGAACACAGACAGCATCCTTTGGCTGCACAGAGCAGCACAAGCCTGCCCACATGCGCTGGGGCTGTTACAAACAACACGCTCTTGTCAGGCTCATCATCACGCTGCACCTACAGACAGCGTAGGGCTAGTGAAAAAAAATACACGACACAGAGAGCTCTACAAGATACTTGGTTTTTAGGATACAAAGCATACAGGAAACTTGAGATACAGAGCAAAATATTTTAGTGGAGTTTAAAAGATCCTGATTACTGACAGGCAATTTTAGGAAACCCTGAGGAATATTTAATTTCAGGCCAGATGTTACACGTCACTCAGCAAGTGCTCGCTTCCCCTTCCTGTTTTACAAACTTCATAACTGATAAGATGCAGGACTGAAGTGGTGTATTCTCTCAATTTCTTCTTTCATGAATTACAGACTAAAGATTTTCTAGTGCAGTTTTGTTTGCACTAGAGATCCTGGGTGACTCACAGTTTCTCTTTCCCATCTCCAAAATTATTCATAGTGCCTTCTGATATCTGGCTTCTCTTCAGAAATCTAAAGATCTGTGATCAGCATAATCAGGGAGCCTTTTAAAAAAACCCTTGATTTGAGTCACTTATTTTTGCTACAGCACTATATTAATTATTTGCACTATTTGTACGAATTAGTATTATTTGTCCTTCTTGCATTACTTGATCAATAATAGCATGCACAACCATCTGACACAGTATGAAGTAACACTGCTAAGAAGTTACAAGCCAAAGGACATCAGCACAAAGCATCCCAGCGACAGGGACAGATAGGAAGCAAAGGGATAAAAAATTTCTCAGTGACTTGAAATCTGAGTGCAATAAATTGGAAGTCAGATTCCTTAGGGGGAGGGTGAAAGGAGCACAAAATACATGGAGCAATGAGACAGGTAAAGCCACAAATTGATACATTCCAGCAACAAGACACAAAAGTAACAGGAAAGTATCCCATGAAGCTGAACCAGACACCTACCTAACCCCTTGCTTAAGACGCAAAAATTGTGGCATCAAGCGCTTAAACTCAAATTTCTCTTCCAATACTATGAGCAATCCCTGATATAAATACAACTATAGACCCACTGTTCAGTGCAGACCACTAAAAACTGCTGGCACCTTGAGCCCTATGTAGGTTTGCCCTTTTAGCTTTAATCCCTTTTTAAAAAAAGAAAAGAAACCCAGAGAGCAACCACAATCAACATCAGAGGCAAACCCACAAAAACGTCTTTTATAAGAACACTTGTCTCTAGAGGAAAATAGTTTAAAACTCCTAGGATAAGCTAAGTATTTTCAAGTAGGCAGGACCTGATGCAATTCACTTTACAATACTCAGTCTCATGGATTAACCTTTAAGAGGAGGTTGGAGGCAGGTTATGCTTATAGCAGCAAAGAAAAAGAGCAAATGTAGTATTAATTAATTGAAAAAAAGTGGTGGAAAATGTGCAAACAGGAAATTATAGCCCATTCCCTTTACTGGGCTGATTTGGCTTCACGGCTACCTGGGTCTATCAGGTTGCTGACACCACCTCTTCTGCATCCTCCCTCCATTCCTGCTCCCCTGGTGCAGGCAGCACCTGATTGATATGTCCTCATCAACCACCACAGAAAGCTGGTTCAAGAGGTCCCTACCAGCAATAACTTAGTCCTGCTCCAAAACAGAAGTGATTTTTCTGCCAGGTTATCCCTTGTGGGTGATGAGCCTACACTGAGAGCTGCTAAGGAGAAGTGGTGTGACATCCGCCCATGCTCCTTGGGGCATCAGATTGACATTTGAGCAGCCTCACTGTCATGTCACACAGCAATCAACTTCAGTTCTTGGGGAAAGAAACTGGCAGCAATTAGATAGAGAATAAATTTCAGAGTGTTACCTTGTAGCAGACAAGTAAGGGCTAAGCATCAGGTAAGAGCCAGCACAGGGTTTTGTCAAGATAGCAGAGCACAGCGCCCAACTGGGGCAGGCAACATCAGTTTTTGAGCACTGCATCATATCCAACCAAAGCCTTATTTTCTATGAGAATTGTATTTTTAAGTTTGAGGGAAGAAGCAGTAAAACACTCTCTAATTCTTTCCAGTGATAAAATCTGGGAGAATAACTTTGCTAACCTATGCACACTAAAATTTGTCCTGCTAGATGTGTTTCTTGGCTTTATTACTGGATGCAAGTCAATTGCGCTGTTTGCAAGAGACAGACCTAAGAAAAATTACATTACCTGTGCTACTTTCTGAAAATCTTTTCTCTTAAATATTCCTGCACCCATTAGGCTTCAGCAAGCACATAAAACTTGCCAGAATAACGATCTGAGTTGGGCATATTCTATTACCCAAAAACCCTAAATTTAAAATCATATGGAAAAGTGCAGTCAGTACATTTTCATTACAAGTATGAAGCGCCAAATTCCACTTCAAACTCCTGTCACAGCTCTTGGGCCTCCCAGGCTCCGCACATCCCACCTCCTTGGAGGTCCTATCCAGGCCGGAGACCTATCTACATCCCCTGCTTCCCTAGCAGGCATTCAAGCTGTATTAGAGGAGCAGCAGTCTGATTTAAATACAAAAGGACAAAAGTTGACCTCAGAATGAGAACGAAAGTAACCTGGGACAAAGCCTGCTGAGATGGGGACAGGAGATAAGAACTTATTCCAAAAAACAATGGGATGAGGAGCTCAAAAGAAACTCCAGTTTAGGCTGACTGGGCTGGAAAAACAGGAAGATTGGAAATGACCAAACATGGCAAGGAATAAATTGTTTATATTAAGTGATAGCTGACAGTGAATTAAGGAGCAAGTCAGAGAAATGTGTCTTAGGGCTCAGCTGTGGGTATCTCAGAGCACGGAGTAAGACAGGCAAGTTAAGCGAGGGACAGTGACTAAGCCTGGTGTATTCTCTAGAAGATGTAACAATTGCTAGGGGCAGATAAAATGGCAGCTTTTCTGTATGTCACCACAATGCTGATATTACTGGGGAGGGGATGCAAACCTTTCCAGGAAGCACAGATAAATTTTGACTGCAGCAAGGAAGCCATAGCACAGGTTCTTTACCAATCCCCACATACTTTGCACAGGCTTTCTTCCACATTTTCTAAATTAAGCAGTCACTTAAAAATACAATTTAAAAGCTGAGGTTCTGGAGGCACGACCTCTAGAAAGCTGTTCCAGAGGTCAGGAGCTGCAGAGAAGAAAGCAAATATATAACATGAAAGGGTAAATTAAACTGGAGCTTGATGACAAAGGAATACAAGAGAGGAAGCAAAGGAAAAAAGACACCTTGGGGTGAATGCAGAGAAATATTCATACACTAAGGAAATGTCTCCACTGAATGAAGGGATACAGGCTGAGCATTTAGAATGCACTCAAATGAACAAACCCTGGTATGCGGAGAGCCGTGCGTGTCTGCCAGAGGGCTGCACCCAGCTGAGGGCATGGCAAACATTCGGGAAGACTGGAAAACAGGGAGAGGTGCAGAGAGGAAAGCAGAGGAGCTCTCAGCAAGGAAGGGGCTCAGCTCTGCTGGTCAGCTCACAGGCAAAGAAACACCCAAGGTCAGCAAAAAGATGCAAGAGGAGTATCAGAGCTTCTGCCTTCAAACTCCTACTGACAACTCATTTCATACCCACCTCCTCATTTCTTAACAGAAATAAATTTGCAGTTCAAACTCCTGGAAGAGAGAGGGATTTCCATCTTCCATGAAGAAATATTTACCCCAGTGGGCTACACACAGATACCAATAATTTGTACCATACTACCCTTGGTTTCAGTAGTTAACTCTGACAGTATAAGACATTTAAGAGGAAGTTTAAGAAAAGAATAGGAAGATAAAGAAATAGCTGGGAATTAAACTATTTGCATGTAAAAGACAACAAAGTATGCCCTTAAAAGGAAAGTTCTGTAAGTCCTCTCAACTCTTCCCAAAAATACTGCTTCTCTATCAAAAGTAGGCATTCCCATACAGAGGAACAAGAGGAACAAGACCAGGAATGACACTTTTAATGAAAACATGACCTCAAAATTCATAGCCATTCATAAGACTGAGGTAAAAGAATACAAAAAGATATCTAAAAATAGTGCCTTGAAAATTGAATACATTGTAAAATCAACACAAGGCAGAAAAAGAGTCTGAAATAATAGCTACTTATCCATCAAGATTATTAGTTGAGTGACAAGCAGCTTGTATTTAAAGTAAAATTTAAAGAATCATTTTATAGCAAATGAAAACACAGCTTACAAAAATCATCCTGATCAATCTAATCCAACACAAAAGCCTCAAATTTTCTTCTCATAAAACAGCAACTGTTTCTAAAAAAGGACCAAAAAAGTACTTTCTATTACAGCAATTTCTGTTTCCTAAGTTATCACTTTATTTTTCAGCTTACAGTTTCGACTGCGGGAAATTCTTCCCTAGTTCTTATATTGAAATTATTAATTCAGCTACAGTCAAGTAGTTTGTTTTCAATGTAGATTAACATTAAAAGAAAATCCCTTTTGTATGTCTTAATTAGGTTTATAATTCAATAAAGAGGCACCTCACAATTACCAAATTAAATGACATTCTGATCATATGCAGCGCCTCCCCATTAGGCATTTGACACTGAGGATTGAACGCTGATATGTTACTCTGGTGAGGTTTCTTTCAAGGCCTAATTAAAACATCCTATTTCAATCGATTTTCCATTTTCATGATTCCTTCAGAAGTATCCAAGTGTCAAGGAAGTCATGAACTGTAAGCACTTAAAGATGAAACCATATGACTTTTACTTAGCTCCAAAAAGTTAAAATGTGGATGGCCAACTTTCAGCAGCAAATTCTTGTTTGAAAGTGGGACCCAAGCCAGAGGAACTGAGCGACGGCCTTCCCTTCTCAGGATAAATGTGCAGGAAGAAGCAACACAAGTGCCATGACTGCCTCCCAGCTGTTGCTGCAGAACATTCCACAAGGCCATTTCTGACACCCACAGAAAGGAACACATCAGTTCTCAGGCTCGCTCAGCAACTGGAGCACGGGCAGCTCGCTCCCGTGTTAGTGGCTCTGCGCATCGATGCCACCCCAGTGAGGCACTTCACACTCCGATCTCGAGCCTGGCTGAACAGAAGAACATTTTCAACCGCTTTTAAATGAAACACAATGGCCTGAACCAAATCAAGAAAGTACAAACATGCAGCAACAAAAAATGGTGGTTTCTCCTTACACCTACACAACAGGTCATTTTTACTGAAGCAGGATTATAATCTTAATGTACTAATTACCTTTGATTTTCATCCTGATATCTCATGCGACCTGACCTGCCCTCTGGTCAGATTATCTCACAGTCACCAACACTAACATAATTCTGACACCAAGGTAAGTGGACAACCCTGTTTGACATCACTCCATTTTCTGCTCATAGGTCTACTGAAATGCCATGGGATCAGCCTCACTAGATTTATAGTGGCCACTGTAAAAATGTGCAGCTTATCTTGTTTTCCTACTCTGCTGCAGTACTTCATATTTTCTTTGCACTAAAAGAGGAGAGACATTACAACGGTTGTGCAAGACATAAACCAAAGCACAAGCCACATTTCTGGCCTCAAACCAAGAGAATTACACCTATACATAGGAAATGAATCATGTGAGATCTTTCTTATTGCAATTTTTTCCACCAAATACGAAACAATTACTTCTTACTGGAAGCCAATGGCTTTGCAGTGTACTAAGGCTGAAAGCTCCAGTTACTACTTCATGTTGAAATATGAAAAGTTGTTTTCAGGAAACTGCACCCAGTTTTCATCTCAACTGCTAAACTGTCCAAGGTGAGGAGTGTGTGTGTCTCTGGGCAGTCCTGAAACACCTCCATGCAACTCCCCTCATCCCAACAGCTGCCAGAGGCTGAGCTGCACCTGCCTGGTTAAGGTGGAAGCCCTGGAGACAAAACTTCCAGAAAATGTAATGACAAACAGCCAACACTCGCACACAGAAGCGCAGACAGACTAACCTGTATCTGGGGTGTAGAATCCTGACCACAGGTTTTTGGGGGTGTGTCTGGATGCAGCATGAAGAGTTTCCCTCCCATTCTCTGGGAAGCATGGCCTGGGCCTTGGTGATAAGGCCAGACCTGCCACTAGCAGGCTCTAATGCTAGCCTCATCCTACAAACTCGTGTCAAAGCTACCAGCCTATTTGCCTACCCCCATTCCCAAAGACACCACCTCAGCAAGGCCGCTGCCTCCAGAGCAGAGCTCGGGGATTTTCAGTTGTGGTTCACATCAGTGATTTCTCACCATGCACATCCTTCAAAGAAAACAAGATTGTCACAGAACAGGCCTGATGCTGAACTTGCAAACTGATGGCAAGCAGGTGGGGGTGGGGAACATGATGGGACACAAACAGAGAGGGGATAGGATGTGACAGCAGACCAGCCATGTAAGACTTCTTGGTGTAATTTCTTTGTATTTCATTTATATGTAACAGTTCCACCAACACAGGTCCACTTTTTATGTTACCCATTGAGATCAAAGTAAGCCAAATAAGGAAGTGATAGTTCACATGGTTTATAATAGAGCACAACATCTCCATCTGGCTGCAGAGGTGCTTGCAGTGTTTCAGCCCTTCAGGAGACTTTCAGCCCCTTGACTAGAAAGGCTAAAGTTGAACTGGACCAAGGGAAAGAAATCTTTCCTATAATTTTATGGTTGATCCCAAAGAAAAACCATTGCAAAGCAGTCAGTCTCAAAATACATCCTAGAGATATTTTTCTCTTCTGTATTTAAGGACTATTTTTTATTTTAAAAGTCATTAACTTCAAAATAAGATTGTGATTGGACTTGTTCCACTGAGTGGCTTCCACTTTATGTGTGGAAATTAGCACAGCTACTTAGAAAAGAACAACTTTCAAACACTGTCAGTTGTCTGCCAGATTGTTTTTATTAAACAAACAAGTCCTAAGATTGGGGGAGGAAGGACACTGAGAGCTGGAGAATATAACAGGATGAACTTCCTTGTAGGAAATTCCAGTAAATGCCATGGAGTATTAGATAAACAGGTTAAAAGTTAGTAGCAGCATTCTGGGCATATATATTGACATAGGAATCAGGAAAAGTGTTATTCCTCACTTACAAAACATACAGAATATAGTGATAAACCTCTCTAGGAAGATGTAATTAATAAGACTGGATACATACAAAGTGAAAAGTGAGGAGAAGGAGGAGCACTTACAAAGCCACACCAGTGCTATTTCAACGTAGGTGCTCTGTAATAGTGCAAGATTGGGCTTGCATCACAAAGTTTGCTCACTAAATTGCCAGTGTAAGCCACAGCATCTTGAGCTTTGTTTTCCTTGGATACAGGATACCTACAAGAAAGGACGATGTCTGTGGAACTTCACAAATGAAGTTTCTGGAGTACAAGTTTTCGTGTCTGCACAGGTCTGCGATTCAAGATTTCCCACCCTGGCACCCCAAACCTTCCTGTACTCCATACAAAATACCCATACCAAGTTATACCAGAGCAGTGCCAAGGGACTGCATCACTTGACTAAGAGCTGATTCATAGGGAACCAACAAACTTGTACATTCTTCCAAAAATTAATGACAAAAGATATGTAAATACTACAGAAACTACAGCAGAGAGCTACAAACTAGATGGCAGCAAGTTTTAAGTACTCAGGTGCACATGAGTTGGGTATTCACATCCCCAAAGTAGGTGAATCCTTTCTTAAAAAAAGTCAACACCAATCTTGACTCCATATTTTTAATTCACTGCCTGAGGTATGATGGCTCTTATATCTACCTACTTTTTCAATTAATGTAATTAGTAATGAGAAGTCAGATCTGAAGTAGCAAAACGTTTTATTTTGAAGTACTATCTTAACCCAGTTCCACCCAAGTATAAAAGCATACAGCAAGATTTCCCAAAAGTAATAAATGGACTTTGAATCCATTTAGGGTGATAAAAATATTATCTAGTTTCCAAAGGTCATTGTGAAAGTTGACAAAAAACATTCAGAAGACCAAGGTGAGGCAATGACTTGCATTTACAGAATCAGTCAACGAGAAGTAACATGGGGTCCTAAGAATTTACTGTAATACAGGATAGTTCTGTACATCATGTAAATTGTGAGATTATTAGCTCACTTTAAGGAAATCTCAATATTTTTCAAACAGATTAACCCTGATAAATCATGTCTGCACCTACAAGTTACTATAATGCTGACTTTGCACAAAAGATTGATTTATCATTCTCAAGTTAATTTAGTTTCGAAAATTAAATTACCAGCATTGCATAAAAAAAAAAAATCCTTAAATAACCTTGATGAAGTTATTAACACAATAACCTCCTCCACATACCAAATCTCAGAGTAACAAAAATAAATAACAAGTGCCCAAGAAACAGGAAAACATGGTTTACATATTCAAAAGCAGCTATTCCTAGAAGCAGTTGGAAAGAAGGCTCCAGATTAGCAGAAAGTCACAGAAATAGATAAATGATTGTGAGAAGAGAGCAAGGGAGAGAATCACAGATAGCAGGGACCTAAAGACCCTGGTTGTGGCTGACAGCTTCCCCCATCCTAGGTCTGGAGCTGGTACTGCCATAAGAAGGCTTCTCTTCACAGCACATTTCTTTGGCTACAAACTGAACTTGGTTTTCACCTCGCCTGGGTTGCTAAAATCTAGGAAATTATTACTTCCTTCCTCCTAAAATCAAGGTAGGCAGCTACTGCTTTTACTTTTACTGCACAGGTCAGTTTGGCAACAGCTTACATTGCTGAAATGGCACAGATACAGCCAAGTTCCTGATGTTTTAAATGCTGCGTAATGTCACAAAGAACAACTAATCCACTGAGCTTTCACTGTGATGCACATTTTACCTTGGCAGTATTTTATCAATCCATCAGCCACACCATGGAGCAGAACAACCCAAGAGTGCTGGCAAAATGATGACAAATTGATTTCAAATAGGAAGTTTTACTTTTTCTCATTGACAGAGAGAGAATAAAAAAAAGACAAGACAGCAACAGGTCTTAAGTGAAGTGAATGAGTGTTGGTAGACTAAATTAATTTTCTTTCTCACATTTAGGAAAATTCTGTGATGCACAGGACAATCTAAAACAACTGATATGACAGCAAAATTTACAAGACAACAACCAAAACAGATGGTTTTCCAAGGAGTCACAGGTAATAAATTTCTAGAGGAGAAGACATTAAAGTTACTGTTCTTTCTTAGATTTTATAGGATATTTTTAAAAAAATTATCTCTTCTGGCTTTGGTGAAGCAGAAAATGTGGGGTCATACAGTCAAGCAAGGACTTGAACCTATGTGAAAACTGACCCACACCAGACACAATCTGTCCCTTCTACTTTGTCTTCTTTACTATGTATTCCCTTAACTAAATACCCTGAGATGACTTCTCCAGAAAAATTAATAGCACCTTGAAGTCTCAAATTTTAAAATGAAGTGAATTTGCATTTTTCTCTCTAATCCACTCTTTCATGAAAGAAAAGAATCTGACTTTCTAATATGACCTGCTACATATCACAGACCCTCCCTAGCTGCTGTGCTATTGTAGCCAAGGATAGGAGTGCAATTTTAGAATCTTGGTTATAAAAATGTAATGAACAAGCACCTGTCAGGAAGGACCATAAACACAGTTGCTCCTACCAAAAAGCAAGTAGAAGGACTTGATAACCTCAAGACTGTTCAGAGTCAAAAACAGAGCATAACTCTACAGTGAAATTAGAGCAAAACAGTCATTGGGTCAAAACTTGAAGGTATAATAAACTCATTATTTTCCCCTCACTTAACAAAAAATTAATTTCCACTTAGAGTTTGCATTGTTTAAGCTTTCAGTATTAAATTCTTTATGTGCTCAAGTTCAACAACTTCAGAAGTCCTTTAACACCAGAATCATCTTGGGGAGTGGCTGAGGTGGGAAAGTGTCTCTGGAGATCACCTAGTCCACCTCCTGCTGCTCAAAGAGAAGGGAACTAGAACTAGAATACAGCTCAGGGCTGCATTCAGTTGGGTTTTTAATATGGCCAGTGAATGCAACTCCACAACCTAAGGGACCTCTTCCAGCATATGATCACCTTTGCTGTGTAATCTTCTGTTTAAATGGAATTTCTTCATTTCAGTTAGTGCCCATTGCCTTTCATCCTGTCACTGGCCACCACTGAGAATAGCCTGGCTCCATCTTCTTCACTCCCTCCCATCATGTGTTTAAACACCTCCAGGCTCAATAGTCCCAGCTCTCTCAGACTCTTCTTCTATATGAGATGCTCTGAGGCCTTAACCACCTTCATAGCCCTTCACTTGACCTGCTCCAACATGTCCATGTCCTCTCATAATGGGGAGGCCAGAACTGGACCCAGCATGTCAGATATGTCTCACCAGTGCCGAGTAGAGGGAAAGGATCATCTCGCTCTGCAGAGCTGCTTTACAGCAGGTTTGTCCCAGCCTGTTCTAGTACCCAAAATTATTCCTCCCCAGAGGCAGGACTTTGCACTTCCTTTTGCTGAACTTCATGAGATTCCTGTCAGTCCCCTTCTCAAGCCTGTCAATGTCCCTCTGGACAGCAGTGCAACCATCAGCTATATCAACTACTACCCCTAATTCTGTGTCTCATGTATCAGTCCAGTCATTCCTTAATATTAATTTCATAAGCAAAATATTGTTTAAGTTGCACTGAAGGGCATTTTCTTCAGACCTCAAATAATTTATGCTGCCCTGTTTAAAAGCATCTTCTATTTTCAAGATTTTTCCCTTAAAAATACTAGCACTGAATCACGTATGTTATTTTAGGTATCAGTTGCACCAAAACTGTTGACTGAGGCAAAAGTATCCCCACTCTCCTTCCTTTTTTTGTACATGCCAAGATGCAAGCCTCAGTGCCATCGCCTCTCAGGACTGTGCTGGAAGCTGGTGTGCAGTTGCTTGTCCACTACAGACATCTCAGAAGTGCTGCTTTCCAGGATACAGGCCCCCTTTCATAAGGCATGGCTTGCATTCCCTGCTCTCTGGCCTACAACTTTGCCTTTCGCCATATTAAAGACACAGTATGTCTGAATGTGCCTACAGAGCAAGTTGTGAGAGCTCCATTATCATTTACTATTCTGCTGGCAATTACTATCAGTAACAGTTTCTTTGTTTACTTCTGTGATGATTATGAAACCCATGGTATTGAGATTAGTGCAAATACTCACTGGAATCAATCAAAAGGACTCTTTTCCTGCCACTTAGCCAATTTTTAAACCAACTTCCTACTGGCAGCTATTTTGTTAATCAAAAAGCTTTACAAAATTAAATTTATTTTCTATCAGCCTCATTCACACATCAGACAGCTGTACCTTTGTTAACTTCTAGCTTTCAGCAGGAGAAGAAGGGTGAAGGTGGGAAGAGCTGGCTGCGGGATACTGCTGGTAAACACTTTTGGAAATACCACAGGCACTCTTTGCAGTGCTGCATAAAGAAGAACTCCATCCACATAACTGCACACTACTTAAACCCTACAGAAGGTTTATTTCAAGACTGTTGGCCATCCCAAGTATTCCAGAAGTTTTATGGGTGCTGGCACAAGGCTGGAAGAGCAGAATATTAGCAGAGGGGTAAAAGAGACAACACCTGGATTGAAAGCAGAAATTTGTGTGTCTATTCATGAGCTTTAATTTCTATTCATTGTAGCCTGAAGTTCAGAGAAAGTCCATTTGGCTTCTTGCACTGCTGCCTTCCCCCTCTTTCCCTTTCTGCTACCTGTCCTGCTGTATAACCATGCAGCTATTAGAACTATCCCATAGGCAATGGACAGCTAAATGGGATTTTCCAGAAGCCTGGGGAAGTCTTCCAGTGGAATCTAGCACTAAAATATCACCCATTAAAGGCTGCACTAAAAATTCCTTTCTTTAAATAACTTTGAAGAGAAGAAATCTATATATTCAATTTGGTCCCATGGATTTCTCCCCAAACATACCTTAATCTGTTCAGAAGATAAATGACCATATGGTTTAATTGTGCCTTCTTCACAGAAGCCATAACTTTCTCTCTTATGATCAATACACCTTGATCCTTTTCATTTTCAAATGCAGTCCTACTTATGAGTCATCTTTCCCTCCTCTCACACATACTTTTCAGTCTCTCCTTTTCATCCTTTTCCTCTTGTTTTAGTAAAAGCTGTAGGTAGGGCGAACTAAAATAGCGAGTTTCACAACTGGACATGAGACATCCTTAAATTTAGATCAAATAAGTCTTTCCAAAGTACACGAGAGCTTTCCATCCAGACAGATTTATAAAAGCTACATATAATTATGGAAAGGAATAGAACAAGAATAGCCTGTGGACGATGCCCTCTCTCAACAGTATATGGATAGGAAGGAGGACAGCCTTATTCTCTTAGAAGCAGGAGAAAAGGTAACTTGAGGCAGACGTGGGAAGCCCCCAGCAGTCTGTAGGCTTGCTAGATTGCTAAAAATCCTCAAGCATGATAGATTCCCATAAAACGCTCATTTTCTACACTAACTGTTTTCCCAACCCTAATTCCAAACTATAATCAAACTGTAAAGCTAAGATTACCCCAGAAAACTTGACTACATCTCACTGAGACTGCAAGTTCTTATCCAAGCTAAAGCAAAGATAGTCTTGGAAGAAATCTGCTTTGCCAGCCATCGGTTTGTCTTGGAAGTCTAAAATTCAAGAAAATACAAAAACCTGTTCTTGCCTTGACATCCATGCCTCCTACCCTTTCAATAGGTGCCTGCTGATGATAGCAGCAAGAGTCTTACTCCCGACTTTCCTCCCATACTTTGCACTGGCAAGGAGCCCTCATGCACTCTGTCCTGACTTGGAATGAGTTCTGCAGCCTTGTCCTACACTTTCCACTGCAAACTGGAAATTTTGTGTCCACTTCAGGTAAATACATTTTATTGAATTAAATACAAGAAAGTAAATATGGCAGAGTTACAGTGCTCCTTGTGTAAAACATTGACTTCCAAGATAAACAGGAATGCTACACAGCTTTCGCATATTGCTATCCTGTAAGCATTTCAATGCACAATGGTGCTAAAGAAAGTATTGGCAGAAAGATGGAAATTTTGGCAGCTGCTGAGGGGAGAGCTGAGGCTACTGACAGTGGGCAGCATGTGTAAGGATTGCGAGATAGGTTTGATGTGTTTATCTCACAAGTAATCAATAACAAAATAGTTGTTTGAAATCAGACAACAGATTCAAGTGAAACTCTTTATTTCGCAGCCCTGTGAGTTACAGGCTGTCTCCAAAGTTAGTTCCACACTACTTGAGTTTGTAATGGAGATTTCCTTCCAATAATAATGATATCCCTTCTTTTAAGCCAAAGTTGAAATTCAGCAGTATATTCTGGTCACAAAGGCAGAATTCTGCTGTGGCATGGAATAAGCAGGGCCCTGGGTGCTCTTGCTGCCATGCAGGCTGGCTCCACCTGGACATTTGAGGGGCACAAAAGAGACTTTGCTATGAGTGCAGTCATGAAACTCAATCTTCCTCAGCTAACTTTGCATGTGACTGGCATTCATTACCACTCATCTGACCAGAAGCCCTACGAGCCTTCCCTTGTGTACCTTCATAAGCTACACAACGCAAGACCCTCGGCCGTGGCTGCCGCAGCAGTGGGTTGTAAAAGCCATTCCAACTTCTACCGCCAAGCATTCTGTGATCTTTCACGTAAGACCACAACTCCTTTACTTTCACCTATTAACCATCAGTCACATTAAAGCCCTGCTCAGAACTGTACCTGTCAGACTGTACCTGCCAGAGCAGCACAGCCAGTCTTTCCTCTGGAGGTATTCCCTGAGAGCAGCGATTGCTGAGAAGGCCTCCAGTATTGCAAGCTCACTACATACATAACTTCTAGGCACAAATTACATTTATATCTTCACCTACTTCAGTCTCAGCCATCAGACTGTAATTAAATTACACATAGCCTGGGAACCTCGGTCAGGGGCTGGAAGACAAGAGTACGAGGCATGGTGCAAACAGCAATGAGCAGATTTCCAGTTTAAGGAAATATAGCTTTCCTCCATGAACTGAGGATGTTTTCAGCCATATTTACTCCTCCATGTGCTAAACTGCTAAACTACCCCCAAGCCCTTCAAAGCTGGAGATGGGGAGAGCGTGCGAGTTCCCTCCAGCCCTTGGGCACTGCTGGCCAGGCTGTGGCAGCTGCACGCCCTCGGTAACCTAAGCAGTGAGTAGCGGCACAAAAGCTGCCTATTTCTTTGCAGAGCCATCTGTTAGGGTTTAGTTCCACACAACTCCACTGGCTTCTAGGAGATGCTGAGGTCACACACACAGCAAGGCTCTTGGTCTGCTGCCACTCCAAGCAAGCGTCCCGTGTGTGGGGAGAGGACATGGCTGGGGACAGCCTCTGCCGGCCACCTCCACCCTCACCATGCGGCTGGCTGGGCCAGGGAGCTCACTGTGCTGAAAACTAATCACTCAGCCAAGTGTTAGCTTTCAGCTGGAGCAGTCCTCAGTCTGACAAGCACGGAGAGGTACGAGAGCAGGCACCAAAGCAGGGAGGGAGGGCAGCATGACCCTCTTTGTGGCAGCACCAACTTGGATCACTGCAAGTTGACTGTGAAACCACATCCCCAAAGTGTTTCCCAGGATGGTTCCAGGAAATCCCCTCTGTTATGGGAAGCACTTCCAGCAGCACAGACCCAGTTCCCAAATCATCTTTTGCTTCCTAACCCATCAGGTAATTAAGGCTACTCTGACTTATGAGAGGATTACATTTCATTTCCAGGAACGTGCAGATAGAAAACAGCAGGATATTTTAGTGTTCAAGACAGACAGCCATTCTCGTGCTGCTGAACTGAATGAATACAGCATGTTAGTCTAGGGCACGATGGTGAGGAGCAATGGGAAGATCTCTGTCCTTCAATAACCTCCTCAGAAACCCATCATGACTGAATTGCTTTGCATTTCAATCCCTGCATGAAGCTAGTGACCACCTGAAGGATCTTGACAAGGTATCTAATCCTCTTCTTCATGTTACTGTCTTCAGAAATACCCAACAGTCTACCAAGCAGCACAACGGCTTAACAGCATGTGACTACTGAATTTAAGATGCTGTCATAGCTACCCTAAAAGAGTATCCTCAAAGTGTAACAAGGAAGAAACTGGAACCATCAGTTAGTAATATTATCACTCTTTACTCATAGCAGAAAACAAAGAGAAAAAAGCTAATCAAATACTACCACCTTTCTTCCCCTCTGCTATTGCTTCTCCTAACATTGACCACATTTGTGGTTAAATGCAGGGAGTCAAACTTCCTATAAGCAGTGCTGTTATGGTTCCAGATTTCCACTGTGGTTCAGCTGTATCACAGCTCTGGAAAGGCAAACTGGCACGTGCTCAAACCGCCACCTTCCCTTATTAGGGTGAAAAAATTCCATATTGTGACTCTAAAAGGTCCTTTACCTGAACCACCTCGCTGGTCTGCCTTCTAAGATTAAAGATCTTAATAGTAAACGTAAAAAAACCACTTTGATATTGATACTCTGGACAAAAATGCTTAGTGAGAATACTGATGCAATTTCATCACACTAGAGGAGATGCATGTAGCCAGTTAAAAGTATTGTCTTAATGGGAAGGTACATTTTAATTCAAGGTTCTGGCTGGGAAGATCACTGCACCTGCTCCATGCTGGGGCTCATGCCCACACAGTCATGGAGAGGCACTCAAAGACAAGACACAGCAACAAAGAGGACAAAAAGCATCATCTCTCAGGGAGAGGTGAAGTACTTGTAGAAGGCATTCAGCATTACTCTGCAGCAAAAGGAACAATACATTTTCATATGATTTGAGCAACATTAACCAAAGAGACTGGGCTGAATCAGACAAAGTATCTGACATCAGACTTTCAAGAGGAAAGCAAACCTTCCAGGACCATTACAGGCAAGCAGGCTATTCCTAATCTTCTAGGCCACACTTGCATGATCAGTGGGAAAGCCGGGGTAGCTCTCGTGGGCAAGTACATTCGCTGGGATCTTTATGGCACCCCTCTCATGTCATTGCACTATTACACAAAGCTCCAGATCGGTTGGCTTTTTCCACTTCAACAAGGCTTTGCCATCCAACAAGTCAATAGGGCAAGCTCAAGTATCTGATATTTTTAGGTAGATACACTATAGCACCTCACAGATGCCTCAAGTTTTCTCCCTGCAAGTTCTGAAGGCAATTTCCCCCTTCTCCACTGTTGGTTGAGCAGAGTTTGGGGACTGCTCTTCACATGCTGAGGCAACTGAGCTTTTCAAACAGCTGGGAAAGCCACATTTCTCCACTTCAAATTAAGTACTTAGAACAGATATAATTCCCATCTAGTACAACTGGTGCTGCTCCCCCACCTTGGAGGAAGTAGGGAAGTGTTTTGAAACTGGCACTGAGGCCATCAAAGAGTGAAAGGGTAGTCAAAAAAACCCAAAACAGTACAAATCTTAAGGGCAAAGAAAAAGACTGAAATTCTGATCCTTTTTTACTGAAAACATGGTAACTCTTGATTCTCTTCAAAACAGAAAGACCTGATTTTGGCCTTAGAGAAAGGAGTCCATCTTACTCTCTGCATTGCAGAAGAGAACAATCACATTTTTGCTTGCTCTGACTTATTGTTAAATTGATTATTCTCCAGGACTAGGAAAGAGGGAGAAAGGAGGGAGATTGTAATCACCCTTATAAAATTCTTTTAGGTAAAAGAAGTGAATGCATCTTACTTTTCCTAGCAACCCTCTTTCCTAATTCTGAAGCAAATAAATCACACTAAGGATAGTATCTTGAACATATGGCTCTGAATAAGGGGGATTTGCCTCCTTTTCTCCTCTCTCTTTTTTTTCTCCTCTAAATTAAATATGCCAGTCTCTGGAATTCCCTACACGTTCCCTTTCACAGCAAAAGGGGTTTCTGTCCCCCTAAAATGCAAATACCACAAAAAAAAAAAAAAGTCCTTTGTAACTACTAACTTAATTCTGCCCACAGAAGGCTGTACCTAAGTTTAATATCTAGCCAACAGCACACAACCTGTTCACTACTGTTGCGTTCACTTCCCACATATTCAGAAAACACAAAGCTACCAAGACAAGAATAGGGACAGACTTCAGTGAGCCAAGACTAGCAGCAACATGAAGAGCGTCTTTACAGATGAACAGGTCATAACAACGCTGGAGGCTGCCAAATGATCCTGCATTTTTCTTTGCCATCTCTCATGTAAACACCTACAAAGCACATGGCTCCAAGTACAGAAACTCATGGGATGCGTTTTTACTTCGCCCTTTGCTTCTCCATGCACAAGACACCCCATGTTGCACAGTCTGGGCTTAGAATGCTCCCCCTGTCTTTCTGCAGAGCAGCAGAAGCAGAGGATCACTGGGAAGGATGCTGCAAACCCCTAGATCTGGAAGAGCCTTTCCACATGCACCCTGCAGGAAGGGAGAAACACCCCCTGAAGTTCCTCACTCCCCTGCCTGCAATCCAAGAAGGCAGCTGGTGACACGGCGTGGAAGAGGATCACAGAGAAGTTTGCCAGCAGGAATGAAGGGGTAACAAGGATTCCAAAAGCCAACGGTCTGCATTTTTCTTTTTTTTGGTAAGCAAAAATAAAACCAAGCAACACAAATGTGACTAGCAATAGAAATCAGAAAGGAAATGTAAATTATTTTATAGAAAGTGTGAATCAAAAAAGCCACCTGAATGTTTCTCTGTCACAGGCAATTTCTCATGTTCTTTTATGTCATCTTTGCAGTGTCAGTTTTTGAGAGAACAATTCTCAGCTCAGCACGACAGAACAGTAATACCAACGGGCATGCAGAACATTAGCATGTTATAAATAAACTGCTAATTTGAGGTGGGAAAAATCATCAAGGCAGCTCTTATGATTAAGAACCAGAGAAAGAAAATGAGCAATTTGCTTATGCTTTCAGGACACTGTACTTAAGAAAAAAAAAAAAAAAGAAGAGCTTTTTCTAACCCCTAATTCCTGAGAGAAAAAAAGAATAAACCCAGTGAAATACCCACTGTTGAGACAAAGAAGCCAGTGGAAATGCTATTATAATTTTTAAAGCCCTCCCTGCACCCACCTCAAGTGGTGAGTTGCCTTTTTTACTGGCTCAAAGAATTTTGTGCTTAAGGGTACTACAGCCGGGTTGTGAAGTTTCAGCTTCCTCTCACCCAACTTGCAGTTTTACATAACTCCCAAGAGACACTTTTTGGCCACAGATAACACACAGCTGAAGAAAAAAAAACCAACCCACCCTAAAAACGTATGAGGTGCAGAAGCATTAGACAGCAATTCAGATCTGGGTTACTTAGAGCCACTCAAAAAAAACTCTTACCATGAAAAGTAAAACTTTATTCCGCTGAGCTGACGGCCAGGATTATTCGTGCCTGCGATAGCCCTGATCACCACCCTCCGTCTGCCCCGTGCAGGGTTCCCTTCCCACCCTGTCCCCAAGTCTGCAAGGACAGATAACTCCCCGCCACAGCACGGCTGCCACCTCGGGTATTATTTCTGTACCACTCCAGTATTGTTGCTCTGTACCAGCACGACGCTTACTAAGCATTGCTATAAAAAATTTCTGCGAATATCTATGTTTTCCACGAGCGGGGATAATGGCCTCATTGCAATAGCCTTGATAAAAGCTCCAACAAGACAGCTTTCAGATATCACCATACAAAAGCCTTCTGTGAGAGCTGTAACCAACATCAATTCCCGCTATGCGAAGACATTAGACAAAGTGTGAACTAGCTTACTGTATGGGGACAAAACACTGACTGTCAATGTGTGTGACCAACGCTGCCTAAAAACACAACGCTGGCAAGGCAAAATAGCACCAGCATATATACATGGTAATTGCCATTTAATTCCAGAATTAGCAGCACAAGAAAACAAGTAGGCACTATTAGGTTACTAGCATCACTCAAGACATTATAATTCCATATAATTCCATTTCTAGTGTCCCTCATTGGAAAAATGACTTTAAAACCAGCAGGTGTTAAAAAAACCCAAGCAGAAGGTGAAGGAAAGCCCAGTTTCCATTACAGAAACACTCAGAAAACGCGGCAAACCCTTCAGATCTGCTCCTTAGAGCATGTATTTTCCTGTAGAATCATGGAACAGCTTGGGTTGAAAGAGATCTTTAAAGGTCATCTAGTCCAACCCCCCTGCAATGAGCAGTGACATCTAATCAGATCAGGTTGCTCAGAGCCCCATCCAACCCAGCCCTGAATGTTTCCAGGAATGGGTACCTATCACCTGTCTGAGCAACCTGTTCCAGTGTTTCACTAGCCCTGCTGTAAAAAAAGTCTTATATCTAGTCTAAATCCACGTTCTTTTAGTTTAAAACCATTTTCCATTAATAATCATAGAATAACCTGAGTTGGAACAGACCAATAGGATCATTGAGTACAGCTCCTGGCTCTGCACAGGACAATCACACCATGAGCCTGAGAGCATTGTCCAAAGGCTTCTTGAACTCTGCCAGGCTGGTGCTGTGACCACTTCCCTAAGGAGCCTGTTCCAGTGCCCAACCACCCCCTGGGTGGAGATCATTTTCCTAATACCCAGCCTAAGCCATGGTAGACAACCTGGGACACATGAACCACCATTCCACCTGTGGTACAAGATGAAACCTTTTCTGCGCATCATTTTGTACATTTTACATACGTGTCTGCTTACACTCAGGTAGCATTCAAAACATCAGAAGCCTATTGTCAACCTCAACGGACTGCACCAATACAATTGCTGGGCCAAGAAATAAGGTTTTTACTTTCAGACCTGAAATTTGCCAGATGACACCTCTTAAATGGGAGTCTAGGAAGGAGGGATGAAAACAAGTCTACTTGTCAGTTTGTTTCTGAAAAACATTTGAAAGGCAAATTTGAAAGCTAAGATTTTAGACAGCATAGTACACTCACCCCGTGGAGAAGTGTTTCACTCTAAAATTACATCTGTACTTTAAAATGTGTAAAAAATATGAAATCCTACAGTGCATATTCAGTGGCTTACAAAAAAAAATATATCTTTTACTGCACTCCAATTTTAGTATACAATTTTAGTTTTATAACTAACGGGCAGAACCAAAATTAAGACATTAAAAAGTTGTATTCAGAGGGAACTAGTAGAGTGGACCAATGAGCCTGACATGATATATAAGAATTAGACTCTTGCACTGTATGGTGTGCACCATTGAGTCCTAAACCAGAGACTTTTAATGTCACCTTAATTAACAAGGAAGGAAGTTTGCCAATGAGTTTCTTCCCCCACCCCCCTTTTCTAGCACCAAGTTATGCAATATGCAACAACTTTGAACCAACAGCTGTACAACAAGTAAAAAAACCAAAACCAGAATAGCATGGTTAAGACGAGAATGTCTTTCAAGAAGTTCATTAATGAAAATTACTTTTAGAATCTATGCATACATAACCAACACACATACCGCAACTCGGGG
This sequence comes from Corvus kubaryi, assembly GCF_017639235.1. NCBI lineage: Eukaryota > Metazoa > Chordata > Aves > Passeriformes > Corvidae > Corvus > Corvus kubaryi. The sequence goes on from NW_024582057.1 coordinate 1,668,486, forward strand.
CTGGAATGCTGGAGCTGAAGCAGCCAAGGCTAAGCGAACATTTCTGGCTGTCCAGATTCCCAATACAACTTATTTTTACGAAAAATAGTTCTTTACATGTTTTCTACAAGTTTTCATAGATCTTTGCAAAACAACTAGTGGCTTGCAAGGTCTATGTGACAGGACTGAAAAATTTCATTGTAAAAATAAAGACACGAAAACCAAAATAATAGCAGCCTCCACTTTTAACAATGACTTGTCCATATAAAGCTCAAGATACCAAGGACTCAATATCTGCAATGCTGCAAGTGTGCATCACAGGAAACACCCCGTATCTTCTTAAAAATCAGGTTCTAGACCCTGGAAGTAAGGCACCTGAATATGCCACCAGCCTTAGGAAGTGGACATTTCTGGGCCTAAAAGCAGCCACATACAAGTTGGATGAAATCTTGAAAGTAGCTGCAGCTGATCAAACTAAGTCCCCTACTCAAAGAAAGCAATGAAACAGGATACTGCTTTTACCTTTAGAGGCAGGAATAAAGGAAAGCCATATTTGCCCACATAATTTAGCACACTCACAGAAGAGATGCCAGCTGATTCTGAAAAGGTGATCTTTAATGCTCCACTTCTCCATCCTAGCAAAGTCCTAGGCCAAAGACCTCGGGCACAAAACACCCGAGAGCTGCAGGGCGTGCACGTGCAGCAGTGACCGAGTTAGCATGTTAGTTTTCACACTGTCACAGGTCAGGTCAACAATTGTCCACATGCATAAGTGGGACAGGAGACTCATGACACAACGCCATTAACCTTAGGCAAGCTCAGTTTGCAAACAACTACCAGCACATTTGCTATGCATTCATGTATGTATAAAAGGGAGGCTAAAACCCATGAAGCAGTACTCTCTTACCACACAACAGAGGCCATTTTCATTAAGCTCTGGCTTAATCAACACCTAGTCAAGCTCCTGCCTTCTCCCTTTACAGGGCTTAGGCATTAAGAACTCCATGAATGCCACTAGATCCAGCAAATAGCAGCAGCATCCAAGCAGACAGCATAGTACTTCAAGAGACACCCATGCCAGGCATAGCACTTCCAAGTGTGGTTTTGGACCAACTTACTTGAGGAAAACAGAAGTTAAATAGTTCCTTTTTAAAGATGTGATAAATTGGGCAATTTTGCCAAGCCTGTCTTCAAACAGAACTGAAATTGAAACAGAATCCAAATACCTCACCAGCAGCACCTCCAGCACCGCAGCAGCCCCATCCTGGAGGGGTGGGCCGCATCCCTCCCACTGCACACCACTGCCCCCAGGGAACGTGATGGGAGTTTCTTCTCCCCAGAACTACAAACACAATCCTAGTCTTGACAAATAATGCAGGAAGTGATTAACTCCGCCAACCAAAACAAAAGCCTGAAGTCCAACTTAGTCATTTTTAAGGATGAGAGTTACCTCCATATATACACACTCAGCACTGCCAGCTGTAAATGAGATTATTTACAGAGACTATAAAACCTGGAGATTTAGTTCCTCTAAGAGCTTTCCATCTGCTGAAGCCCTGCACTGGGCAGGGCTGGATCTCCATTACCACCACTGGCACAAGAAACCTACTGGAACTAAAGTCAGAGTCTCCAACTCATTCTTAGCAGGCAGCTTCACCACAAGCCAGGACTAAAGCCTGAGCCACCTTCCCACTCCTGCACACCAGCACCCAGGACCAGCCCTGCCACCAGAGCCATGGCTATCAGCCCAGCAGACACCTTCAGAATTGAAGCCTGAATTATGCCATACTTGAAGCTACCAAGAAAAGCTCCTGTCTTCATTTCACATGCACCAATCTCATTCTTGGTGCTCTGAACAGAGGGGACGGGCTCAATTTCCCTCCCACAACCACACCAGGCCTACTGGCCTGCACAGGACCAGGCTCCAAAGAGGAATGGTGCTACTTCACTTTCCTTTTTGCAACCTACATTTCATAACGAGCTATTCCTACAGCAGTCATGCCTACTCCTCCCCTCTGTCCCACACCACCCATTCCCCTGCCCAGGGTCAGGTTAAGACCTCATGAAACAAGTGGGTCTGAAAGGGTCTCCGGCTCCTGCAAGACCTGCAAAGTGAGTACCATATGTTCAAAACATCTTTAAAAGCCGACAGTCCACAGAAGTTTCACAAGTAAAATCTCACAGACACACTTGTTTTCACACCCATGTGGTTCCTTTATAAAAGGACACCTTTATCTTTACATTAATAGCTTTCATTTCAGGAGAAATGAATTGTCTGACACTCTTCAGCTTGGAGAAGACATCTGAGGACAGAAGATAATTTATCATGAACTGTGCAGAGAAACACACATCAGAAAATCATTTTTCCCTACCACAGTATCTGGGATCACCCAAGAACACAACAGACAGCAAGTTCAAACTGAAAAACATACCCAAAAAGCAAGGCAAGAAACAAAATAGTTTTTTCCTTTCATACAAGATAGCTAAATCATGGCTAGAACTTGTTGCTAAGGTCAGAACTACAGCTAGATTCAAACAGCGATCACAAAAATGACTGGCCACTGGTAGCTATAAAACTCATTGTAACCCCTGACCAAGAAAGTGCTCTCTTGAAGCAGGAAGGGCTTTCCTGTGCAAGCCCCCATCCCATGCTCTTTGCTCAAATGCTTGCCACAGTCGTAGTAGTGAGGGAACCCTTCATTTTGCAAAATGCAGCTGTTCCTAAGTTCAAAGATGTTTCTCCTTTTAAATGCTTGCACACACTCACAGATGAGCACACAGTAAAAATTAACAAAACAGCACCAACATACATGGCATAAAATGAGAGGAAACAAAACGCCTGTAATTGCTCAACCAGGTGGAGCATCCTCTACAGAAGAATAAACTGGCCATAAAGTGACCCCTATCCAGCTTTTGGTAAGCCAACTGGTGGTGCAAGGAAAATACAGTCACAGAAAGATCAAGTAAGACCAACATCATAAAATGGAGGCTTGCTGGGACAATTTAATACCTCTGCACCACTGCATGGGCAAGTTCCTGTCTCGTTCCTTCATCTCACTCACCTGATCTTGGGCTCAAGATGCATGCCAGACCTAACGCCCAGACCCAGCTCTTCTACCATGTCGAAGCAACAAAAAAACCTGTCAGCACAGCTGGATGCTCCCCAGGCACAGTAGCAGGGGAAGAGTGCTGTCTGGCCATGGGCAGAGCGAAGGAGATGATACAGAGGAGACAGTGAGGGACAAGCAAGCCTACTCCTTCCAGCAACAGTAAAGCCTTTGAGCAGCTCAGCTGTTCATGGAACCCTGCCAAAAGCCCTTATCATCGTGGGGCTACCATACTCAGGAGTTCTGCTGCAGATGGAACCACACCAGCACAGCTGGACTCTGCACGAGGATAGCGAAGCTACACCATCAGCAAGCTACAGCCTGTTCCTGTAAGGGTTTTATTAGGATGCCCACTTTTCACAAGATGTTTGTCGGCGTGGTTAGGGCAATCAGGACTTATACTGCTTTGAACTCGCCTCAGACAGCTGTATCCAAAGGACCATGTGGTACCTCCTCGGCCTCAGAAACAGTGTGTTGCTGGAGGAGAGGGATTTAAACCAAAAAAAAAAAAAATCCCTTAAATGCTATTCAAAAAGCAGAGGTCCCAGACTCATACTAACATTCATTTCTAGTAACACAAACTATCAGGCAAAGAAAACCGGTCTGAATATGAAAACACCTGTGTCTTTACATACAAACTTTTTCATTCCTGCAAAATAAAGAAAAGCTCCTAAGCTAACTGCCTGCTTCCTTTATGTGACTTACACGTTCTTCTCCCATACCTTAAATCCTTGCTCATTATTTATGTCCTATTTGGCTTGCTCCTTTACATAACACCTACGAGAAAGACTGTGGGTTACCCCATTTTTCTCCCTTTCCAGCTGTGTCTCTGAGACTAAGGAAGGAAGGAAGAGGTACTTTCTAAACCACCAGAAAAATGAGAGAGGTACTAAGTATTCAGTTTGGAAATGTAAATCCTCCTGCCCCCTTCTGAAGTATGCCGAACCAGCCTCTCCACAGCTCATGTCATCTAAAGGCCACAGGAGTTCTCTAAAGATATTGTTGTTAAGAGGATTTAGCCCCTTTTAAAAAGGACTTAACATGTGGGTGGTGTCTCCATTTAAGCATTTTCTCATGGCTAAGAAAATGGCCCTCTTCTTAAAGGCTTATCTTTATAACCCAAAGACAGTAAGAAATTCTCTACTATTTGAATTAGAAACATTTTGAGCAGCTTGCTTTTATAGCAGCCCCATTTCTGAGTACAGGGATTTGCAAATGGTTGTGACTTTCTCACACCAAGTGAGAAGGCAACACCAGCAAGAATGCTTTTGGGGTACTTCATCAAACATTAATTTCTCCTGCACTCTCATGAGGATCCAAGTTGATTCACAAACTCACTGACACTAAAACAGCATGGTGTCACAACTCCTGTGCCATATCCCTGGCCGCCACTTTCCCTTGATGGTCCCTGGCACTTCCCAGATCTGCCATTAGCTGGTTCAACCTGCTTGCCTAGCAGAAAACCTTTATTTATTTAGGTCAGGGTTAATTTTCCATCCTGGGAATCCTGAGATTCCCAAACAGAAAAGGCACCATCCCCCAGAGGGTGCAAGAGAGCACGGGAGGATGCAGGACCACTGACCCATTGCCACAGCACTGACCCTGTCTCCAGAGGCTCAGGCTCTCCCCAGGGGTCCAAGCTGATGGTTGTTTTGCAAGGGTTAAGTCTTCACTACTGCTTGTGCTAAGCCATAGCAGGGGTTCAGATCCACCCACTAACACTTTCTATTAACTCCCCAGGAATCATGCAAAAGCTCCTCAAGTTGAAAGGGCAGACAGGCTGGGTCACAGCCTCCCAAAGCCAGGGCTCTCCAAGGTACAAGGGCCCAGTTAGCAACCCTCAGCCACAGGAGCTGCCACTACAGGTGGCAACAGGACAAGGAACTGGCTCTGGACAGTATGGAGACGCTTGCTTGGGACATAGAAGAGTGTGCAAGTTCTCATCAGTGTGGGGCTGGAGAGGCCTGTTGTTATGGACTAGGCCACTTTTCAATGGTCTTCCAGCGGAGTTACACACACACAACCACAGATAAAGTAACTAACAAATTCCCAAGGGGAAGCAGCTTACTTGGGCCAAAGAACCTTTTTATTTGCTCATGTAGTTGAGCACCTCCCTGAACAGCCTAAACTATACTGCTGTACTGACTCTTTTCCAGCCATACCATAGTTTATATTTGGAAGTGATGGGTGGGTTGCCAGTGCAGTTACATCTGCAAGGCAAGAGTATTTTCATAATCCTAACCAGTGCAGGTGTGCTGGCCAAATTTTAGACTTACCTCTACAGTCTTTTGCATAGCAGGGCCTTGTTTTCAGCTGAGGGTCTCAGACTCCATCCACTACTTGCAATTCAACTAATCAAGAGCTAAATTTATGTTGGTGCTACTTGCCTGAGCTCACTGCCTCAACTACCCAGCATTTTCTCACTCCTTTCACCAGTCCCTAACATTAGTTTCTCAAAAATGCTCCGCTAGGAACCAAGGGCAGAACACCCTCACCTTCCAGTCCCAGAAAATCCTCCACGACTTTTGAGGAAAACTACCTGGAAGCTGCAGACCTTTGAAAGGGCTGGACAGTGTCCCTGCCAAGCAGTGTGCAGTGCAAAGACAAGGCAGAGCACTAGGGTGCTTCAGCCTGACTTCCCAAAAGATGGGTCTGCGGCAAACCACCACAGCTCCAAGAGGGGAACTCACATGAGCATGGCTGTCAGGGCAGAACAGGATGCACAGCCCCTTTCCTGGTGTGCCATGCATGGCTTATCACCCTGAGAGGGTGCCAGCCAGGGGCTGTAGATACTGCTGGCCTGACCACTCTCTTCCTCCCCCATCCCACATCTCTCCCTAAAGTTAATATGGGGGCTGAGGGTATACAACAGACTTGCAACTTGCATGAGGACTTTTTTGCAGGCAGAGACCAAAATCACTTTCCCTGCTTCCAAACCTTTAAGGAGGAAATAAGCCTTCCCAGGTTTTTAAGGCCAGGAGTTCCTCCCATTAGAGGTGAACAGCATTAAAAAAAAAAAAATAAATAAAAGCACTAAAATCATACATGAAGGTCTTATAGGATCTATTAATGAGAAATTTTAGGAGTTTCTATGACATCAACATCCCTCCCACAAAGCCAAAAAAGCCTGTATAATTTTTCCCCCAGAATCATCATGTAACATATGCTCCTCTTTGAATTCACTTACCACCACCTTCTAGGAATCAACCTTCACATAGGACAACCAAATATTTACAAAGTGGCCTGAAGTGGCCTGGTTGACACCAAGTGCCATTAGGATATGGTGAAGACCAAGAGCACCAACAAAAAAAAAAAAATCAATTCTCTTGTACAGCAAAGATGCTTATTTTAAAATTAAAAAATAATAATAATAATCTTAAAACAAAGCTTTAGATGGGATTTGATGAGCCTTGAAACTTCCACCACTAGCTCAGCAACCAACACCTGCAAAAACCCACACAAGAGGCAGCTTGTGACATCCTCACTGGCCTCCCAGCTGCTCCCAAAGCTCTTTCAGAAGTATTTCAGAATTACAGCACCATCCCATACCTGGACCATCACCGACTGGATGCAGGGAAGAGGAAAAGGGGGCGGGGGGAAGGGGTGTTAAACCCCTTTTTGCCCTGGCAGGGGCGCACCGGGGCGACAGGGGGAGAGGTGGGAAGGAGTTTAGCAATCCCACGCCGCCGGGCGGGGGTCGTGGAGCCCGGGGGGGTGCGGGGGGGCAGGTGAGCCCCTCCCGACGTCCCCGACACCCGCGCGGCGGGGATGCCCCGCGCCCTCCCCCACTCTCCAACTCGGCGGAGCCCACGAGGGCCAAGCGCGCACCCGAAATCGGCGAGGACAAAGAAAACCCCACGAGTGGGGGAGGCGGATTTTTTTTTTTTTTTTGAGGGGGGGGGGCGTAAATTTTAAGGAGGGGGCGTAAATTCTAAAGCGGGGGAGAGGAGGGTTGGTGCTCGCCGCCGCCCCACGAGTCACTGACCTGCTGCAGGGGCATTTCGGAAAGCGGCGGGGGCCGGGGGCGGCCGGCCGGCGGTCGGGCTGTCCCAGGCCAGAGGGAGGAGAGGGAGGAGGAGGAGGAGGAGGAGGAGGAGGAAGCGGCGTCCCCCTCCCCGCCCGCCCCGGCTCCCAGTCACAGCCGCGGCCTCCGCGCACGTGTGCCAGACGTCACCGGCGGCTCCGGGGGTGAAGCGGAGACACCGGCGGGGCACGGCCCGGCCCGGCCCCCGCCCCGGGGGAGCCGGGGCCCTTCCCCGCCGTCGGCTGCTCGCTCTTAGCACCCGAGCGGCGGGACGTGGCGGGGGATTATTATTTTTTTCCCCACCCTTTTTTTTTTTTCCTCTTTTTTTTTTTTTTTTTCCCTCTCCTTTTCAATAAGACCCGGCAGCGGGGGTTGGGAAGGAGGCAGGAAAGTTTATTGCAACAAAGCGCTGCCTCCGCCTTTCCTGCCCTCCCCCCCGCACCCCGCCCGCCCTCCGGGCCCGGCCGGCAGCGGGATCCCCCCCCGTCCCCTTCACCCTCCCCGCGGGGACGGGGGGAAAACACAAAATTACCGGGGGGCGGCCTCCGCCTCCGCCGAGAGCGGGCTGCAGCAGCGCCGTCCTGCCGGCGGGTCCGTGGGGGGTGCAGTACAGCGAGCTGCCAGCGGGCTGGCCCCCATCCGCCGCCGGGGCAAAGGCACCGGGAGCCTGGGAAGCGGCGGCGGAGGAGGAGACAACACAGGGCGCCCCCGCCACCGCGCCGGTGCTGCGGATCTGGATGAAGGTGCCGGCGGCAAAGCGGGCCGGAAAGCCGGCGGGGGCTGCTCTGGAGTCCGTGGACGGCGCAGGCGGCGGCGCTGCTGCCGGGGCCGAAGGCTGGAGTCCCCTTCTCATCCTTCCCTCCGGGTCTGTCCCCGCAGCCGCGTCTCCTCCTCCCCCCCGTCCCTCCTCCCCCCCTGGCCTTCCCAGCTCCTTTCCTCCTCGATGCCGAGGCCCCGCGCAAAATACTGGGGGCTGCGGGTGCCGGGGGGGGCCCGGCTGCAGGATGCGGGGCGCCGGGGGGGGACGGAGGCGGCGGGGCGGGCAGATGCGGCGGATGGAGCGGGGCCGCTCCCGCTGTGTGGGGCCGGCTGGAAAATGGCTCCAGGAAGCGGCGGCTGCTGACAATGAATGAAGGGAAAGGAGACGGGTTACGCGCCAAGGGCCTCCCGCGAAACTCGGATTTCCCGCCCTCTTTTCAAACTAAATTTGCATGTCCCCGCCCCCGGGGCGCGCCCCGCCTGCCTCGCCGCCTCATTGGCCCCCGCCGTCCTCCGCGACGTCCAACCGGGGGGGCCGCCTCCCCTCCCCTCCGCCTTCCCATTGGCCCGAGCACGGCCGCGATTTGCATGCGGCGCGGCGATTGGCTGCGGGGGCGAGGCTGGGGGATTCCCTCTGCGCGCAGCCGGGATCCCGGTTCGCCGGCTCCCTGACAGTGACAGCTGCTCCCGCACGGAGCGCCCGGCCCGCCCCGGGCACCGCCCCGGGCCCGCCCCGCCACCGCCACCCGGCACTGCCGCCCGGCACCGCCACCGCCGCCTGCCACCGCCACCGCCACCCGGCACTGCCGCCCGGCACCGCCAGGCTCCCCCCGGCGCGGGGGGTGTGCGGTGGGCGCCGCTCCGCAGCCCTCGGAAGGCTCTCGCCTGCCCGCTCGGTGGGCGTGATCCCTCCTGCTGCCCGGCAGCTCTGCGGCTCGGGAGGGGTCGCCTGAGTTCTCGCCCCGGTTTGCTCGGAGAGGCACCGGCCTGCGCCAGCGGGGAAGTTCTCAGGGAACCTTTTAAAGGCGTCCCGAGATGTCACCACCGGTAACTGGAGAACGGCTTTTCCGCTTTCTTCACGCGCCTGCATCCACAAATTTTCAAATCAGCCCACCCGAGACACTTAACTTACTTTTTTTTCCGGAAAAAGTGAACGTTTAGCAAAATATTCCCTTCCATTATGGTCTGTATTACCTCCAAGAAGTGAAACAGTGGAACTATGCCCGCTAGCTCTTCCCAATTTCCTGTAGTGTCTTCACTTACAAAATGCCCCCTGAATCTAGGATCTAGATGATTCTAGAATCATAAAGGTTGGAAAAGACCTCCCAAGATTATTCGGTCCAACATTTGGCCGAACACTGCCATGTCCCCTGAATTTAAGCTGCGTTGCCAACATGCCCCCTTAATTTATTAAATGCCCCTCCCTGTTCAGCACGCACCAGCCATGCCCCACTTTCTCACGTTTCATTTCCAGACACACCTTTCCCTCAACCAGTGCTCCTAGCAGACAGTGTGTCCAGGCTGACACAGCTGAGTCAGGCAGATAAGGATCCTTTTCCTTGGGAACCTTCCGTGTTTCCACCTCACTGTAACAGGTACATGAACAAGGTGTTCTATCAAACCCGCAGCCCTGCCTAAAGATGCCCCTGGTCTGACCCCAGCTCAATTATAGTCAATGGCTAAGGGATGATACTATTGCTTGTTAAATAAAGGTATCTTCCATTCTGGGCATGTTTTCTATCAAAAAAAGTAAATTCTGCTCCATTTGGCACTGGAGAAGGCTTCATTAAGCTACTGGATACAGTTTTGGGCACTAGACCTTAGGAAAGATACCACATGGAGAGAATCCATAGGAAAATGGGCAACAAAACCTGGCCAGGAAAATGTGTCCTTCTACAAAGGCTGGCTTTTGTTTAGTCAGAGGGAAAAGAAGGGGAAGAGGACATGGTAGTGGTGACCTGATACATAAAAGGTCACAGAAGATTGCTCTTCCTCTGTGGAGACGGTAACAAACTTTTTTCTTTAGCAAATATTAAATTTAATCTAGATAATTGGGGGTCAATATATTTTGTGGTAAGGAAATCCTACAGTAGCTTATCCAGGGGTACGGGAGTCTTTTTAATAGATGAGAAAGGCTTCTTTTAGCAAGTCTTTTATTCTTGCATTTGTGCTCAGCATACAAGACCTAAAAGCCTTTCAAAGTCTTCATTATGGTCCTTCCAACCCAGGCAGGAGCAGGGGTTGCCTGGAAAATTTCATGTTCTTCTGCAGAACCTTAGCACTCTTTAAAATTTCACCCAAATGTTCAGTTCTGATACTGTGGACTGCTCTTAAGGAGTCAGCCAGCAGTGTCCAACTTTATGCACAGGGTGAAGCAGGTAAAAGCTGTACTCAGCATGCCCTGGCCACAGCAGGTGTAGCAGCACCTTGCTGGCTGGGTGAGGTGCATCCTCAAGGAGAAGCAGGGAGAAGCACAAACCTCTCCCTGCTTCAGAGTTCATCTCCAGTCCTTCTGGAGCGTCTTCTGTGGCTTTCCTCTGCCATGGTCTCTGCTGTCTTCATCTAACTACCCATCATGCGAGGGTGTCGCATGCCAGGAGTCACTGCCTCGTGCAGAATTGAGGCACATCCAAGGGCCAAGGCAGGGAAGAGGCTAAGGTAGAAGAACAACAGGTGAAGGGCGAAGGAAAAGTTCAGATACAAAGAAAAGTGCAGGCAGGAAGTCAATGTGCTTATGGTTCAAAGTAAAGACTTATTTTTTTTTACATGTATGGAAATGGTAGCACTACTTTGGTTGCAAGGATTTTGTAAGATGGAGAGAAGAAACGTGGGCATGATGTTACAGCATAAGGAAAGAAAAGTAATAAATAAAAAAACACAGCAAAATGACAATGGCAAAAATAGAGAGTCCTTAGAGCTGACCTTTAAAGAGAAAGAACAGCAAAATCTAGAGTACAAAAAGAGACATGTAGATGTAGTAGAACTAGCCAGGATCCCAGGAGCAGAAACAGAGCACAGTCAAATTGAGGGAGTAAAACAGACAGTGCATGGGCTAATGCATGGTACACTTCAGAATTCACTTTCATGTATTGGTTCTTTCACTATCTAAGTTTCTCGTAGCTCATTACTCTGTCAAGGGTTTAAGTCAAGTAGTTGAAATAAAATAAAGCTAAACTATTAACAGTTAAATCCTATCTTGCTTCTTTGTGTGTTGTTTTTCTTTTTGAAGGAAAGGGTCTGGCTTAATGCATGAGAAAGGTTAGAAGATCTCAAGAAGCAAGGAAACACTGAGAAGGAGACTTTAACTTAAGTGCAATGAACCCAGAAAAACAACTTCTATTTTTACATAAGAATAGAAAACTGCAGTTTTCCATCTGTAAAAAGATTTTAAAAACTAGTCCCAAAATTGTGCACCAGCCAAATGGGATGGCCAGGAGACAGGGCCCATATCATCTGAATGGGAGGGTTGTATGTTCCTGTCTTCCAGGAGTGGAGGGGTGCTGCGACTGTGAGATGGCTGGTGGAAAATCTTCAAATAAAAAGGGTTCATCTGAACAGCAACTTTGCTGTCCATAAACTGAAATCTGCAGAAAATACTGCAGGAGAAGAGATGTGTTGTTTTTTTCTTTAAACACAGTTCTGTGGCAGATATTTCAGTTTGCAGTGGGACCTGTTAAATGTGCAGTTCACTTGCTGGAGCTAAAGGAGGGAACCTAAAGAAAGCAAAAAAGTAAAGCATACATAAGAAGTGTACAGAGAGCTACATAAAGGAAGCTAATTGCAGGCCCAAGGACTTTTGTTGGTCTATAAAAAACAAATTGCTGCCTAAAGGAATGTCATCATCCAGGTATCTGTTGCAGAGAAAACACCCTGCAGAACTCATAGGCTTAGGAGATACTATAATTAAGGCTAGTGTGCAGCTGTGGTTTATTTTTCCTTGTGAGTATGGTTCTATGGTACTGTACTGCTATCCTTGTGAATATGGTCTTTATCTGTGTGATGATAAGCAATTTTACCCACATAGTGTCAATTAAGGAAAAGGCTGCATTTGTCCTGAAAATAATGTGTCATGAGAATTGCTTTCTTTGGGATTCCGACTTGCTGCAGTTTTGTAGTGTAACCAATAACAGAAGCTTTGCCTTGATGCTAAAGTGGTTAAATCTGACTTGAAGACATGGTTTCCAGTATGACTTCTCCCACGAAGAAGATTCTGGACAATGTTACAATGGAGACTGAAAAACATTCCTAAGTGGAAAAAACTATCTCTAACAAAGTTTGTAATAGGAATAGATAGTAAATCAATGTATAGCCCTGCATATGGAATAATTATGAGGGCAGTAAATACTCAACAGCTGCTTACTCCATGAGACTTGCCTGTCCTTCATACTGAATGAAGAACTGTGCAGGAAAGATGTCCACATAACAGAAGACCGCATCATTATGCATACACCTGAGGGGTAGAACTGACATTATACAAACTCCCCCACTTTGCTAATTATTAACCTTTAAGTAATTAATTTCCTAAATTTCGGGGTTTGATTTCACAAGCATGCGAGGAAGAGTTGAGAAGGGAAGGATGAGACTGTGCTCAATACCACACATCTGGAACACAACCTGCATGAGAGCAAATGGACATCTGGAGGGAATACTGAGACTGATGGGATATGTGTTTCCTGCTGTCACTGGAAGTGTGACATCCCATAATCCAGGTCATTAAAGAAGACGTTAAACACTGTGGGCCCCAGCATTACCCCTACCAGACACCACTAATGACTGGCCTCCAGCTGGACATTGTACTCTGGATGAGAACCCTCCAGGCCTCACAGTTCAGTCACTTTTCATTCCACTTCACTGCCCACTTAACATAGCCCATGCTTCATCCATTCTTTCATGAGAGCGTTACTGGAGACTCTGTCAAAAGCCTTAATGACGTCAAGATAAATGTCATTCACTGCTCATCCACTGACCTAGTCTTACTGTAGAAGACTAGCATGTTGGTCAAGCCTATCCTTGTCTTCAGAAGTCCAAAATGACTACCCCAAATCATCTTTCTGTGTCAGGAAATGGTTTCTGGGATAATTTGTTCCATTACCTTCTTTTTAGGGACTGAGGTGAGGCTGACAGACCTATAGTTCCCCAACCCTCCTTCTTGCCCTTCTGAAAAACAGAATTGATAATTACTTGTTTCTTGCTGTCAGGAACCTCTCCCAGTCTCCATAACCTTTCACAGATTACCAACAGTGGCCTCATGGTGACATCGGGCAGCTCCCTCTGCACTTGTGGGTACATCCTGTCAGATCCTATGAACCTGTGTATATTTCAGTTGTTTAGATGTTCCCCAGCTTGGTCCTCCTCTACCTAGAGTAAATCCTCTTTTCTCTAGACCTTCCCACTGGAGTCTCAGAAAGCTGAGATTCCTGAAGGCAACTCCTGCCAGTGAAGACTGAGGCAAGGAAGGCATTCTGTACCTCAGCCTGTTCCGTGCCCTTTGTCACCAAGTCCCTTTCTCCTTTCAGCAGTGGGCCTGTATTTTCCCTCATCTTCCCTTTGCTGTTGATGTACTTAGAGAAGCTCTTCTTGCCTTCCACATCCCTCTCCAGAGTCAACTTCACAAGGGCTTTGACTTTCCTAACCCACTCCATGAATGCTTGGACAGAATCTCTATATTGTTGTCAGGTCACTTGTCACTGCTTCCACCTCTTACATTTTTCCTTTGAGTTTTGTCAGAAGCTCCTTGTTCACCTATGCCAGCCTGTCGTTGCCTTTGCTTGATTTCTGCCTTATTAGGGTAGACCTATCTTTAAGGTGGAGGAGGTCATCCCTGAAAAGCCACTGATCTTCTGGTCTCCTCTCCAGAACAGTCTCCCATAGGATCCTTCCCGTAAGATAACAGAAAAAAGTCTGCTCTCTTTCAGTCTCGGTTGTGATGCTGTTTTTTGCCTTGCACCCTCCCCTGATGATTGCCATCTTAGGATGACATCTTCTGAATCTCTGCTAAACAATTGTGAGCTGAGATGTTTAGTATTTTTACTTTCAGAAAGAAAAAATTTCAGGAAAATTGTGTTCGATTTATCCTTGACCAGATTTCAAGGCTTTGCTTCAAAGAAAAGCCTGTCAGATTTTTTAAAGACAGCTTGTTTTCCTTTGCCTTGCTTCTCAAGTAGTTTCTGTGTGAAATTTCAGACCAAATTATTTGGCTTCTAGAAGGTTGAAAAGCTGTGTCCCATAATAAGAAATGCTGGCTAACCTTAAGTATAGGCTACCAGAGAGCCTACCATCCCAGAGAGTAAATATACAGGCATCCCTTCTAGGGAGCTTTTTGACAATAAACATAAATGCTTAAAACCTGAGCAATTTCATGAATCACATCTACACTTCTAAAATTTACAGACATTATTACTATATTTTCTAGGATATAGACTGAATTTTAAAAAACAGAGAAATGAAACTAAAACTAAATTGACTTCCTCAATCTGTAAATTCTTCTAAGAATGTGATCTGAGAATTTAGAAGTGAAGTGACTGTTACTAGCAGCATGTGATCTAGTTACTGCATGTATTTTCTTAACAGTTTCTGGAAAAAAATTAATGAATTGTAATCCCTTAATTTTTAAAAGGCATCAACCTTGAAATGTCCTTGCCATAAAATTATTTATAGATGAACACCATGTTTTTTATTAATGATCCATCCCTCCTCTTTCAGTGGTTTCAGAGAAAGCAGGTGACCACCTAACTAGAGCAAAGACATACAGTTACAGAGCATCAATTTGTAGCATCTCCTCATTATTCCTGTGTAACATCCATTAAACCTAATTATCAAAAGAACTGTATGGTGAAGAAATGACTGCCTGGTTCAGATGAGTTTACTTTTCAGGGTTAATGATTTTTTTTTTAACCCTAGGCAAGGTTATCACAGTCTGTTGATATTTCAAAAGAATTTCAATTCTTTGCGTGTAGCCATGTATTTATGTTTTAAAAAACCCTGTATACATCTATAAACTTATTAATGTCTTCCTTTTCTATACTTCATTACCTACATAGGTTGGTAAACATACAGTTTGGATTTGCAGCAAATGTTGCTTATGAAGATAAAACAAAAATCATGTGTGCATTATAAATTCTGTACATCTGCATAGTTCTGCTTTGGGGAGGATTTTAGTGAGGAATGTTGAGCCTGACCATCTGCCTGATGAGATGGAAGGGCACTATGCCCCTATCATGGAAAGACAGAACATACACTTGACCTTATGCAGGCTAGTTATCACAAGGTGACTTTAAGTGTCTGTGTGTTGCAGGATTAGGGGATTGGGTACTTGCTATTGGGTACTTGCTGGTCCTTCTGCTGCAACTTTCTGCCTTTCCCTTTGTGAGACTACTGCACACCTCACAGTTCTTGCCCTCTGAGAACATGGCCCAGTGCAGGGGGCTTGACTAGGAGTGAGAAGAGATGTCAGGTCTGCTCCGCTCTGTGCAGTTCCAATCCCTTTTGTCAATTCAGTCCAGCTCTGCATAAAGAGTTAATGTCCACAGTAGCCTCCTGCACCATGTCCTGACACAGTAATCAATTGAAACCTTGTTCCTCTTGATCAAGTGCTATTTAAAACACAAAGCAATTTAATGTTAAGCTTCTCTCAAGCCATCTAACCTCTGAAGTCTACTCCTCAGACCTTCAATCTTTAAGTTGTTTCAGCCTTTGTATAACTGAACCATTTGCCTCCCAAAAGAACAAACAATCCCCTTGCAATAATCAAGCATAAACAACTGTTTGTGAAGAGACTCTGCACCCAGAGGGGATTGCTCCACCTCAGCTCCTTGGCCTCTAAAGTATGTAGATATTTGTGGGACAGCTACTCATGCAGGCACTGAACCTCGCATGCTCTGAACTTCATGAAAACAGCTGGTTTCAAAAAGTTTTTGAGGTCAGGTACGTAATATTGACAATATGATTCATTCATTTTTGTATATTTTTGTATTAAATGTTTTTGGTTCAAAGAACAAATTGTGTAGTGACTTTTTGGGTGAGTTACAGTTTCAGGGCATTCTGATTAGGAATCTGTTTCAAACTTCTGGAGTTTTCTCCAGTTTTTCACACTAGACCAAGCGCTTAAATCCAGGGTTTTGTTACTTGAAATCATTTGCCGAGGAATTGCTCTAACAGTGCTCTAACAGGGCTGGCGGTGGAGCAACTTCCTTGGAAGGTGCCCGCAGCTCATGCACTTTTCCTATGGCAGAGACACATGTTCAAACCCATGTTCTAAAATAAGAAGAACACAAATTTGAACCCAAGCCTCTGATATCCTTTGCTGTGGGCAAACAATCAGAGAAAACTACAGTTTCTGCTCAGTAACTTGCTGTGAAGAACTGGAGTAAGAAGCTTCCTGCTCATTTTGTTGTTTTTGTTTGGGGGTTTTTTGAGTGTGTAAGGCCAGTTCTTAACTTTGAGGGTCTGTTTCTCTCCACTCAATAGACAGGAAGAGCTTGAGTGTTTGGTTCAGACCCGTAGGTTTCACTAGGAGGCCAGGAATGTTGGCTGAGCACACAGCTACATGGTGGAGCCTGGGCTATGGATGAGCTTAGGCTGCTGGCAGAGGATGAGGCAGAGTACCAATGGCCAAGTGGCCAGGAGACTCTTTCCTTCCCTGAGTCAGGACCTACAAGACAGGCGTCACAATACTCAATTTATATCCCCTCCATCAATCTAGCTCGAAATTATCTCCAATTAGAGGATACACAAGCAGAACTATTTTACTAGGGCGCCGTCTCTTCTGTAACTAGAAGACTTTCATCTCTGTGTACACAAGGTCTCCTTTAACCTTCTTTAACTTACAAGTGGGCTTATTGTAGGAGAGTTATACTAGTGGAACGTCTTAATTCAATCCAGGTTTGTTAAGTCTCTTTTCCACATTCATCCAGATCAGATAAATCGCATGCTGTATTTACTTTTTTTGAGTAGTTGCCTAAAATGTCTAGGCACTGAGGCTGTTTCTCATAATGTACTGACTTTTGGAATGGACTCTTTATTTACAGGCTTTGGCAAAATGGTTAGATTTATTATTTATTAACCAGAAAACCAACAACCCTTTCTCTTAGAAAGGTGCAGAGCTGCATGAAGCATACTGTGCTATCAAAATTACAAGTTTTGTTCTGGATTTTTTCATAATTCCTAATATCTATGGTTTGATAGATGCAGTAATGACCATTTTTGGAGAAGGAAATTCTGTCCTTCCTTCTCTTTTGCTTTCAAACTTCCCTAACACTTCAGGAACTCTTTTTGCATCTACAATATTTGTAAAGTTTGCTTTGAGATCACAGTTAGATTTTTCTGTGCCTTCTCAAAAGGCATTTCTTCACCGTGTTATTAATCTTCTTTCTGAAATAAATCCACTTTTCACCTCGTAGTGGGTTTCTATAAATAAAGTTATGCTCATTATCTTCCTCTTTAGTATGCCTGGCTACAATATCAGCTAGTATTTTTCTTTGGTTCGAATTGATTTGCCAGTATAGCTTTTACAGGAATACAGCCTTATTTCTCCAATACCTGGCAGCTTGTCCAAAATCCCATACTTTATCATCACAGGAGTGTAGCTGCAAGAAATGCACTTTGGAGGCATCAGAAGTATTTACAACAAATAACAATACTTTCAAATAACGCTTCAATATTATTTCAGCACATAGGAGCTTCAGAAACTCATTCTATTTAGCCTACAGTGGAAACCAAGTTAGCAAGACCCCAAGGTTTCCGCATGTGGTCAGAACTACTCCTGTGGGACTATCCTCTGTCTTCCCTGGTGTTAATGTGCCACAATGCTTATGAAGACATTTGGCAATTCCTGTTTTCTGACTTCTGGCCTCTTGTTTTGTCTAGAGCTCTTCAAATTAGGTACCTCTTGGAGACACATGAACATGGGGTACAGGCAGAGCAATCCAACATTGCTCCAGCAATTCAGGCTTGAGTGCTGAGCCTAGGAGCCTCTTCTCTGGGGCTGTAGTTACATGCACAACTTGAGCAGGCAGAAGCTGTCACTGCCAACAGCAGAAGCAGTCCTGCTTTTCACTTATCAATTGTTCCTGTTCCTGTGCTACCCCTCCCTTTGCTTGTGGCTGGGGAACTGATCTGAGCTAGAGCCAGCTTTTGCTTGGGCTGGGTTACTCTTAGCTTGTATTGGTTCCTGAGCTGTTTCACTGTAGTGCTGAAGAGAATTTTTCTCGTGCCAACACAAGGGTGGAAAAAACATGGAGAAAGGGATGATCCAGGTGAGTGGAAAAAAGGGAGCTGAGATGACACCAGCTAAAAGAGTTCATGAAACTCCAGACTTTTTCTCCACTATGCTTTGCAGAAATTCAGTTAATGAGGCCAGTGAGTTGAATTTTTGCTGTTCTGCCACGTTCCTCATCCGTTTCTGTACAACAGGTGACCCACACAACTTCCCGTTCCTCTGGGCTTTTCTTGCCTGCTGCTCCTGCTTTCCAAGATGGGACGCTGGGAGCACCGCGATCAGTGGAGCCGTGTGTGCCCCAGCTGCCTGCATCCCAGGCAGGAGAGTGGAGTCTGGTGGCCGAAGAGAAAACTGCAGCCAACGAGACCTCACCTGCCACCGCAGGGTTCAACCAGCAGCTTCTGCTCCACCTGCACAACAGCCCCACACAAGTTTCCTCTTGGCTGAGTCACAGCTGGACAAACTGCTCAACACTGCACCAACACGAGTCTCGGTTCTCTGTAGAAGGGATCTTAAAAGGTCTGATGCTTTCTCTTTTTGCTGTGGCTCGGGGCTGTTTGGTTTGCTCGAGTGCAGCTGCAGATTTGTTTCCTCACACCTGGCAGTAGAAGCTGATATAGTAGAGACCAGCTTGCATTGTCCCACCCTCCAGGACTCTTCTGCGTAAAATGCATGTAGGAGTGATACCATCTGCCCCCAAACTCAAGGGAAGAACCAGCTGCAGATGCAGCTGGAAGAACCAGCTCCAGGAGCAGCTGTTGATCTCTCAGCTTTAATAGACACCTATCACCTATTGCTGCCAGGGCCCTGTCTGCCTACTTTTCTTATCATTTACTTAGGTTGGCTTTTCTCAGAACCTCCTTCCACCAAACCATACCATTTCCTGCCACCATTTCATTGCACTTGACTTTGCTTTGATCTCACCCGTCTTTGGCTTTTTAAAATAAAAATAATCTCACTTTAACCAACTATCATTGCTTTCCATGGTTACCACTGCAAGAACAAGGATCATAAATATTAGAATAGTTGGCTCTTGAGGTTGTGATTGATAGCGGTGAGCTGGGAGAGACTCTGAGTCATATCACAGGGGTGGGCAAATCTTTCTCCCTTTCTTTGGAGAACTCCCGTATGCATAAGTGAGGGTACAGTGGTGTGGCTGTCAAAGTCTGAATGAAGCCTGTAGAATGGACAGTTGTGAGATAAGACCCTAATGTAAGTTGTTCTGTACTTCTAGTAGGGAACAGTGTCTCTTGAGATGCACTCCTTTCCCACAAGAAAAACCTCTTGTTGGGTTTTCTGGCCCCTTTGTGTCCCCACGTTTCAGCACAATGTGGTCATGCATAAAGATTTTAGGATTCAATTCTCAAAATGATCAATCTTGCTATGCATCTTTAAAAAAACTCAAGGAGATTCAAGTCCATGAGAATCTCATTAGCCAGATATCAATATTCTGAGACTAACGAGAGTAGCTGTTGGAAGAAGCATATAGTTGTAAAGCATATTTTTATTTATAAAGGTTTACAAATGGGAAATGCTTCTCTGATTCTAGCTCTTTTATTATTTTATTTTTTTAAATATCTTTTTCTTTTTAAATGAGAATGAAGATAATTCGTGTCTCAGATTTAAACCCTAAACTTAGCAGAATAGAAAATAGAGGCTTGTGCTCTGTTTTTCAGAAACAGTTTATCATTTCAATTTCAGAAAATTGTATGATGCAGGTTAAGTTAGCTGTGCTGGGGTATAAATGCATTCTTGTTTTGGTCCTTAATTAACTTTTATGTCTGACTCATCTGGGAAGATCTTGTCTTTCTGGGAAAGAGATGGCAGCAAATCAGCTGGGAAACGAGCAGATTTCTTCAGATCTCACATTCTTCTGATTTTGCAGAAAGCCTTTTCTAAGCTTGTGAGACAGATGGGAAACCTTAGGAGCTTGGAAACTTTGGAGACTGTTGCGCTGAGATTAGTGAGATCTTCATGAACTAGTCAACCACTTCATCAATGTTATATCAAATGTTATGTTTCTTTGCATTCTAGGAAACACCATGGGTGCAATCCCTCAGCGATACAAGAAATCTCATTTTTGAGGTAAAGGGCAGCAAAAACAACAGGATAATTACATATTTCTGATTTACTCAGTACTGAAACACACAAAAAGCCTGAGGAACTTTATAAAATGTGCTGTCTTAATATTGTTTCCTTGATCTAAAGACTGCCAGAAGCCTCTGAAAGGGTGCCGTGCTGCTGCACAATGAGCCAAGCATTGTGCACAGGTGCTTTACAGGTTCACATGCTGGTGAGAGAAGATGCTGGTGTTAATTTAGCAGAGAGTTGTTGAATCAGAGAAGACGGCCAGGACGTGGTGGTTGTGCAGGTCAGTCTCCTCCTTGGAGCTGAGCTATTTCCTGACCAGATCAAGTCAGATGTGACCTTGAAATGGAAGCGTCATGTGAGACAGAAAGAACAATCCCCTGATTATTAATTCCTCAATAACAAATTGTAGATTGTAGATTTTGTTTTTCTTCCACATGCACTGGTCAGAACCTTACCCACACACACTTCCTCTGTTCACTTACAGCTCTCTGTTCCCTTCCAATAAAGCTCTATTCACCTACCAAAACACCTCCATGCAAAATAATAACAAACACACAAAAAGATATATATCCAACTTTTCTCAGCCATTTCTCAGAATCCCTTTCCACCCACTGCCAGTTGAATATAATTTTAAATGATTGGGTACTTAAGGAAGCAAGGATTGCTACCAAGAAAATACTTAGAAACTTAATAACCAAGTGCTAACTAATCTTTTTTAGCAGCTAGGTTTCCTTGGTGGTGTCTATTTAGGCTGACTGTGATTTAAAGTTAAACGAAATCGTCTGTGCTAGTACAAGTATGAGGTCAGTGAATAATTCTGAGAATACTGATTTCACAGGAATGACAGCAGAGTATGTTAA
Organism: Corvus kubaryi; assembly: GCF_017639235.1. NCBI lineage: Eukaryota > Metazoa > Chordata > Aves > Passeriformes > Corvidae > Corvus > Corvus kubaryi. The sequence goes on from NW_024582057.1 coordinate 1,689,522, forward strand.
TAAAGTGGATGCTGAGCAATACAGCTTGCTTCTGCCTGCTGTTGATGAAGCTCTTTGTCTAAACCAGGGCTGTCTGTTTCAAGTGCATCTTCTCGTGCTCATCAAAATTATAACAAGTTAAAAGTGTTACTGCACCTGCTCACTCCTAGGCGTCTGAAGACAATGTTAAAATGAAGTGACCCTTCATACAGAATTAACTGGTTACACCAAACTGACATGCAGGCATTAATGGTTTCAATTGGGATGTAAATGAGAGGAATAGCAGAAGTAACCCTGCTGTTAAGAGATATGGAATGGGGTGCAGGCTAAGGAACAAAAATCATCCTGTTTCTGAATTTTGATATTTCCTCATCTTTTGTTTCAACAGGACCCATTTACATTCAGATGATGCATATCTTGAGATCTTTTGGCACCAAGTGTGCAATGTTAATTGTCTGGGTAGGGTACATTTTAAAAACAAGGGTTGGAGGGTGTTGGGAAAGGAAGTGTTTTCTCTTCTTCCCCCTCCTCAGCTGGCTGGAGGTGGGCCGGAAGAAGGTAGGATGAGATGTGTGGGTGTGTCGATTCAATGTTCTGTACTCATAAACTGTCCCATTGTGTACTTATTTCCCCGGGTTTTGTCTAACTTACAGTTTTTCTGAGGAAGAGCTTAATTTTTGTGTGCTACTGGATCATATGGTAAGATCATTTGCATCTTAGGCCTGAATTTAAAAAAACGGCCCAATTTGTGCCTTCTTTTGTAAGAAAGAGAGAAATAAGCTAAGAAACCTAGATGCAAAAATCTCAAGTGAGGTTATCTGTCCAGACACTTATGTGTGACTGAGAAATTAAAGAGCATCAGGAAACTCTTCTCGACCTTGTTGTTTTGAGTTTTTTTATAACTTTTAAATCATTAGAATAGTGGCTGGCGTGGTTATGGTCCAGACTAACTAGCATTATCCCAAACCAGTTCTGGCCATAGTTCAGGAATTGTTGCAGGCCCAGGATCATTCCTAGTTAAACCATTTGAATGCGGCCATTCTTTTTTGGGGGATGTTATGGATTCTTAATTTTGACTGATATCTCCTACTAGTTCATTCAATGAGTCATATTTTATTAGAATACTACACTGCAGTTCCTGGAAAGAAATCTAAATTATATTTTAGTATCAAAAGAGATGGAACACTCCCCACTTTTTGGACAATTTATTCCTCTAAATCATTTGGGCTTACTGTCTGTTTCAAAGTACATGGCTCCAATTTCTAGTCACTGTAATTTTAATTTTCTTTTCAGTAGTTCTTTCTTCAGAAGATACTTATACACTCTAATCAAACATGATTTTTATAACAGATTGTGTTTTTCAGGTCTCTGTTCATAAGCCACTTTCTATAGCTCTGTAATAAATACTGCTGCTCTCTTTCGTATCAACACTCATTTTTAACATCCTTTAAAATAATGATAGCTAATGCCGTTTTCATAGAATCATAGAATGATTTGGGCTGGAAGAGATTTTAAAGATCATCAAGTTCCAATGCCCTGGGCAGGAACACTTTCCACTAGACCAGGTTTCTCAAAGCTCCATCCAACCTGGCCTTAGACACTGCCAGGGATGGGGCATCCACAGCTTCTTTGGGCAACCTGTTCCAGTGCCTCACCACCCTCACAGAAAAGAACCCTTGTCTAATATCTGCTCTAACTCTAGTAAAAAGTCCCTCCCCCTCTTGTAGGCCCCTTTGTGTACTGGAAGGCTGCCATAAGGTCTGCAGTTGTGCAGATTTCTACCACTCTTCATTCTCAGCTCTCTTTCCTTCCTACCATTTCTCTCTGCATTATTTTCCAAGCCATGCTGAACCTCAGCACTGCACTCATTGGAGGCTTTGTTCAGCTACAGTTTCCTGCAGTTCCTCCCAGAGTCACCTCTGTCCAGTCTACAGCCTCCCATGCTGCAGGCAGAGCCTCTGTTCCTTGTGAAATTGTATGTTTAGCTACAAGTTGTTTGCAAACATCTGGGTCATCCCAGAATGACTCAGACTACTCTGTATGAGTGCCCTGTCCCTTCAAGTAACTCTAGCCAGTCAAAACTTTGTTGTCCACAGATCTTATGGGAAGTGGTACTTACAGCCTTGAAACCATTTTTCTTTCTTCATTTAATAATACCCACAAATATAATAAAAATATTACATGAATACTGTCCATTTTTTGCTAATATAGTTTTTTTCTTTTAAAAGCATTATTAATAAAATCATAGAATCATTAAAGTTGTAAAAGACCTCCAAGATCATCAAGTCCAATCTTCATTCAGCATATATTTTAAGAGCTACTAAAAATCCTGTGCTTAGTGATGACATTCAAGCTTCAGCATCGTATTTTTTGGGGCAGATTTCTGTGGGTATGGATGGTTTCCTAAGATTAAAAAAGCCTTAGTAAGGAAAAGTCCTGAGCCAGTTTCACTGTGAACTATAAGGGGAAAATGTCAAAATGGAGCTATCTGGCAATGAAAATAATATTTGAAAATGCAGACAGTACTGTGGAGAAATTTTTGCCTTTATAAAGTATTCATCTAATTCTAAAAAGCAATGTATTAGAAAGCAAAACCCTCATGATTTAATCTAAGTAACAGTTGATGATTGTGACTGGTTGCAAATCTGGAGTAAAGTAGAGGTTAAAACATTTTTCCTCAGGTGTTCTGCTATACCAAACACAGAGCAGAGCCCTCCACGTTCAAGGTTCTCAAGTTTCCCTATGCCAAAGATATATACATAGTATATATACATAGTTTAGAGTCAAAATAAACAATTAGCACAACTTTTAGAAAATGGCTAATATGTTTCTATTTATTAGCCCCGCTGGTCAATTGTTTGCTGAGAAGCCTGCTAACCATCCAGAGGTTCCTACTGTTATGCCCCCAACTGTGTATAACATACAACATTTAGTGCTAACTATTTACAGGAGACTTTATACTTTAGCTGTTAAATAGGCTCTTGAAATATTTTCTTGGAGTAATAAGTGCTTTCCAGACTGTAGTTTCTAGCTTTTCCTGTTCACAGTCTTGAATTCCGGCATGAACTTCAAGTGCTAGGAGGCGTTCAGTTTTACTTGTCAGCCCTAAGTAGCTGGGGCTATCTCCTAAGTTAAGGAGAAGCTGCAAGCAAAACAATCTTCAAGTACAGTCACATACTTAGGAAATAATTGCTGGTCTTTCCTTATAGCTATGAAGCAGTAGCTGGGTTTTCCTTGTGCTCAGGCTTCTCAGGCTGAGCAACCCCAAAGATGATGCCAGAAACTAGAAAGTTATTCAGTGATGCATGGGACAGCCTCAGACACACATTGCAGAGGTACAGGATGGTTTGTTTATCTACGGGGAATATCCCTGCCAGTAAAACTATTGCAATTTTCAGATGTTATACAACAGAGAGTTAGCACCTACTGAAAGGACCACACTTTCAGAACAGTGTGGTTTTTGGATCCATAGCTTGTTTCAGAATTCTTAATGAGCCATAATAACTTGACATCACAAAAACATTTTAATAACTTAGTGGTTTTAATTTTGTTTTTCTTCCGTTACGTCCCTTAGGAATATTAGAATTATCTGCGTGTTTTGCACTCTTTGTCACATCCAAAAGTGAAAATGAGCGCTATACCTGCAGGGATCTTGAAACAACAAAATTTGGACTTTGTAATATTTTTTCTTTTCTATTTCATGGTACCAGCATGTGAGAAAAACCAGGGAAACAGTTTGAGCAAGCAGTCAGCTCTTAATTGTCTGCACACCCAGCCTGAGCTGAATTAGGCAGAGGCAAATTAGAATTGGAGTTGCAGTATTAGGTCATAATTTACCATACTGTAAATACTAGCATAGGCTAGTTTTAACTTTCCAGAAGTCTAATGTAAAACTCTAGGATTCTTATACCAACCTGCCCTGCCACTCCTATGATCAGAAAAATCTTGCAGGAAATTTGAAAAGAGGAAAAACGACCTTGCTTTTCCTTCCCTCACCTAGAGTCAAAACTACAATGTAGGGACACCTGGAGAAGTTGGCAAACCAAAGGAAAGAGGAATCAGGGACTGCTCAGAGTTAATATACCTTCAGCAGAGTTAATTCTCTGTTACACTCTATTGTTTTCTTCTGGACATCACAGGAGTGAGACAGCCTTGTGGGGGGTGTCAGGCCATGACAGCACAGTCACAGAAGCTCCTCCAAGGTGGCTGAGGAGAGGGCTTTGCCTGCAGACATGGGAAAGACTGAAGTCCTGAGTATTGCTGTGTTTCAGATACTGTCCCACTGCCTCTTCCTTTCCCTGGTCCCACAGCATGGGTGTAGAGAAAATGCTTCCCACTGGTAGACAGTGGAGCAGCGAAGCTGAAACCATTCTTTGTCCTCTTCAAGCCTAACAAACGGCTGCATCCCTCTGTTTACATGGCAGATATAAACTGCACTTCTCTATGGTTTGAATTTTAACCAAAATCATTACATTGCTTGGTTTCAAGAGGTCAGGAAGCTCTCTCTAAAAATCCAAGCCCAGGCTCCTAAAATCAGTAGTGACGTTTGAAAAACCCAAATAGCTGGAATATGTTGCCCATAGTGGCACTGAGCAGCAGTCTGTAAGACATTATCTGCAGGCTAGCTCGAGAAGATAAATTTAGGTTAGATGAGAAGCCTAAATGCTTCCTTATAGGGATAACTCAGGCAAGCTGCAGATATCAATGGAAACTACAGGAGCACAATAACTATGTAATGGTGATCCCCCTCATTGTCAGCCTTGCCTATGCATGGGATGGAAAAGGAGACCTTTCATTAACTGCATAGGTGGCTGGCACTACAGCAGATCCATATCATACCCTGTCATGTAGAATGCAATTTGTCAGTTCCTGTGTAGCAAATTACAATGATACCTGCTTAAGAATACGTTTTCAAGCAGTCAGCTGGCAAGTGCATTGTGCACTGGCCCATCTGTCACCCCAGTAATTGGGTCATTCACTTCAGAAGAAGCTGTTTTGCCCGTGTAGTGACAGAAGCAATGACCTCATGTAAAGAAAGCCTGCACTGGACCAAGGATTCTAACAATGGGATAGAGGAAAGAAAGTATTCCTATGGAACCAGCTGGAAACAGCAGACCCCCGTTAGGCACGTGTTCAAAGGAGGCTCTGGAGCAGGTCTAATTGCACCTCAGAAATGACGCTGAAGGAAAACACAGAAAAGGGTTCTGAGAGTTATCATTACCAAGGGGACTGCAACCTGCCAAAGAGAAGGTTGCCAGGACCAGCTGTCTTCTTGTCCAGTGCCACAGATCACCATTCTCTTAACACCTGATGATGTCCATGTGAAAAAATGGTACTGGGAAGGTACTGGAAGGTATTTTTAATTTGTAGGTTGGCATTCTTGTTTAGGAATTTACTATTTAATAAGAGTTAATAACAGAGTTGGTTTCTGATTTAAAGATAATCACTATTGTGGTTACAAATTTACAAAGTTTTAACTTCTATTTTACCCATTCATGACAGGAGAATCAGTCCTTCCTCTGCATTAAGTATTCATTTTTCACCTATTTGTCTGTCAGGGCAGTTACTCATTAAAACAAGTTCAATAGGATTCTAACTCTTTTCTATCTGTAGCAATTTTAAAAGCTAGACAATCTGCCTTTCTTAAAGTTAGGTTCTCATCTGAACAAGAGCTACTATTCACAAAAAGCTTATTTTACCTCATCAGATGGCTTTTCCCCCCAGTATTTAGCTCCTAAACCTTTTAATTTTCTGAGACAAGCTCCGTTACCATGTGTGCAGAATGAGTTTCTGAGAGTTCAGGTGTCCATGGTGCCTTGGTCACTTCCACAGTACAAAGTCAGATAAAAGCTTTCTGTAGTGAAAGTCAGCAGTTTCTTACTGATGCAGATAATAGGGAAAACATGCAAAGAAAACTGAAAAACTAAGCAAAACTTCTCTTCAAATGTAAAGGAAGCATCTTATGGCTATAATTTTTGGTGCTTAATCTCTACATATAGTACATATTCTCCAAATGTGATTTAGTGGAAAGAAAGCTAAAGAAGGAAGACAAAAGGAAAGACGAATCATTCTAAAATGAAACTTGTTCAGACTTTGTGACCATCAGGGTCACTTCTGGCCTTATAGGCAGTAAATCTGTACCAGCAACATGTGAGTGAAGCTTTCAGCTACATTAGCCATTTCCATCACTGATTTCACACTGGACTTTTAAATTTCCCAAAGTGTTTAAGAGAATCATCACTTTAACAAGACAACAGTTGCTGAAAATCAGTAATGTTTGACTTAATCCAGAAGAGTGCATCACTGCCAATCAACCTGTTCCTTAGATGAGCTGTAAAATATGCAGTGAAAAACATTCAGCAAAGACAAGCTCATCACATTTCTGCCAGTTTAGGCAAAAGACTTGTTGCTAGTGGTAAGGGAGTGACTTTTGAAAGAGGAGCTAAATAGTAGCACTGAGGCAGAGAGGGAAATACCCAAACATCTTCCAACAGATGCAATCATGTTATACATGTAACATCAAGCCCCTCATTGTGAAGGATCTTTGTGTACTCTTCTGTTGCACCATTCTGATGGCACTTGGAGGCCCAGTTTTCTATGCATAATCTGTCATTTTGATGCCCAGCTTTACAGTAGGACAGATTGATTACTTTTTATTTTATTGCACTCCTAAGAAACCTGGAATTTGTTCACTTAATACTGTAGGCATGGTGCTCTCTCTGAGCAAATGCTAAAGCAGACAGTGGTCAACTTCATCTAAATTGTTTTCCTTAACCAAGCCTCCTTTTTAAAATAAAAGTAGCCTTATGAGACACTTATGAGACAGCCAGAAGGTGTGTCAACATCCACAATAACTTTGTAAAATATCTGCTGTCAGATGTGATTGACATGAAATTTTGAATGTGAACATCTCAGTTTCTCTTTCTTAAAAGTATCCACAATTTTTCTTTGATTATCTCAGCTTGAGGCAGCAGTAAGGACTGGTAAGTGGCTGCCTTTAAAACAAACATCATCAACGTTTTACAGATCAATCAGCAGGGGTCCTGCCTTTGCCAGTGAGGAAAATGCACCTAAAGATCTCATTGTTAATTGGGTCATGTTCCTTCTGGTAGGAGTTTACTGGGTGTTGAATCCAGACCTTTTCCCTACACATATAAATATTACACACATAATAATAATCTCAGCAGTAATATGTTTATTATGTTTATTATCACTGTGCCAAGCAGCTGCATTCATGGAGGAAGACCCTGTTTTGCTGGATGTTGCACAAGCCCAGCATAAAGCAGGCGGCTCTGGCTGAAGGGGCTAATGATCTAAGTAGGAGGCAGGACTCAAAGCTGGATATAGACCAGCTGGCATAGAAGGCCAAGGAAACAATAAGACAGCACTAATCAGTGAATATGCTGTGATCTCAGCATAACAAGTCTCGGTTGACAAGCTTTCAGTAGAAAAGCATTTCCCCCTCCCCTTTGAAACAATAAGAAAAAAAAGTTTTAAGAATTAAAAAGAGGGTAGTATTTAATCTTGCACGGTTATTGGGGTCAACTCCTAATTGTAAAATGGCAAGTTTAGGAGAAAACCTAAGAGTGCTCATTTGAAAATCTAACATAAGGGCTAACGCTTGTCTTAGGGTACATGAATAGACAATGGGAAGCTAGAAAAGGAAGAATGACATGAGAAGGAGTGAAACAGAATATGCAAAAATAAGAGTGACATGTTCAAATAAGTGAATTTGGGAAATACACTTTGCAGTAGCTTTCTGATGGAACAAGGATCTGACTTGCCAATGCTGGAGGAAAAAAGTTTCACAACAAGAGGCAGTGAGAGAGGGTGGATGAGATTTTAGCTGAGCAGGTGTTAACCAGATCTCTACAGGTATTCACTCAATCAGAGTAATGAAGTACCACTTTAAAGTAGAAAAAGGCAAAAAAAGTTAGAAAATCTTGACAACCCAGAATTTCTTGTAATTACATAATTAATATATTGCTCATCTTAAATAACACTCTTCAGCTTCAAACTATGCTTATCCCTAATTTATCTTTTTCCTTTGGATGTTATTTGAAAAAGTTGGGACTATCCACAACTAGAACAGTCATGCACACAATTAAACCTCTTTAACAGTGTACCGAGGGACAAAGTGTTCAGTTTGCACTAGCATTACTGGATATCTCATTCAGGCTACACATGTTGCTGAGCACTGTTATCCAATAGCATTAGTGGACAAAAAACTTTGTAGATCTTGGCTCTCTAAATCCATGCACCATTACTGAATGATTCCTGCAATGTAATTGAATCTTTTCCATGAGACTTCTAGCTACAGTTGAAAGGACTTGTTTGATTATAACAGTTTCTTTTCTCCTTCTATGAAACTGTAGTTTTACACCTGCAGCTTTAAAAACACTGAAATATCTTTCTGCTAACTCTATGTCTTGACTGGTTTAAACACTTTCTCCCCCACACCTATTATAATTACTGCATAAAGGATTTCTGGGCAAAAAATATATATAAGGAACTGAAACTATTTATCTAACTTTCTGGAAAAGTTAAATTATTTTTCTCTGTGCTGTACAGTTTCTCCTCTAGATGGTAGCAGACAACAAACTCTAAGGGATTTGCACTGTGAAGACTGGGATGATAGTAAATAAAAACCTTCTGCCGGTGAATTATAATTTAAAGAAGCTGAAAAGTCACTGTATATTAAATTATCTTCATGTTCAGTTTTCATTTGACATAGGTAAGAAGAGTTATGCTGGATGCACCGATGGTTCCTAGTAAACTTAAGCCTGGAGTTTTGAAGGAATATTATTATCAAAAACCTTAATGCACTATTAACACAACTGTTATGCGAACCCCTCCTTAAAAATACAAACATCACTATTTTAATAGTCCTAGCAATCTTCTGTTTTCTTTATAAAACCTTCTCTTGATTTCCTTAAATGTAGTTGAACTGAATTCTCCTGCCATGTCCAATAGTTACTGGATCCTGAAGTATTTGCATGAACAAAGGTTCATGCAAACTTTTTCTCATATTAACTATGAGTAATTCATATTAAACTTCAATTTTTGCAGTTTCTCATTTTGTACATCACAAAATGCCTTTCCAGGTTTTTGGTTTCAAGTTGTATTACACAGGCTTCTACATCTCAAAATGTTCTGGAATGAAGACTAGTAGAGTTCACAAAAAGATTCCATGTAAACCGCCTTCTTTTCAATTCACTAGTAGATGGAAAAAGAGAGTCCTATAGGTACATGGGCCTGCATTAGGACCACTGGTTTTATCAAAGTCAAGAGATCCCTCTGAGCAGCAGGAAAAGAAACTAGGCTGCAAAATGATCTCAAGTCAGGCCACGGAGGGCCTCATGTTGGTAGAACGAATCACAGGCTAAGAAGTGTTTGTAAGCCTCTATTCACTCTCTTCTGTTGTCTTTAATTTCGCATCAACAGATCCAGATTCTAATGTACTATGTTTGCAAACATTAAAAATCATTATCCCATGATCTCTGAAGACTCATTCAGCACGTAACAATCCTTTTTGATAAGGGTGAGTGCACCTTCACAGTGGGAGGGATCAGCAGCAGCAGGAGGAGGAAGGGGCTGCGCTGGCCCTTTGCTCTGCAGTGGAGCCCAGGGGCTGCTGCCCAGGGCCCAGGCCAGGTGTGCTCCGGCCGCAGCGTGCTCTGCAGGCAGCCACGAGCAATCCTCTGTGAGGAGGATGGCATGCTGCCCTGGCCTCTCCAGCTCCTGGGCATCCTGCAGCAAGAGGGACCTGTGACAGAGGGGATCTTCCACTGAGCTGCCAGCAGAATAGCCCTTCATGAGCTGATGGAGATCAAGCGAAGCCAAGCTGTGCTGCTGCTGGCTGTCCTCAAGACCTTCTGACCTGACACTGGAAGAGCTCCTTTCTGGCCTGGCATCTCCAGAGGCTCACTGGGACCCCTTGCAGGATTTCCTGCAGAGCATTCCCGGCAGAGCTTCTCACGACAGAGCTCTACAAGGAGTGGATGGCAGCCATGCAGAGGGGCAGCTGGAGGAACTGAAAGCATAAGCGTGGATTGCAGCCTGCCAGGTGAGCAGGGACTGGGAGGGCCTGGCACTTGCCTGCCATGGGACTGCCTCCTTCAAAAGCTGGTGCTTCTGCTAGCTCACCTTTTCTGGGGTAGACTTGCATATTGAGGGAAAAGGCACGGACAGAGAGCCTTCCCTAGTGTGGGCTTGGCTGGAATCAAGTGCTGGAAAGCAATGCTGGGCTTCCTTCCTTCCTCAAGGACAGGAGCCCTGATGGCTGGCTGAGAGCACAGCTGCTCGCTGCCTCCTGCCCCAGGCCAGCTCTGGAGACAACTTGGTGAACCTTGTATTGCTGTTCCCTCAGCATGGACGAGAAGTCACTGGCAGCCAACCTCTTCCTGAAGCAGCTGCTGGCCTTCCTTCACCACATTGGCCACGATATCTGCAAAATCCCTCAAGAAGGACAGCTTTCCAAAGCAAAATCCTCCACCATAGAAGGTGGTATGGGACTAAAGGGCTCTCTGCAGAGCTCTGTCTCATGAGGACAGAGGAAATCCCAGCAGAATAAAGCAGGCAAGTCTTTTCTTGGCTGGAGAGCGACTGCAGGCTCCCTAAGCCATGCCCCCCCCAAATGAACTGAGCGCCACACTCCCAGTGTGTGAACACTGTGTTCCCAAGGGAGGCCCTTGAAGAAAGGGCTGATGCAAACCTGCTCAGGGGATCGCCTCTGCAGAGCAGAGACAACAGTGGGACTGTCTTTCTGCTCCAGGCTGTCCCTTGCCACCTGCAGACTCCAACACTCTGTTTTAGGCACCTGTTACTTTGTCTCCAACCAGCCCAGAGCCCACGGTTAGGCTGTCTGGGATGCGCAGAACTACAGAGCCTGTCAGAAGAGGGAACATAAAGAGAGGCAGCTTTGGGTAAACCAAGAGCTGACTGCAGTTGATCCTACCTTTCCCTATCTCATCCCACTGTGGGGCAAGAAGTTTTGTAGGCTCCTCACAAGAGAACAAAAAGCCAAGAAAAAGGAAGAGAAGTAAGTCTTGGGCAGAGGAGAGGGAATGGCATCCAGCAAGGAAAAAGAGAAGGAGGAGAATGAAACAAAGCACGAAGGCCCAGAAGAGGAAGGGGCCCAGTTGCGCACCAGGCTCTGCTGCCCATTTTCCCCCCTTCTCAAGCCTGCTCTAAGTCAGTCAGCTTGCTGGCAAGGGGTAGCCAAGGATGGTGCTGCACAGGGTTTGGGAAGAACTCCATGGCAGCTCCCTAGGGGACTCCACTGAGTCCTGTGCCTTGGCACTGGGGCACTGTACTTCTCTGCATGTGCATGGATCCCTAAGGACATTATTTCCCATGGGGATGAGGTGCCAGAGCCAGCCTGTCACCAATGTCAGCACTAGCTCTCTCTTCTGGGCTGTGCAAGATTCCTTGTCAACCATGTTTCCCAGAGAAAGGGGAACTAAGGCATGCCTGTTCCTGCCTCTGGAGGTTTATCAGTGCTTTCTGGCTCTGTTGTTGCAGGTACCAATTTCCTGTCCCTGTGATCCCTGGGCTCCAGCACCTGATGTCCACCAAAATAAAAGGGGCTTTTCTCTCTGTTTTACTTCCTCTCTGTCTTCTAATTTGTGCCTATTGCATCTGGTGCTCTCAGTGGGCACTCTGGAGAAGAGCCTGGCTCCCTCATCTTCATTTCCTCCCAGCACGTTTAGAAGGAGACATATAATTTAGTTTTTAGTTTATGTTTCTAGAGAGACACATAATGATAACACATACACCCTGTCCCACAGTGACAGAAGAAAGGCTTTCCCTGGGAAAGACCTAGCAGTGAGTGGCTGAGAGGGAGGAAATCCTCACCACCTTTTGGTGGTAGATGGAAAGTTCTGCATGAGAGAGGAATTCTCCATCTTCCAGAGCATAGCACAAGTGGCTGTACCACAAGTCCTTTAAAGGCCTGGCTGGTGCTTTTTTACACACCTGGAAGCCTGGAACGTAGCAGCACCACTTTCCTGGAAACCGCCAGTGTTGAGGCTGTAACCTGGGAGTTCTGGAGAGGAATTTAGCCTCAGACAAACTCTCCAGAGTGTGGAGAAAGTAAATGGCTTGAAAAATTCTTCTGCAGAGGGAACTTGGCTTAGGAGCTTTTCTTCAGCTGTTGCACATCAGTGCTGGTACAAAAGCTGGGGTCCAGTTCATAAAAGTGAGTGTCCAGTCAAACTACTCTTAAAGAATTTTGTAAGACAGTGGTTTATACATTGAAATTCATTGACACCAATCAGAGTTCACAGTATAAATAGTATGCATAAAACTTGTGCCTTTGAAAATCTGTTAACCATAGTCATGAAACTACATGTTCGTGATATACAGAACCGTGAATTGTTTTACAGAGAATTAGTTTCCTTCTAGTTTATTCCAAAGAGATTTTTGAAACCTTTTTAGAATTAAAGAGTAGAAGCTCTCAACTAATAAAACATGAATTTTTAATTAAATTTTGTTCCCATTGAGGACAAGGGAAAAGCAGGGATTCATTTATAAACTAGCAAATATTAGTGCTAAGTATCATCACAGGTGTAGGTGACAGCAAGAAAAATATGAACATTTAAAGGCATTCCTGGTAACCACAGAGGTTGTTGGAAGTCTGCCTACTTCTTCAAAAAACCCCTTTGTTTAAGTCAGATGTTCTCTGCACTGTAGTTAATACTCAATGTTTTGGTATCACGTATGGTAGTAAAGACTTGTACTTTCTTTCTTGAATTTTCTGGATCCTGTCCACTTCCTTATGGCCCACGTAGCTCCTAGTTGGTTTTAGGCCACTATTCCCATTTTACTTCAAGGCTTCAAGAACTCTGAGCTGGGTTCAGCAAAGCACCAAAGTGTTCACATAGCATAAGAAGATAGAGCACCCTTTTCATGAGGTTATTACTAGATTTAGGAACATTTTCTCGTGTAATTACAGCAAATTTCAGCTACACAATAATATTTTCCCCATCACTAACATTATAAGAAGATTACACTGTTAATATGCACATGATTTATGTGTGCAGTGTGTGTGAGCACACAGCAAATGCCTTCAGTTACAGCACTCACCAACATCTACAATTTGATGGATACAAATGTGCACACACACAATAATCTACAGAGAGCAGATGGCTCCACTGTCTATTGACATGTCCACAGCACTTCTTTTGATTAAAACTTGAAGGCTGTCAGCCACCCAAAACAAAACATCCTCGAGTGTATCCCACTCAATCATTCCGATTGCAACTACTTTAATAAACACACCCTTCCTGGAGATACTTCATTTGGTACTTAGATTTCTTATCTAAACATTGTTTTAATCTACATTTGGGGTAATCAGTCAAAATACCCAAGCAACAATCCTTTCCCTATACTTTCAAATAATCAGAATACACATACTGTTTTATTCTGCACACATGTTTATTTCACTGTACCTTAGTTGATACTCAGTGGGGATCCTATTTTCCTTATTTTCACCCATTTGTTTCCACAAACTAACTTTATTTTGGCTCTGATGTCGAGGCACCAAAGCATTAATTGAAATTCAATGAAGACTGCAGTCCTATGGAATTTAAACCTATGCTTTAATGCTTTGCTGAATTAGGACTCTCAGCAGGAAGACACGTAGAAGTTTGGTAATTTTCCCAGGAGTTGCCAGTGAACAGATAAAACTCATGTGATTGCTGAGTATTGCCTGAACAGTGCACACATACCAGAACCCAGGCCTAACCTGAACCGTGACATTAAAAAACTCCCTGGGCAAGTTTAACTGTGCCATCAGGCTTACATTTATAACTATGTAACAGCTAAATTGTCAACATATTTTCTTTCACAGTTGCAACATGAAAACCACCAAATCTTTTTGGGATTTTTCCAAGTTTTAGTTATGGGAGAATCCTATCAGCTGTAAAATTGCCAGGTTTATAAAGTTAGTCATCCAAAGACAGATTTAATATCAAACAGGCTTGATACAAAAGAGAACACAGGAATATCTGCATGTTAGGTTTTTTTTAATAGCAAATTATTTTTAAAAATAACAAAACAAGAAAATAAATCTTAAAAAGCCCACAGAACTGCTGCATGTAGTTTAATAACATTAGATAAGTTAAACAAAATAATGTATTTCTCAAGTAAAACTGAGTTCAGCCATCACACACAGCAGATTCAGGCAGAAAAACTATTAGCAAGACCACCCGTATGTTTCTTGCTTAATTTCTGATTTTAATTCCCAGTTATTTGTTACTCATAAACAGTTAGTGTCCCCCCAAAAAAGAATCTGATACAAAATTCATGTTGTCAGTGTTGCAAGGTGAATGATAAAATGGTTATATCTCTATTTCTAAACAGTCTGCTTTGCTTTTCTGAAGAAATATGTCCTACCTTTCTTACAAGAAAACAGACGGGGAAACAGTTTAAAAGTTCAGTAACACCCACAGGGATTTCATATTCTCATGAAAGAAAATGAGAATATTAGACTGTACTAGAATTTAGTGTAAGCTTTTAAATTACTCTTACTGATATCTGTAAGTCTTTTAAGCATGGAAGACACACAGAAAACTATTATATAATGGGGAAACTATAGTCATTGTACAGAAGTTCTACATCACAAATCTTTTAGCGTTTTCTAAACACTAAGGATGACCCTGTCAAGAAAGTATATTTGTATTTCCAGATATAAGAAGGGGTAAGATTTTGCATCAAAAGACATTAAATAATCACAGAATCCCAGGAAATACTCCCCCATGGTTTGCTAGCTGGTTAAAAGAAAATAAACAAAGGATGAGAATAAATGTTTAATTGGAAATTAATACAAAGAAATCTGTCCTATTGAACACATTAAGTTTTTGGAAAGGGAGATAAGAAGAAGTTAGCAAGGATGTGAAGTAATTCATCATATTCAGAGCTTTATTATTGAGTGCAATGGATTTAACAATGTTGTATGTGGTGCAATTTAAAGCCTGTTAATATTTAATATTGGTAAATGTAAGCAGGAAAAAGCAAATCTTGATTATACATACACATTAGGCTGTAAATTACCTACTACCTCTGAAAAATAGACTTTGAAGTCACTAGGGATGATATTAGGAATTCTTGGTAAAGGAATGCAGAACAACATACTGTGTTGCCACAAAACTTCAGTCTCTTCCTTTCAAAGAAAACAGAAAAGGGTGAAAAGGAAGAACAAAGATACCAGTAACTTCCATGTGATGAGAGATTTAACTGGAGTCCTCCGTGAGGACAAGAGGCAACTCGGGGTATATGAAGTTATGAATAGCATGGGGGAGGTGATTAAGCAATGATTACTTGTTTATTTCTCATAGCACAAGAACAAAATAGCCCTCAATGAAATTACAAGGCAGCTGCTTTAAAACAAGCCAAGGGAAGTACTTTTTCATACAGCACCTAATTAAACAGCAGAACCCATGGGATACTGTGGAGGTCAAAAAAAAAAAGTTAATTCAAAATATATTAGAAATGTAAGATAGGCCTATGAGTGGCTATTAAACATGATTTTCCAGATGAAATTTCCATCTTGGAAATCCTGATGGCTACAGTACAAGGTAAAAGGATTGCTCTGTTCCTTTTTAACTGCAGCCAGCTTTACTCTAGTTCCCTTCACTGGGCTCCTTGTGCCACTTCAGAGTTGCCACCTCCTTCCTTCTTGTGCTCTTGCGCCTGACTTTCTCCATCTGTCTTTCCCTCCTTCCAGCTGTTTTCCGGATCAGCTGTTTTCACCACCGCACCAAGCCCAGATGGCTGAGCACTGAATACAGAGAGGCACGCAGTTCCTGTGCCTGGAGCTGTGTGATATCTCATCCTGCTCCTGTAGTTGTAGAAATAGGTGGAGTCCAGTCACACAGAAGTATGAAGGGGAGAAGAATGCTTATGGTCTTCAGAAATGCTATGTGCTGACCCCCTGAGTATCCACATGGATTATGTGTGGCTTTTCCCCCAGAACTCTGGCAGTTGATGACTCTTGAGCAGTTTCACAAAGACAACGAAAGGCATTTCCTTGATTCCAGAAACACTACCATGTCTAAACTTGGAAGTCACCCTCCCAGAGGTACTAGATTTCCACAGTGAAAAAAGCTTTGATATTATCTGTACTGTGTGTGTAATAAATCACTTTTATTCTGTTCCCAAAAGCAGATCAATGTTTTTAGCCAAAGCTCAACAAGCAGCCTGCTTGTGGAAGACACAGCCCATGGAGAGTTCCACCCAGATAGTTTTAGGCTGGCAAATTTTAAAACTGGAAAGAGCAACTTATAAAGGACAAGGTTAAGAACTCTCATGCATGGCTATCCAGTTCTTCCAAACCACTTACTTTCCCCACTTAAAGTACCTGTGTGCATGCATGTATGCATATATTTTCACATACATTCAAGCTGCCACCACTAAAATGATACTATTAAGAGAATGTTGTTTCTGTAAATCTCCTTCCCCACTGAACAACCTTTGCCTGGGTTTTCCAGCCCAGTACTGCCTTGGCAGCATAAGCAGGGCACTTTGAACATGGCACAATACCATTTCAAGCCATTTCACTATTACAGTTTCGGCTGCCACAGATAGCAATTACTTGAAGAAGAGAAAACGGCCGGCTTATTGAAGAGTGTGTAACCAAGCCGACAAGGACCCTTTGAGATATTCCAGGTTTCGAGCATGCCAGCAGCTGTGAGCTGAACAGAAAGCTTTCAGCGCTGACCGAGCTCTCCTTGCAACACAATACCACATTGTCCGGGCCAAGTGTAAGAACACTCCTGCAGATAAGATGAGCTTGGCAGAAGTACCTTTTTAATGGCAGTATTTCACTTGCAAGATCAACATATCACTTACTACTAATTTCTTCCACCCTGTGAAGGATCTCTATATAAATAAATAAGTAAATAAATACTTCTTCCTGGGACTGTTTTGGCTGTGACACCCCAGCTCTCCCCTGCTTGGAGCAGCTGCGTACGGGCGCCTCGGCCCTGCGGGTGCCGGACAAGTTTGTGCTTTTGGCAAGAACCTGGGGTCAGGAAACTCCGCTGCAGCTGTCTGTGCGCACCCGGACGAGGGGAGCCCGCGGGGCCCGCGGCGAGCCTGGTGCCACCGCGCC